>NC_139347.1:183198513-183228513 GCF_055883805.1 Amblyomma maculatum | reverse complement strand
ACCGCAAAGCGAAAAGTGCTGCAGGCAGGCAGGTATCCCATTCGCGCTTGTTTTCATAGCACAGTCCCCTCAGGACGCGTTTGAGAACAGAATGCCATCTTTCTACGCTGTTGCTCTGCGGATGGTGGATCGAGCTGTGCACTACCTTAATGCCGCATCGCTCGAGAAATGAGGTGGTGAGGACACTTGTGAAAACGCTGCCCTGATCACTTTGGACCTCGGAAGGGAATCCAACTCGTGCAAACACTGACAGCAGCGAATCCACTACACTCTCGGACGTCACCTCGCGCAACGGAACAGCCTCTGGAAACTTTGTGGCTGGGCATAACATAGTGAGGATATAACGGTACCCTGACTCTGTCACAGGAAGTGACCCAACTATATCTATTACTAACCGGTGAAACGGCTCGGTAATGATTGGTACTAACACCATCGGAGCTTTCCACTTATCTTGCGCCTTTCCTACCCGCTGGCACGTGTCGCATGACCGTACAAAATTTTCCGTGTCCTTACAACATCCAGGCCAATAGTACTCTTGCAACAGCCTCTGCTTTGTTTTAATAATAATAATAATAATAATAATAATAATAATAATAATAATAATAATAATAATAATAATAATAATAATAATAATAATAATAATAATACTGTTTTATTTGCACCCAATGTGTACATAGGATGAGGGAGCACAGCAGAAAAAGTTGTAATGACAACTTGACAAGGCCGCAGGCCCCCAAAACAATAACAATGACAGCTTCACATCGGCAGTGCAGAAAATATACAATCACAAAGTATACACACTAAAATTAACATAACGTTGCAACAGACAACATTCTTCACAGGGGGGGGAATAGAATGAGAAAAAAAATCTAATACAACACTAGCGCAGACTTCTAGCATAGGAAAATAATAACGCACACCTCTAAGCGGACAAAAAAAATGTTTTCTAAGCTCTTTATAAGTGATTGAGTCAAGTTTAATGTGTTTTCTATCCAGATCGTTTAATGTTCGTGGCAGTATGTTGTGTAATGCTTGGAGATCATAGTTTGTTCTGTATGTGTGTACCTTCTATAGTTCATTTTTGCGTGTAGCGTTCGCTCTGTCGTTTGCTTTCAGTTCAGCTAGTGACTGCATAAATCTAGAATTATTTATGAAATCTCGTTTAAGTGACTTACATAGTCGATAGTCATAAGCTTTAGTAACTGGCATAATATTGTATTTTTTAAAGAGATCATGAGTATGAAAATAACGTGGGACATTTTCAATAATCCGAAGAAACTGCTTTTGTAACACATAAACATTTTGCGTGTTTTCTTTAGTGGTTGAACCCCAAACTAAGCCACAGTAGTTAAGCCGCGATGAAAATAGGGAGTTATATATTAGTGTCATAATATTATGTGGCAGAAAATTATTTCGATAAGCCAGCCCCACTACCTGCGCGAGTTTACTTGTTAGGACATCTACATGCGCATTCCATGAAAGGGTTTCATTAAAGATTACACCTAACGTCTTGAATGTCGGTACGATTTCTACTGGTATGTTCTGCATTGATATTGTTTTCGTTATTATTATGCTCTTGTTTCTAGGGCGAAACAGAACTGCTTTTGTTTTAGTTGTGTTTATTTTAAGCATGTTCATGCGCGACCATTCTTCTAACGCTGCAAGTGTTAAATTTGCATTACCAATGAGTTCATCGGCCAATCGTGCAGTTAGAAATACACTGGTGTCATCGGCACATATAATAAAGTTAGCTGCGGGACAGCTATTCACTATGTCGTTTATATATAAATTAAACAAAAAACGTCCCAAAATGCTTCCTTGTGGTACTCCACAGCAAACTTGTAAAGGGTTGGAGAAATGGCCATTAATTCCTACAATTTGGATTCAATTACATAGATAAAATTCTATGAGAGATGCTGCTTGTCCACGAATGCCATAATGCTCCAATTTTCGTATTAGTAGATGATGATTTATGGAGTCGAACGCTTTAGTGAAATCCACGAAAAGGCCCAAGACCAGTCTGCTGTCTTCGAGTTGAGATAATATGAACTCATTTTGGGCAAGCAGCGCAAATTCTGTGCTAAGACCTTTCCGGAAACTGAACTGACAGTCGACTAGGAGGTGATGTTTCTGTTCAAACTGAACTAATTGATTTAGAATAACCTTCTCGAAAGCCTTACTCCTTATTCCAAGGTGACATGACCACGAGCTGCCATGGGAAAGTCGCAGTAAGTCTTCGCGGTACTTTTGGGGAACGACTCATTGGTCCCGCTCTACTCGGCGCTTATCCTTGAATAAGCGATACAGCACTCCCTTTCTCATCTCGAAAGAAATATTCTTTGCTGTCTTAGTGGCGCGGTGGCACTCCCTTATCTCCTGTATCTTGGGATCATTGGCTTGCTCCACAGCTAAGTCCTCTCGGGTTCCACTTAGAAGCCTCGTGAGATTACTGGACACTGGCGGCAAGAGGTTACTCTCAAGAACGTCCTCATTCCGAGTCTCATCAAGCTCAGTTTCAAGTTGACTTATCTGAGATGCCTCGCTCTCAAAGTTTTCTGACCCGCTATCTTCCGCATCGACCACTGTTTTAACTGCCGTTTCCTCCGCTGTGGAATTTTCGGGAATGAGCAGTGTAGCCAGTTCTCGCGCTTTTGAACGTGTTAAGGCTTGCACAACTCTGTCTCCGAAAAGGATGCCCTTCTTTCGCAGCAGCATGTCCGATTTGTTGGAAAACAAATACGAATAGCACTTAGGAAGCTTTCCTGAAACGGCAGCCTCGGTTGCTAACTCGCCGAAAGGGCCCTCGATGACCACGTTCGCGATTGGCAAGCACACACTCTGTTCCTCCACTACCTGGCGGATCCATGCACACTGTTCTGTATAGTCGTAAGGCGATACATACGCCGGATGGACAACATCCATCGTTGCGGCCGAATCGCGCAGTACCTTGCAAGGCTTCCCGTTGACTACTAGGTCATGCATGTAGGGTTCGAAAAGCTTCATGTTTTCATCGCAGTCACTGACATACGAGAAAGCAATCTTTTCTTTCCGGCAGTTGACGGCAATGTGACCCTGCTCATTACACCTAAAGTATGTGAGCGGCTTCCTAGCCTTAAGCTTGTTCTTTGTGTTCTGCGCGTTGGTCACTTCCCCACTTTTCTCACTGCCGTCCTTTCTAGAGAGTTTGCCTGAAGAAGCCTTCCTTTCTTCGTTTGCAACTCTAGCAAAGTGCCTTTCCTGACGGTTATTCACACTCAACTTGGGATTGCGGGGCCTATCCACTGCTGGGTTGCTGAATTGTCGGCGCGAAGCGTACTCCTCAATGAGTTCGGCAGCTTCAGTTGCCGACTTAATGTCGCCTCGGTCCTGTAACCAATTTCTTTCTTTTTCTAGGAGGTAGTTATAAAACTGCTCCAAAATAGTTCGCTCGACTACAGCGTCCCTATCACTGTAGGAATCAGTGCTCTTTAGCAACTCGCCCAAATTGACTCTTGAATTGTACAGAAATTCAGGGTAACTCTCGGCCCTGGACTTAGTAGCGTTCCGAAAACGTTGTCTGAACGCCTCGGCGCTAAGCCTATACTTTCTCAGAAGGCAAGCCTTTACCTTCTCGTAGTTGTCCGCGTCCTCCTTGCTTAGCCGCGCGACAACCTCCGCTGACTCGCAGGGCAGAACCGTCAATAATCTCTGAGACCAAGTGTCTCGCTAGAAGGAAAGTTTTTCGCAGGTTCGCTCAAAGTTAGCCAGATACAGACCGATAGCCCCTGATATCACATATGGCTGCATGTACTTTGACATCTTGAAATCGGCCTCCTTGTTGAGAAGAGGTACCGCAACTGGGGACAATTGCCCGACCTCTAGCTCAACTCTACTTCTAATTTCCGAAGCTCAATTTCTTACTCCAGCCTTTTTGCTTCTCTCTCAATTTCACGCTCACGCCTCTTTTCCTCTTTTTCCCGCTCTTCTGCTGTCTGAGCTACTCCTTTTTTTGCCCGATGAGATTCTGTGCTTCACTGAGCTCCTCATCATCGGTTCCCAAATCAGTGATTGCCTTTAAAATCAAGGGTTTTCGTGCCAAACCACATGTATCAATTCCCAATTCCTCACATAATAGCAACAGTTCCGGTTTCTGCAGCTTTTCTAGGTCCGTGATCGCTCCGAGTGTCGGCTACTTCCAAAACATCTGTGCAAACTACCAAACCTAATGGCGTTTCAATACTATTTACCAGTTCTAAAATCTAACCCTGTTCTAGAACCTGGTCCACATCAGAAGAAAAGCCAAGCACTCACCCACACATGCGATCGATGTTCCGAGCTGCTCTCTTGTTGGCCGATTGTTGCTCCTGCTTGTTGCTTGAGATGCCACCTTCGATCACCAGATGTTGCGGCTTGAAGATTCTGATCCACCTCCAATCACCAGATGTTGTGGCTTGTAGGTTCAGATCCCAACGCTGATCACCAGTTGTCGTGACGCTGGGACTAAGTCGACCCGGCCTTCACTTGGTAGCATGCAGAGACTCCGGATTGATGAAAGATTGAATCTTCGAAGTTGGTAAAATATATATACAAGCAGGTTTAATGGCACTTTGAAAAAACGTATTTACGTGAAAAAAGGGTATATCAGCAAAATGGCAAGCGTTAAGTGTTCACAGCGAGAAGCGACGGGATGAGCCGTTTACCCAGGGCTGCAGAGCGTCATTTCGTGCTCTGCAACGTCCTTAAATCCCCCTATGTCCAGCCCCTCTCTGAAGATTCTGACCAATCAGTTCCAGGGCACACCCCTTAGATATCGGCAACCAATCGAACACATCACTGCACTGATGGTCTGATGCACTGACGGGTCCAGTATTGTTTCGTCGGGCGTGGTCACTTGTTGTCGGGTAGAGCTTGGCAACGGCAAGGAGGTAAGTTTCGATTCTTCTGCAAAGATCCGCTATGTTGGTTCCGGCAAGTGGATATCCTTCTCAGAAACCCAAGTGTACGTGCGCGCCACGAATACTGCTCCCAGCATTATCCCTTTCCGGCAATTGCAACTTTTTCTTGCATCCATGGGAAATCCTCTATTGGCCGTAATCCTCATGCTTCTTTCTTCTCCTGTACGTCAGCGGACGTGTCACTCCGATCGTCTCCTTTGGACAATAGGCCTTCCTCACTTGACAATAGCGCCTCTCGACGGAAAGGGTGAACAGTTGAACAAAAAGCACTTCCGGCTATTTCTCAAAGGGCGACGTTTCTTTGTATTTTTCTTGACGTTCCCTTGACATGGCCAACTTTGACAGTTGTAGGGCCACGACAAAGCAGAGCCTGCTCACACAAAATGATTCATGGGAGCACGCTCACTTAGAGCCCTTGCACAAACAGCACATATCAATACCATGCCCACAGGCGCACAATAGTGCGCGCAAGCGCGGACCATGCACGGTCACAACAATGGATGGATGGATGGATGGATGGATGGATGGATGGATGGATGGATGGATGGATGGATGGATGGATGGATGGATGGATGGATGGATGGATGGATGGATGGATGGATGGATGGATGGATGGATGGATGGATGGATGGATGGATGGATGGATGGATGGATGGATGGATGGATGGATGGATGGATGGATGGATGGACGGACGGACGGACGGACGGACGGACGGACGGACGGACGGACGGACGGACGGACGGACGGACGGACGGACGGACGGACGGACGGACGGACGGACGGATGGATGGATGGATGGATGGATGGATGGATGGATGGATGGATGGACGGACGGACGGACGGACGGACGGACGAATGGATGGATGGATGGTCACGACAAAGCAAAGCATGCTCACACAAAATGATTCATGGGAGCACGCTCACTTAGAGCCCTTGCACAAACAGCACATATCAATACCATGCCCGCAGGCGCACAATAGTGCGCGCAAGCGCGGACTATGCACGGTCACAACAATGGATGGATGGATGGATGGATGGATGGATGGATGGATGGATGGACGGACGGACGGACGGACGGACGGACGGACGGACGGACGGGCGGGCGGGCGGGCGGGCGGGCGGATGGATGGACGGATGGATGGATGGATGGATGGATGGATGGATGGATGGATGGATGGATGGATGGATGGATGGATGGATGGATGGATGGATGGATGGATGGATGGACAGACGGACGGACGGATGGACCGTCCGTCCGTCCATCCATCCATCCAGACATCACTCACCCTTTTCCAATTGGTCATTTGATGTATCAGCATACCAACACCACCACCCTTCTCTCCGTTGTTGTTCTGTTGCATCCTTCCCAAACATAACTTTCGATAACCCGCGGTTCCTCCAGAGGTCCATGAGATGTGGCTCGCACATAACATATACACCAACTTCACCATCTCTTAACTGCTGTTCTATTTCTAACCACTTCGTTCTCTTCCTGCCCATTGCATGCTTATGTAATGGATAGTGGAGTTAATTTATTTTTCTTAGCTTTCTTCCTAAATCTCCTTTAGGTCTGTTAGCTGGAGTTGTTCTCTAGCATTACATTTTGCCCTGAAATGGATTCCATATCTCACTCAAATTCCTTGCCAGGGTCTGCTCTTGTACTTACATGTTGATATCACTTACCTCGAAGAGCATATCTCGACCTAATTTTTTAATTTCCTGGTTAACCCTGACCACTTTCATTTCAAGCTCTGCGTGCCTACCGAGGCCCTTTGGCACCGTGCTTACTACAATCTGCACCCTTGGAACTACACAAATCTTCCAATCCCTGTGCCAACTGTTCCACTACTTTCTCCCGGTCACCGTTCAAAGCATCATTTAGCAGTAATTGCGAGCGGGCTAGTTGGCTATACGACTCCGACGACCTCCGGCGCTGCATGGTTACACACAAACAATACACACACAAGAGAATTGTACCAAGATGTTAACACAGATGATGCTCTCGCTACCAACTGCCTGTTTTTGTGGTACGAAGAATAAGAAAGCTTCACAAAAAACCTGGGGTTACAATATGAAGAAGTAAACAAAAGATTCAAAAAAAATGCGAAGAAATTCAGGATTAAAAAAATTTAATGAAAATAAAACGAAAATAACACGAACATAATGACAAATTAGGTCTAACGTCTTGACACATTGTCCAAACGGAAAAGTATCACCTTGCTGTTGAGCGCCACCGACGGAACACTCACGCATTCCCCTTCTTGCCCCGAAATCATCTTGAATGCTTCAATAATCTCTCTTTTAAAACTGTCTTTGCGCCTGCAAGCACCTTGGTTTCGGTGAACCCTGGTACACAATGGGTGCCCCTCAAGTCCTGTTGATTGTCATCCGTTTTACACCGGGAGCAATGGGTCGCCAGGTTTCCTAGAGCAGACAATGCGGCACACACATTTCTGTGTTCCTTTAGCCTTTCAATGATGCATCGGCCTGTTTGCCCCACATGGGCCTTCCCACATGTCAGGGGGATCTTGTACATGACACCCGTGCGGCATTTGACAAAGCGTTCCCTGTGCTGTACTCCGCGTCCTTCCTTAGTCTATCTCATTTCATTTACCTTTCTGCACATACTTTTTAACTTGTTTGGTGCGGACAGCACCACTATAATTTCGAATCGGCTGGCTATCTTCTTAAGACTGTGATATGCCATGTACGTAGAGCAGGACAACAACCTGTCTTCTCTTTTCAGTATCTTTACGTTAATTCTCTTGTTCGGGGTCGCATATTCTTCAAACAGCTTTCAGCCGCAGATATCAACATGCTCCTCGAATATCCGCTTCGTTTCAACCTCTCAATCTGTATGTTGATACTGCTGATAAACATGACACAGCCAGCCCCCGCTTAATAACTTAGTATGACCGGAGTTGTATGGAATAAGGCCTTTTGCCCCTCGTGTCCTATAAAACCAACATGTGTGGTCTTGGTGAAGCACATGTCTGATATCCAGGTACTGGATCTGTGCATTTTCTGGTTGCTCAAAGGTGAACTTAAGCCCCGGATATGCTTTATGGAATAGTGCCACAATGTTCTCAATCTTGCTCTCTGTGTAATCTTCATACGGCAGGCAAACCAAAAACTCATCGACATATCGAAATGCCTTAGCAACTCCAGCTTCATTCATGTGATTTAAAATTGTCCTATTTATTTACTTATTAGTACCTTAAAGGCCCACGAGAGGCATTACATGAGGGGTGGGCTTACATCAAGTTATATTTTCAATGAATGATTTGAAGCGCGCGTTGTCGAGATGAGTCACAGCTTTGGCAGGCAAACAGTTCCAATCTTTTGCTGTTAAAACAAAAACTTACTTGAGATGAGATGACGTAGATGCATGTGGGGGTTGGACGGCTTGTTGATGGTTGATCCGAGCTGAGTGGCGATGCGCAAGGATGATAACGGCATTCCGCAGGGGTGAGTGATAAAATTTGTGGAAAAGACAGAGCCTGGTGGTTTTAGGGTGGGATTCTAAGTTTGCAAGGTTAGCTTTGTCTTTTAATGATGAAACACTTCTGTGATATGAATAGTCTGAAAAGGCAAATCTTACCGCTCTGTTTTGGACGGATTCGAGTGTTTTTGTAAGGTTAGATTGGTGTGGGTCCCAGATCGAGCAAGCATATTCTAGTTTGAGGCGGACTAAGGTTAAATAAGCGGACCGTTTTACGTGAGTGGGAGCAAGTCGTAGTGTTCGCCTAAGATAGCCTAGAACACGGTTAGCTTCATTAGTGATGTTATTTATATGAGATGTCCAGGTAAGATCTTGATTAAATGAAATGCCCAGGTTATTATATTTAGTTGCATGCAATATTTTGTCACCACATAAAGTATAGTTTGCGGTGTGATATGATGGACGACGATGAAATGAGACTAGAGTGGTTTTGTTTACGTTTAGCTTCATTAACAAATGAGTGCACCATGTTTCAACAAGTTTCAAATCACACTGAAGTTTAAATGAGCCCATGCTGTTTGTTATTTTTCTGTAAATGACGCAGTCGTCGGAGAATAAACGAATGGTAGAAGACAGGTTATTAGGAAGATTATTAATGTATATTAATAATAGTAAGGGTCCTAAAACAGTACATTGCGGCACGCCAGAAGTGACTGGGGACAAGGAAGATGCGTGGTTATTGGCCCATACGAACTGTTGGCGATTAGTCAAAAACTTTTGCAGCCATTCAATCACAAGTGAGTTTAAGTTTAGTCGTGAAAGCTTATGGAGTAGTCGTCGGTGGGTAACTTTGTCAAAAGCCTTTTCAAAATCTAAAAACAGCGCATCCACTGGTGTGTTAGTGTCCAAGCTAGAGCTGATGTCGTTAGTGAATAATGCTAGTTGGGTAGAGCAGGATAGGTTTTTTTTTTTTTTAAATTCGCGCTTACTGGGATGACGAAGTTGAGAGACTGCAGGAATTCCATTATGTGTGAGTGAATTACATGCTCTATTACCTTGGAGTGAACACTGGTCAAAGAAATAGGACGGTATTTTTTAGGGGACGATGTTGAGCCTTTTTTATGCACTGGAATAATTTTTCCCACTTTCCAGTCATGAGGTATGGCATTGTGTTCGAGTGATCGCTGGAAAATGTGTGAAAGAATGATGGCGACAGTTTTTTTAGTATTGTGAAGTACTTTAGCGTTGATGTTATCGACTCCGGCTGATGATGACGACAGTTTTAGAGATTCGATTAGCAATTTTATTCCCTTAGGCTCGAATTGTATGTCTGGCATAGGTGGCTAATCAAAATGTGGATATTGAGGCATGCAATCATCGGGTTCATTAGTAAAGTTGGCAGAAAAGGCATGATTCAATGATTCGCTCACAATATTTTGTGATATGGGTGAACCTAGGTCGTCACACAGTGATAATGAGTTGAGTGGCTTAGGAATTATCGCTTTCCAAACCTGTCTAGGGTTATTGTGAAGCATTGACGGTAAAGTGGTTGCGTAAAATGTTTTTTAGC
Source organism: Amblyomma maculatum (assembly GCF_055883805.1). NCBI lineage: Eukaryota > Metazoa > Arthropoda > Arachnida > Ixodida > Ixodidae > Amblyomma > Amblyomma maculatum. The sequence goes on along the minus strand of NC_139347.1, from coordinate 183,218,566 downwards.
GTTAGCGGCATGATAAGTAAAATTTTTTTCCGCATAATGGTACTGTTGCCATGCGCAGGAACTGTTGGTGCGTTTTGCATAACGGAAGAGCCTTTTCTTTTTATTCAGCAGTCTTTTTAATGTTTGGTTGAACCATGGGAATGACGGTCGCATGATGACTGTTTTTGTAGGAATGCATAGGTGGATAAGTTCCTCCATTTTGTGTTTGAACAATGACCAGTTTGTTTCAATAGTGCGATGCGAGAAATTAGCAAGGAAAGAATGACTAAAATGCGTTAGTTTGCTGTTTATGGTATCGAAGTCGCCTTTACCATAGAGCGTTAATGTTTTCGTTACTTTTTGAGCGTGCGGTGTCAGGGTATAATAAGTGCCGTGAATTACAGAGTGGTCGCTGAGGCCTGATAGATGCGTGAGGGGTGAAACATTATCAGGATGTGAGGTAAGCAAGAGGTCGAGGACGTTATACGAGTGGCTATTTTGTCTGGTAGGAATGGTAACGAGTTGCGATAAACCAAATGTGAGACACGTGTTAAGGAAATCGTTCTCGACATTCTGCTTAATTAATGTCATCCCGAGATTGTTCCACGTTATTGAAGGAAAGTTAAAGTCACCGAGTATGAGTAAGGGTGTGTTTGGGTGTGATTCGGTTATGGAATGGAGCATGTTGTGGAATTCCGTTACAAATGAAGCGTCCGCATCTGGGGAGCGGTAACCACAGCGGATTATCATGGGTGGGTTAGTGGCTTTGGAATGAACGAATATTAGCTCCAAACTTTAGCAAATATGGCGATCAAAACGCCGCCGCCTCGCCTGTCTGCACGATCATGTCGAAAAATGTGATAGTTGGGGAAAGTAGCGGATAGTTCGGCATTAGCGACTGAAGGATTCAACCATGTTTCGGTTAGGAATACTATTTTACTATCTGTTGTGTAGACGAGGCTCTGTAAGGGATCCAGGTTTGTTAAAATGCTACGGATATTAGTGTAGAGGAAAGCGACGGATTTAGTTTGAGACTTAGGGCTTGGTGTAGCGTCTAGCTATGGTGAATGTGAGATAGGGGTGTGATGTTGTAGTTGGAGTGGGACAACTGTCTGTGAAGTGTGATCGAACATGTATGCGCAGTCATCTACAGTGAGGTTGTTGTAGCGCAGCTTACATTTTTTGGTTGAGTTTTCGAAAATTCGAGGAGGTGTTTGCGGGCCAAACGTGTTCTGGATGAGTAGTCTTCTGATATCAAGTATGCAGAACCTTTAAGTTTTTTGGCATTCGACATGATAGTTTCTTTTGTTTTGAAATGAGAAAACTTTACTATTATTGGTCTATTTTTGTTTGCCTGGTAGCGTCCGCTCAATATCGACAGGTTGGATAGAAACGCCGAGATCTTCTTGGCAAAGCTTAATAACATTCTTTTCAGAGTCATCCTACGACTCCCGGGCGCTATCTTTAACGTTGAAAAATATAAGGTTGGAACGGCGAGACTGGTCCTCAGCACTATCCAATCTGGCTGTTAGGACGGCTACCTGTTTCACATGGTCGTCAACAAGCGTCCTCAGAATACCAACTTCTGCCTTGATAGCGACTAAAGAGGCGCAGTTTTCTTCAATTTATCCATACGTTTGTTTATTTCAGCAACGTTTATGTCATACTGAGCTAATTTTATGTTTATAGCTTTCATCTCGCCAATAAGGGTGGTTTGACCAGTTCTGATTTCTTCTAAGGCAGTCAGTATTTCTGACGACGCTTCTGTGGACGCGGAACGGGTGTTAGGTCCAGGGTTCTCTTCAATGTCACTAGACACGGTAAGAAGACATAGAAAAATATGGGTACAGTGATAGGCGATAGCTAAACAACAGCGTGGGCTCGGCAGCGCTAACAGGCCGCGGTAACCTGTCTTAGGAGCAAGCAAGGAAACATTGTTTGTTACCTGCACAAGAAGCACGGGAGGCATATGAGCAGGTGTCATTCTGTGCGCGCTGCCGACCCCACTGAAGGATGCGACGAGTGTGTTCGTCCTTATATCTGGGCATGCTGATGGTGGTGGCGATCCGGTTGATGAAGGTAGAAGGGGGGGGGGGGACGGAGATTCGAGGAAAACGGGTTGCGCCGGGGGCGCTGGAAGCCGGTCATGGGGTGTTCTGACAGCTGCCTGTCTTTTCCACGGGCAGCAGGCAGGCATTGAAGTCGGGCTATCTGCAGTAGGCGATAGCGGCAGGTAGGAATCGGAGGCTTGGCGGGTCTCGCTGACATGCGCAATTAGCGCCAGTAAGGGGACCTGCACAAGAAGCACGGGAGGCATATGAGCAGGTGTCATTCTGTGCGCGCTGCCGAGCACACCCTTAGCAAGGAATAGGTCAGTCAATATAGGAGCAATATAGAACCTACGCAAATTTCATCTTTTTGCTCCAAAACACTTCCCTCAAACTCAACATACAAGAATCACAGGTAGAGCTTCAACAGACCTAAAACCCGGTCACTGCTCATTCCACTTTCATTCTGAAACTTCACTGCACCGTAGACATCTATTGCTTCTTAAACAGCGAGGATGGCCGAATGCTGTGGAATGTTGTAATGCAGATATTTTGCGTCAACAGAGAAACGCTTGATAGGCTCGGTCTGTTGAAGAAATCCAATCAGCTCATCTGAATTTCTCACCAACAAGGGGTCTTCTATTGGGAGACAATTCATGTACTTCTGGAGAAATGAAGTTGTGCAGTGCTGCCATGTGGAAAGGTCCTCCACGATGACTCGGAAAGAGTTTCCCTCCTTGTGTTTTTTGACAGCAAAGAATGGTATCAGGGTCAGCTTCTTGCATCCCTTAATCTTCTTTGTTAGTGCTTCCTTGCCCACCTCTTGGAAAATATCAGCTGCTTGCTTAAGGGCTAAACAAAGCTGTCTCCAAGAGATCTTTCTTTTCGACTCGAAGTTTTTTAAAATTCCTTCCTTCGCCTTGGCCTGGTAATCATCTTTGTGCATGAAAGCAAACTCTCCCGTCTTATCAGTGAGAATCAGTCGCAGATCCATACTCTTCAACCAATCCATGGCTCTTTGTGGACTGGGCTGTGCTCTTTTAGAACCTCGACCTTTTAAGAACGCGGAGGCAGCCTCAACACCTTGGTACAGGCAAGCTTTCCTATCCCCTTCGTAGACTTTTGAGGCCACTTTGTGAACCATGCTCAAAATATCAGCCGCGTCAACCTTTGGTTGCACCGCATACTTAGATGCCTTATTTAAAACATCAAGAACATGCTTGGGAATACATAGCCTGATTCGTGAAATTGACACCCTCGCTATTTCTCTCAGCGGGATCTATTTCTTTCCTTGGAAGCTTACTCAAAGTATATTCAGCGTATTCAAAGATCGGGGGTGGAATTTCTAACTCCCGACGTCTTGTCCGAATTTGCAGTTACGCCTTTCGGCCTTTGTAATGCACCTGCAACATTTGAGCGGATGAGGGATGCCATTTTCAAAGGCATCGACTAAATTGGAAGACACGCCTATGCTACCTCGACAACATCGTCGTATTTCCTCCCGACTTTGATACCCATTTATATATGCCGTCTGAAGCGTGTTTCGACCTGCCTCTCTGATGTCAAACTGCACCTGAATTTGAAAAAATGCCGTTTTACCGCTCACCAGCGCATCATCCTAGGCCACGTTGTCTCCAAAGATGTATGTCCAGACCCCGCCAAACTTCGTGCTGCGGCGGCATTTCATTTCCCAAGCTTACTTCTATCAAAGATCTTCATAGATTCTTCAGTCTGTGCTCTACTTTCGTCGCTTTGTTAGAATACCGCTATTCCCTTGACAGTTACGGCAGTTGCGACTTTTCGGTGTGTTCCCCGGCGTGCGACGATTCCTATATTAACTTGCGCCTCATCATCGCGGCACTGCCTGTCCTGCGTCACTTCGACCCAACAGCACCTACAGAAGTCCACACGGACGCCACTCCCACACCCTGCTTTCCCCCCCTCATACCAACCCCACCCGGGAGGTCTGGGAGGCAACCCTGCTCGGATGCTCTGACCTACAGGCCCAAAAGACCTTGGTTGGGCGCGCCCCGGCAGCGGCCGACGCCACTGGAGTCCCGTACTAAGGACCCCACCTAGTGCTTGTGAGGACTGGCCTCTTAAGGGCTGGTCCAATCATACCTCCCTGTGAATGCTCTTTTGAGCCAATAAATGTCTTTCACCACCACCACCACCACCACCATTACCACTGGTGTTGGTGCCGGCGCCGTACTCGCCTAGCGCAATTCTGGCTACTCCAAGTGCGTGGTGGCCTATGCCAGCCGTACGCTCACAAAAGATGAACCAAATTACTTTGTCATTAAAGAAGAGTGATCTTACCAAATTTCTCCCTTACATCTATGACTTCCCGTTTGAAGTAGTGATGAAACAGATGCGCTTTGCTGACTTTCCTAACCGAAAGGGCCATTTGGCAGAACCATCTATCATACCTTAAACCATCTTAATACATATCTCACCGCAATGAGCATCCATTTTAGGTTGCTCGACCGTTCAGTAGCACTGCCTAAATTTGGTGGGTCATTTTTCCCCTGAACAAATATTGAGTGGAACGGCCTTCCTCACGTCTTTGCTGCTATCGCCTGCCCATCGACGTCTGCGACGACTGTTCCTTTTCAGATTCAGATATTGTAACATTCACCCTCTGATACATAATGCCCCCTTATTACCCCGCAGGGGATATTTAAGGAAATAAAATGAAACGAAACTAAATTGAGCCGTTGTCTATACGGCGGTGACCGGGGCGGCGTCAAAAAAAGTGCCGACAACGATAGATAAGAAGGGGTAGTAGCGATTGAGCACTGCAAAGGCTTGGGTCGCACGGCCTGGCTCGCGGGTCGGGCAATGTGCGGTTTCGCCGGGCCTGGGTCAGGCGCGGGTCATGCTCAGGCTTAAACTTGTGGGCTCTAGTCGGGCTTGGTTCCGTACATAGATGACCAGTGTCCGGCCTTTGATTCGCAATTGTATACAGAGCAAAGTGCGGTACATACTGTTGGGCGAATTACAGCAGCAAGACAGATTAAATAAACCCATGGCACGCGCTGAGAAATAGTGATGGTATATTGACCTATTTATTTGCTTATTACCTCGCTGCAGTGGCTAAGTGCTTAAGGCGCTCGACTACTGCTCTAGAGTACCCGGGTTTGATCCTGGCCACGGCGGTCGTATTTCGACTAAGGCGAAAAGCATGGCACCCGGGTACTGGGCGATGTCAGCGCGCGCCAACTAACCCTAGATGGCTGAAATGACCCATAACCCTCCACTACGGCGTTCCTCAGAGCTTGAGTTACCTTGATTCACACTCTTACGTATAGTTGACATATCTGAACACTACGAGAATTTTTTAGACTCTGGGTCGAACGACGACGACAATGAAGCTGAAGCTGTTGTGTATGTAGGCTATGGTGTTCCGGAGGTGCTCCTGACGTTGAACTCAGACTCTTGCCTCTCGGGAACGCCCCGTAACAATTTGGTGGAGGTGCTGGGTGAACTGTTTTGCGATCACATCCTGGAGCTTCGAAGTGGCCGCCAGCTTCATTATGCCACTCGACGCTTCCCCATCCACGGCGGCCCACAAAACCACAACAGCTTCACCTTAAGTGTCGTTGTCGTTCGACCCAGCGTCCAAAACCTCCTCTTCGTCTTCTGACATGTCGACTATACACCGTAACAATACGAAAGACGTTTTTGTATCTTGCAATGCGACCACTTCAGGCATGAATTCATCACGTAAAATTGTGTCCATCAAAGAGCATGTAATTTCCACTGGCTGCGAGGACGCGTTAATATTTAGACACCATGGGCCACAAAATATTGCTGATATGAGTGATCTTGAGGGAGCACGAACTAGTTTACTACGCGTGTATTCAACCCTTTACACTTGGTTCTGGAAGTCCTAAGTTCCCTATGTTATCTCTGCGCCAGGCTAGAGCAAGATAAGCGAAATTTTATAGAGAAATGTGCTCAATGTTAATGCGTGGACTAGCTTCCTGACTTGACCTCTGCTAACCCGGGAGACTTATTGACAATACGGCGGATTAGATCCTTAAACTACTTCATACTCTAATCTGTACCGCACTCTAACGTTTCATCAAAAACATCAGATTGAATAAAAGGCGCTTCATACGCATGTCCACTATAAGATAAATTTACTGATATCCGTGCGTACCGGCTCCCACATAACCTCAGGATGGCCTCTATTCCAAATGACGTCGGAGTCAATATTGCCCAGGGAGACATTCTGCTCGCGTTTCCAGTTATGAATATCCTATTAATTCGATGATCACCTGCACAGACATATCGCGAACTGACATTGAAGTGGCTGCTCGTTAAATTGCAAATGGCAGCGAGGTGATGACACACAATTTTTGTCCTTATACTGATCCTCCTCCTACAGCGATCCCTAGAGGCCTTATAAAATAATCTGCAGTTCAAGACCTCTCACTGGCACCCCTAACCCTTCAGGATGCGTCATATACACTGATCAATGCAAGCTATACGCTCCATTCATACTCGACGTATTCTTACAGATTACAGGTTTATCTACACGAAACTCCACACTGCCGCACTGCGGTGGATTCCCTGAACTTTTCCATCCACATGAGATTCTACTATTCCCTGCCAAAAAGGAATCAATCTTCGTACACTTCCTGTTCCGAACAAATCTCTCATTATAACGCAAATAACCTTCCTTTTGGAAGGTTATCAATTCATGCCCCAAGAAATCGATAACGATACTGAACAATAACGACTCCCCATTCCCTGACACCTAAATTGCCTCGGCACTTAATTCAGCATTTTGTTCAGTTTTTCCGAAAAACAGGACGATAACCTTCCCTGTTTTCCTAACTTTCCATATCCTGTGATGCCTGCTATAACGCTCGAACCTCGTAGCATTAGCAAATTAATTGAAGCCTTGAAACTGACATCATATGTTGGAACGGACGAAATCAGTGCAAAAGTGCTTAAAAACACCAAAGAAATTACCAGTGTGTTTTTGTCGCACATTTTTTAACAGTCCTTGTCGTCTGGAGTGATGTTTTTTGATTGGAAAATAGGTAAGATCATTCCAGTCTCCAAAAAAGAATCTTCGACATGTTGCCTTGACTACTGCCTGATTTCTATTACAAGCACAACATTCTAAGCTAATAGAGTATGTCATCTTTTCCCAAATAATGCGGTTTCTTATATCTAACAAATCCTTTCATCCTAGTTAGCATGGATGTCTTAAGAACTTATCGTGTGATACTCAACTCGCACTTTTCACTAACGACATCAGCTCTCAGCTGGACCTTAACGTACCTGTAGATTCACTGTTTTTAGACTTCGAGAAAGCATTTGATAAAGCTCCCCATAACCGACTTTTCTTGAATCTTTCACTACTAAATCTTAACCCCTAAGTCTTTAATTGATTACATAGTTTTTTTACCGGTCGCCATCAGTTCGTTTTTGCAAATAACTACTCGTCCCCTTTGCCTCCTGTGATTTCGGGTGTACCGCAAGGTTCCGTCCTGGGTCCCCTTCTCTTCCTAATTTACATCAATGATCTCCCTATAATATATCTCCTGACATACGTCTATTGCAGATGATTGTGTTATTTACCACTCCAGTAACAATAATTCAGACGTCCTCACTCTACAACGCGACTTACAAGCAGTTGAAAAGTAGTGTAAAACGTGGTTAATATGTCCGTAAATGTTAACAAAAGCTCGCCCCTTTCTTTCCATCGCCGCCATTCTTATGTATCTCCGACGTATTATTTTGGTAACTGTAATATCTTCTGTGTCATCTTATAGATATCTCGGACTTATCTTTACACACAATCTTTCGTGGTCCACCCGCATGACGAAAATATCTAACGAAGCCAACCGTACCCTCGGCTTTCTACGGCGAAATTTGAAATTTACCTCCCCTTCGGTATAGGTCATCGCTTATAAATCTCTTATCAGGCCCAAAGTGGAATATGCACGCTCGGTTTGGGACCCCCACTAGACTAATCTTTCTAACACCCTAGAATCAATCCAAAACCGTGAAACCCGCTTTATCTTTCCTGGTCATTCTTCCTGTACCAGTGTAGCAGCCCTAAAATCTGATTCGAACCTTCCTAAACTGAAAATATTATGTACAATAGCTAGGCTCACTCTTTATTACAAGTTCTATCATGTTCCTATTGCTAACAACGCCATATCACCTTCCCAACGTCATTCATGCCTCACCGGTCATTACAAGTCGGTATACCCTCCGTATGCGCGCACAACATCGCATCGCCATTCGTTTTTTTTTTTTTTTTTTACTTACAGCGAAGGACTGTAATGATCGCCCTGAAGAAGTTGTGCACCACTCCTCCTTTTGTGAAGCCGCCCACCCCTCATGTAAAACCCCTACACAGGGAAATTTAAGGTATGAATAAAAAAATAAATAAAAATACGCACTATTTGCCGCATACACCTAAATACACTCCTTACTGCTGTCCATTTTTTCTCTACTGGCACTATGCCGCATGCCCGAATCGTCGTGAACCCTGTGCTAATCTAGAACACTATGTTTACTCCTGCCCCTTTGCAATTCCTCATTTTCCGCAGTCTACTCTCCCACGTATTGGAATTGGCTATCCTGAGGCCAGCTGACGAACTAGTTGGCCTTGGTGATTCTGACTCACGAAATTCTTGGCACTTAATACTGCATCTCATTAAAGTTTTCCCGTTTCTCCTCCTAACTCTGGGCATTTACGAGGTCACTGATCAAAAAACCTACCGGGTAAACACGATTCGTTATAAATACATTTAGTTTTCAAAAAATAAACTTTCTTCAAGCGTTACTGCAATTTCAGCTTCTTTGTTAGCCAGTTCTCTGTGTAGTAGAAGTCTGCTTGATCAGCAGCTTACAGAACGGGCCTCGGACCGGGCTGAGTAGAAAGTTGCTTTAGCGGGCACGGGCGGGCCCAGGCTTGAAGTCGCGGGCTGGGGCTAGGCGCAGGCATCAGAGTGAGGTCCGTACAGTGCTCTACTAGCGATGGCATGGGAGTCAACGCAGTGAATAAACATCGGTCGAACAGCTTCGGATAAAACACGTGGGCTGCTCTACAACAGGCAGATATGGCAGCTTTCCGCGATGCTACTTCACTCAAACACAGGTTAAAACTATGTCCCGGCAGCAAGGGGGCTTCCTTAAAAGAAAGCCACCTGTCATGGCGCTACTGTAATGCATAGGAACAGAAGTTTTGAACAAAATGATCAAACTACATTGCTGTCTGGGGAATGGCGCATGAAAGTCGATGTGTCCGCACTTCTCTAGATACCGCGACACCGCGTGCTTCTTGGTTAACTTGTCATCAGTGATCTCGGCCGAGACTAAATGCGAGAATTTTGCCAAAGTATGATCAGAAACCTCCTACTACTACTGTCCTTTACTTGGCAGGCTTTCCAGCACAAGTCGATAGACTTCTATAAGTAGCTAACGTCGAGGGCACCACGCGTCATTTCACCACGCCGAAGTTACTTGCAGTCATATCTGTGCCAAGTGGAAGAGGGTATCCGGCCCACACCTGCGAAGTCGTCGCGCACTCAGTCCCGTTAGTCGAGCGTGATTTGAAGGTTATCACGCGAGCGTCGACCGAGAACATGAACAGCGCCATGGCCAAGAATTCTCTGCCGATGCGAGGGAGGTATCAGGCCAGCTTCTCTCACTCTGTTTGCTGTTCCTTCAGCATCGTGACTCCCTGCTAGGCTATCAGTTTCTTCTTTTTTTTGATTGTGTGAACAGGCAGTGATCGTAGTGCGCACGACGTATTCTTCGGTATTATCTGAAATCGGACGCTACGAAGCTGTATCTAGCCTATGTAACGTCATTTCTGCTGAGCCAGGAAGAATGGGTGACCAAAAACATTAGCTTAAGCCCGCTATGCGTCCGTTATGTGCGGCCGTTCTCCACTTATTTTTTATTTTATTTTCGAAGGCTCCAACCAAGGAAAGCGAAGAAGTACGCGGAAAGTAAAAACGCCAGTTTGGATAAAATGCTCAATATCTCCATTATTTTTCCAAGCTTTCGCGCCGCCAATTGTACCATGACGAAATATTGTAGCCGGGTATGTCCTAAACATTTTAAAAATAAATGTTTCATGTGCGGTCGCCGAGAACTGTCTGATTGTTCCGGCGCATCACGATTTTCTTGTGTTTCTGACTGCAGCACGATCCATCTTATCCCTGTTGCAAGGAGCCCTTTATACCTAGTGGCACGGGCAGAGGCATATTATTTTATTTTATTTTTTGGGGGGTAGCCTCACCATAATATATATGTTGCAAGGAGCGACCAGAGGATGAGAGCTCCCGTTGGTTAAAACGACAAACGGCATTCGTGGGGATGAAACTTGCGGTTGATATTCTCAGTTTCAACTTTTCCTGCAGTTGCTGTAACACATGTCTGTGGAAGTTCGGAATCAACGACAGCGAAATGATTTTGCTTTTCGCGAATTCCTATTAATAAATTATTCATATATATATATATATATATATATATATATATATATATATATATATATTGTCACAGTGTTGGCGACTTGGGCTAGGTTAACATAGCCGGCACCGGTGCAATCGCACGGTCCGAGTTTTAGGTACGTCCTGCAAGTCCGGACGTACCTATATGCAGAGTGCATCATGAGGAAGGCCGGTCTGCACGAGTCTTCAGCTGGAGTGAAGATTGCTGGAAAACGTATCAACAACCTTAGATATACGGATGATACCACTTTAATGGCAGAAAGTGAAGTGGAACTCAAGAGACTTCTGATGCGCGTACAAGAAGAGAGTGAGAAGTTTGGGCTTAAACTGAACATTAAAAAGACAAAGATCATGGCGTCTTGCCCTATCAAGTCCTGGAGCATCAATGGACAAGAAGTGGAAGCTGTGACAGATTTTCTGTTCTTGGGCTCCAGGATTACCTCGGAAGGAGACTGCAGCCATGAAATTAGGAGACGCCTGCTTCTGGGAAAGAGAGCAATGGTTAGCCTTGACCGCCTAGTAAAGAGCAGAGATATTAGTCTGCCAACCAAGATCCGTATAACTCGTGCTATGGTCTTTCCAGTTGTGATGTATGGATGCGAGAGTTGGACTGTGAAAAAGGCTGACCGCCGAAGAATTGAAGCGTTTGAATTGTGGTGCTGGCGAAGACTCTTGAGAGTTCCTTGGACTGCCAGAAGATCAAATCAGTCGATATTGTCGACCATAAACCCTGACTGCTCATTGGAGGGTCAAATTCTAAAGTTAAAGCTCAGCTACTTTGGTCATTTGATGAGAAGAGAGGAGTCGCTGGAGAAAGATTTGATGTTGGGAAAGGTTGAGGGTCGCCGGAGAAGAGGTAGGCAGCTAACGCGATGGTTAGATGGCATCCTCGAGGCACTGCAGATGAAGTTATGTGATGTTAGGAAAATAGTGAGAGACCGGAAAGCGTGGCGTGACATGGTCCATAGGGTCACGAAGAGTCGGACACGACTGAACGACTGAACTGAACTGAACTGCGAGTCCGGAGCCGATTAACTTCAACGTCGTTTTCACTCCGAACGACCCCTGGCATTCCTCCCTCCTTAAGCGTAACGCACACAGCCACACGTGCACACAAGCGGACAGAAACAACCCCCCCCCCCCAAAAAAAAAATAATAAAAAAAAAGTTTGCAGATGCACTTTGTCAGTCACCGCGCAATGTACGGCTTCAATCGCAAGACATGAACTGTCTCTGGGCGAGGTAGCCGACGGCCTGTGGGCTCCGATCCATCCGGGAGCACCTCGTAATTGACGTTGCTGATGCGCCGCACGATTTTATATGGTCCGAAGTAGCGGAAAATTAGCTTGTCTGACAGGCCGCGGCGTCGAACAAGAGTTCACACCCACACCTGGTCCCCGGTGTTGTAGGAAGCTTTTCTGTGGCGGAGGTTGTACCGGCGTGAATCCCTGTCCCCGAAGCTGGGTGATGTGGACGCGGGCTAGTTGGCGTGCTTGCTCAGCATCTTGGGCAAACTGCTCGGCGTCAGAACAAAGTTCGGTATCTGTTTGGCAAGGGAGCATTGCGTCCAGCATCGTCCGAACCTCCCTGCCGTAAACGAGGTGAAACGGCGTGAAACGTGTAGTCTCTTGGACTGCCGTATTGTATGCGAATGTCACATATGGTACGATCGCATCCCAAGTTTTGTGCTGGGCGTCGACACACATCGCTAGAATATCCGTGATGGTCTTATTAAGCCTTTCCGTCAGCCCATTGGTCTGCGGATGGTAAGCAGTAGCTTTTCGATGCTCTGTACCGCTGAGAGGAAAGACTTCCACCATCATTTGTGAAGTAAAGGCAGTCCCTCTGTCAGTAATAATACAGGTCGGAGCACCGTGCCGCAGTATGATCTGGTGTACAAAGAAATTGGCAACTTCAGACGCTGTACCACTAGGTAACGCTTTGGTCTCGGCATAGCGAGTCAGATAGTCTGTGGCGATGATTATCCAAAGGTTGCCACCGGAGGACCGAGGGAAAGGACCAAGAAGGTCCATGCCGACTTGATCAAACGGTTCTCGTGGTGGTACTATGGGCATGAGGAGGCCTGCAGGCTTTGGTTGCGGAACCTTCCGACACCGACATTGCCGACAGCTCTTGACATAGCGCTTAACAACAGTGGCAAGTTTGGGCCAGTAGAATGTCAGTCGTATTCTAGCAAGTGTGCGAGAACAGCCCAAGTGGCCAGAAGTTGGTTCATCGTGGCACGCGGAAAGGATTTTCTCGCTCAGAGCTGTGGGTACCACGAGGAGGCAGGTTCTCGACTCTGATCTAGAGTTGTGCTTATAAAGTACACCATCTCTCTTGCAGAAAGTTGAGAGGCTCCGAGAACAACACTTAGGTATGATGGCTGGCTGACCTTCTAAATAATCAATCAGTGCTCGTAACTCTGGATTGGCACGCTGCTGATGAGACATATCTGAAGCATCAACAGCTCCGAGGAAACTGCCAGCGTCATCCGTGTCTGGTGAAGTGAGTTCGACAGGCGCACGGGAGAGCGTGTAAGCACCTTCATGCTTATGTCCGGACTTATAAACAATAGTGAGTTAGAACTCCTGTAGGGGAAGGCTCCATCGCGCCAGGAGGCCGCATGGGTCACCAGGTTGGCCAGCCAACACAATGAATGGTGTTCAATGACCACTTTAAATGGGCGACCATAAAGGTAGGGGCTAAATTTCGCAGCAGCCCAAATAATGGCGAGGCATTCCTTTTCAGTAGTTGAATAGTTTGTCTCGGCGCGGGATAAAGTACGGCTGGCATAGGCGATGCCTCGTTCAACACCCTCTTGACGTTGCACGAGAACCTCCCCAGGGCCAATGTTGCTGGCATCGGTGTGTATTTCTGTCTCCCCCTCCTCATCGAAATGGGCTAGAACAGGCGGCGATTGGAGACGGAGACGCAACTCGGCAAAAGCAGCTTCTTGCTCGTGAGTCCAAACAAAAGGGGTGTCTCCCCGGGTGAGCCGAGTCAGCTGTTCAGCGAGATCAGCGAAGTTATTGATAAAACATCGGTAGTAACTGCACAAGCCGAGAAATCGGCGAACAGCTATTTTGTCACGTGAAACCGGAAATTCCGCAACAGCAGCAATCTTGTCAGGGTCGGGCTTCACGCCGGCGGCGCTGACGACATGGCCGAGAAATTTAAGCTCTCGATAGCCAAGTGGCATTTCTGTAGCTTAAGTGTCAGGTTAGCGGATCGAAGGGCTCCGCGTACTGACCGCAGGCGCATAAGATGTTGTGCAAATGATTCTACGAAGACCACCACGTCATCTAGGTAGACTAGTCAACACTGCCATTTAAGGCCAGCGAGGACAGTGTCCATCATCCGCTGTAATGTGGCCGGCGCGGAACACAGGCCGAAAGGTAGAATTTTAAATTCGTAAAGACCGTCGGGTGTGACGAAGGCCGTCTTTTCACGATCTCGCTCATCGACCTCAATCTGCCAGTAGCCACTTTTTAGATCGATGGACGAAAAATACTTTGCACGCCGAAGGCGGTCGAGAGAGTCGTCAATCCGCGGCAAGGGGTAGACATCCTTCTTGGTTACGGCGTTCAGTTTGCGGTACTCGACGCAAAAACGTAACGTGCCGTCTTTCTTTTTAACTAGAACGACTGGGGAGGACCACGGGCTATTGGAAGGCTGGATAACTTCATCTTCGAGCATTTCCTTAACTTGTGACTTAATAACTTCGCGCTCGGTCGACGAGACGCGGTAGGGGTGCTGGCTGATTTGGCGCACATCATCGAACGTCACGATCTGGTGCTTGGCGATAGGAGTTTGATTCACTTTTGACGACGATGCAAAACACTCTCTGAATTCGAGTAACAATGAAAACAGCTGGTCACGCTGGCTGAACGATAGCTCTGAGCTGACATTGAGATTGTCGAGGAATGTGGGCGGTGGCACGGTTTCTATGGACAAGCACTCGGAGACATCAGAGATGCGTTCGGCGAAAGCTACGGAAGTGTCACGAAAAAGTGCCGATACTCGAGCGAAAAATTGGTAACAAGTACCTTGGACTGACCACGCTGAAGATGGATCAAACTGCGGGCCACGCAGACTCCTTGTGTCAGCAGTGACGAGACGTTAGTTTGGGCTACTGCGTCACCATCGTGAAGGGCATTGCATCTGACTAACGAAGATGCTGGTTCGGGGCGGCAGAGTGACACTGTCCTCATAAACTCGAAGCACATTGAGTGGTCGCTTTGCACCGCTGAGGGCCACTGCTTTCTCAGTAGAAAACCAGACCTTAGAATCCCGGAGGTAAATAATTGCGCCATGTTTACGCAAAAATCCACGCCCAGAATCAGGTCACGCGAACGGCTTTTCAGAGCAAGGCAGCTTACCACAAATGTTGACTCTTGAATTTGAACTCTGGCCGTGCACATGCCCAGAGGAGTAATCAGATTACCACCCGCCGTGCGAACGTGTGTGCCAGCCCACGGAGTCAAAGCCTTCTTGAGAATTGGGGCAAACTGGCTGCTCAAAATAGAATAATCAGCGCTAGTATCCAACAGAGCTCGAACATGGCGACCATCCAGTACTACGGGTATGTCCAACGAAAGCTGCTCGTGAATGTCAGGCTTCTGAGTCTTTGAGTACCCTGCGTCGGTGTACGCGGTCTGCTTCACCTGCAATTCGTCGTCGTTGCAGGTGCGTTGTTGCGGCGTCCGTTCCACCGGCAATTCGTCATCGTTGCGGCTGCGTGGTTGCGTCTTTTGTTCCACCGGCAATTCGTCGTCGTTGCGAGTGCGTTGTTTTGTCGTCGGTTCCACCGGCAAATCGTCGTGGTTGCAGGTGCGTCGTGGTGGCGTCGAGGTGGCGTTACGATCGGTACCCGCAGACTTTTTCAATGTCTATGCGTAGTTTTACCGCGTCCGCATCAATGGGGGGTCTCCCGGGCAGCGATGTCCAGCGAGCCTACCCCCGAAGGTCGCTGGTTTCAGTTTTCCCTCCGGGGACTGGACGATTGGCCCTGCGCTGCCCATGAGGAACTCGTAGAAGATGGCGACGGGCGAGCCCTGGGTGACGGTGATCTAGGTTGTCGCAGACGAGACGGAACAACCCGGCGCTGATCACTGACGAAATCTTCAACTGCTCGAGGCCGTTCGCCGTAGCGAGGCCGCGGAGAATCATCGGAAAACCCTTCGAGACCCAGTCAACGATAGGGACAGCGCCGACAGACATGACCCGGTTTCGAAGCAGTGAAAGCATAACGGCCGTCGGTCGGGGATACGCCACTCGTCTGCTTTCCGTGTAGGCGGTCGAGAATCTGTAACGTACTGGATCACGGGGACTGCTGTTTTCGGCACAGCTACGTTCGCAGGATTCAGGGACGGCGACAAAGGCGGAGAGTATTGCAGCACCCGGGAGTATGTGGGGCGGTGACACTCAGGTGGAGTAAGAGGAGGAGCAGGGCGAGGTTCACCGCTTGGAAATGGAGGCTGGAGCGCTTGCTGCACCTCGTCTCGGACAACGCTCGCAATGGAGGCATGAGCTGGTTGAGGTGTGCCATACATCACTCGGAGTTCGTCGCGCACAATCGAACGTATGAGCTCCCGTAGCGCCGATCTGTTCATGCTATGCGATGGGAACTCAGCAGAGACGGAGGCGGCGTGGGTGGTGCGATCCTGTGCCGCAGCTCGCTGATGAAGCACTTTCTCTATAGTGGATGTTTCCGCAAGGAATTCTGCGACAATTTTCGGCGGGCTGCGCACCAGGCCAGCGAAAAGCTGCTCTTTGACGCCACGCATGAGGTAGCGCAGCTTTTTTTCCTCGGGCATAGTAGGATCCACACGATTAAACAGGCACGTCATGTCTTCGATATACGCCGCGACGGTTTGATTAGGCATTTGGACCCGAGATTGGAGAGCGCGTTCGGCCCGTTCGCGGCGATCTGAGCTACCGACTGTTGCTGCAAGATGACGTTTAAGCTCACTCCAAGAAGACAGCTGCTCTTCATGGTTCTCGAACCACGTCCGAGCGCCATCCTCAAGGCTGAAGTATACATTTCGAAGTCATGCGGCATCATCTCAGAGGTTGAATGTAGCAACCCCTTCGTAGTGCTGCATCCAGTCGTCGACGTCTTCGTAGGTGTCCCCATGAAAGGTCTTTGGGACGCGGGGGTTCTGAAACGTCACGTAGGTG
This sequence comes from Amblyomma maculatum, assembly GCF_055883805.1. Lineage (NCBI taxonomy): Eukaryota > Metazoa > Arthropoda > Arachnida > Ixodida > Ixodidae > Amblyomma > Amblyomma maculatum. The sequence goes on along the minus strand of NC_139347.1, from coordinate 183,201,868 downwards.
GGGGTCGCGCCAGGCATTGAGACGACGTCGTGGCTGCCGGTAGTCATGCCCGAGGGGGAAAACTCAGGTGGTAGGCCTCGTTGCCTGCGGCTAGTGGGTGAACGGGCGTTTCCTCGAATATATGACCAGCACTCTTGCTTAGCATAGGGTTACGGGACATCAGACCTCACCTCCACCAGATTTGTCACGGTGTTGGCGACTTGGGCTAGGTTAACAGAGCCGGCACAGGTGGAACTGCACTGTCCGAGTTTTAGGTACGTCCTGCGAGTCCGGAGCCGATTAACTGTGTGTGTGTGTGTGTGTGTGTGTGTGTGTGTGTGTGTGTGTGTGTGTGTGTGTGTGTGTGTGTGTGTGTGTGTGTGTGTGTGTGTGTGTGTGTGTGTGTGTGTGTGTGTGTGTGTGTGTGTGTGTGTGTGTGTGTGTGTGTGTGTGTGTGTGTTGTGGGGCCCTGCGCCACATATCTGTAGGGCCCGTAGCGCGCCGCCCATTCAAAAGCCACGCCACTTTCCAATATTCCCTGCGCGCTGCCTGCTTCCCTCTCCCCGCTCGCTCGGGGATAACCGGTCCCGCGCGAGGGGGCTAAAAGGAAGGCACGCGCCGCCATCTCGCCCTCTTCGTTCCTGCTTTTAGCCCTGGCTCTTCCCTACCTGGACATGCTGCCTGCCCCCCCGGAAGACGACCCCGCACGACGCTCCCGCACCGCCTTGAACGACCCCCTGCTGACGTGAGATTAAAGATGTTTGTTACACGGCCCGCTGTGTATTTGTCTTGCGCATCCCTCGGGCAGAGGAATCGCCCACAACTGGCGCCCAACGTGGGGCCGAATTAGCACCCATGTGGACGATTTCTCTGCCGACGTGGCAGCGCACGGCAACACGACGGGCCGGTTTTGTATGATGGGCGCGACGCCATTTTGAGTTTAGGGCTATCGTGTGTGCAGAGTAGTATAGTAGTGTTTGTGCAGTGTTTTAATTTTGTTTTGGGTTATGTGGGTGTTTTTAGTGTCGAGCGGTTTGTGTTTTAATTTTTTTTGCATATGTCGGTTTTATGAAGGGTTGTCGCCACGATTAGGCTTCGTGACTAGCCTCTTGATGCGGGCTAGGTGGTAGTCGTGCGCGTGCAGTTGTTCTGTAGCTCCCGGCCGGGCTTAGTTGTTGAGTGCAATGCCTCCGAGAAAAGATGTGCCAGATAGGACCACCGCTTAGGACGCCAGTGCGTCCGGAAGTGAGGAAGGGACGCGGTATAGTCTGCGCAGGTTACCGATGCGGCCGCCCTGATGAAGCAGATGAACGAAATAGTCTGTGTTCACCCGTCAGCTCGGTTCGGTGGCTAGCGCAACCAAGCCGCAGCTGCGGCGACAGTCTCGCGTCCGCGGATAAACGTAGAGGTTCCCTCCTTTTCCGGCTACACGGACGTGAAGTCAGTCCACGAGTTCTTTCAAGAACTCGAGGATTATCAGACGGCACTGGGTTCCCCAGACGACGTGGTGCTAGCGCAGGTAATTCCCATAGCACTTGTTGAGAGCGCGGCGCGATGGAGACGCTGCCAGCCGGCCTTCCAGTCGATGGCAGACTTCACAGATAGCTTCCGAGCCGAGGTCTTGCCGCCCGATTACGAACGCCGGATGCTTAAGGAGCTAGCGTTGCGCACACAGCACCCTGAGGAAAGCCTCCTCAAGTATGTACGCGCAATGCAGGAGCTGTACAAGAAGGCAGATCCCACGGCAACCGATCTTGAACAGGTCGCGCGCGTGATCAGGCAATGCCATCCGCGCTTCAAGCCGAATTTGCGGGGAGGTGGTTTTGCAAACCTCGATGCCCTAGCACAGGAAGCGAAGGTAGTGCAGGCGGATTTGCTCGCTGAATTGCGCTACCAGCCACCCCCCAGGCCAGCCGAATCGCTAGAGCCGCGATTCGCCCGGGCCGGAGGCCAAGACTCCGCGCCACGCGCTAAAGGCGCAGACGTAATGATGGTAGGGCAGGAAAGGCCAGCTGAAGGCTCCGCTATTCCTCGCGCTCTTGACCCGTACGCGTTCGAGCAGCGGCGTCGAGCTGGGCTCGCCAGCGACGTCCGCATAGGCGCGGAGAGAGGGGAAAGATGTCGCCAACCGCTTCGCGGGACGCGGCATCCCCCTACCGCGTGGCAGGTGAACGATCGGCTTTGCTGAAATTGCAACCAGCCGGGCCACGTGGCACTAGAGTGTCAAGCAAAGCGTATGCAGGGAAACGCGGACCGCCGGCGGCTATAATTGGTAACAACAGTCTGTCGCCGTCGGCGGAAGGATTTCATGGTAGCCACGGCGGAAAATGGGAAATGTACTCCCACGCCGCGTCACCAGGCGACCGCCCCGGGGGCGCAGAGGTTTGTGTCCCCCTCGCCTGTAGAGCGCAAGGAATGTTGTCGCGCTCGAGCCCTTTTATGCTAGTGCGGTTAGCTGGTCAAAACTACTCGGCACTCGTTGACACTGGCTCAACTCTGTCACTGGTCGGTGATGATGGTCCTACGTTTTGACGGTAGGAAGCGGAGGCATCGCTTCGTCTATCTGCCCGGCTTAGCCATACCAGTTATAATGGGAAGAGATTTTCTTTCGAGCGAATGCATTGTGCTTGACATGGGGGAGAACGGCTATCGCTACAGCCACTTCACCCCCCTCATTCCCTTTGTTAGCGCACCCAAACAGGAATGCGCTACCCAGCAAGCGAGCGTCCACGCTTATGTGGAAGACGGCTCCCCCGCGACACTGAATGGTAGCCCATTAGAAGCAATTATCGCGTCCTTCTCAGGAACCGGTAGTCAGCGCCGAAGACTCGTGGAAACTTTACTCCCGTTTTCGTATTGCTTCACAGAGAAATCAGGCTTGCTTCAGCACGAGATCGAAATAGGTGATGCGCGTCCTTTCAGATGTAACTCGCGGCCGTTAAGCGCGCATAAGAGACAGCTTCTCGACAGCGCCCTTGACGAGATTGTTGATACCGGCGCGGTGAGACCCTCACAAAGTTCCTGGGTATCCCCAGTAGTTCTAGCGCCAAAGAAAGATGGTTCGGTCAGGATGTGTGTTGATTATCGAAAGCTCAACACACTGAAGCCTACGGTTGCGTACCCTTTCCAGTCGATCGAGGCTGTGATGTACCGTTAGGGAACGCAAGGTTCTTCACAGTCCTGGATGCAAGTAGATGGTACCTGCAGATTGAGGTGGCGGAAGGTGACATTCAGAAAACCGCATTCACCTGTCACCGCGGGCTCTTCGAATTTACTCGACTCCCGTTTGGTTTGTCTAATTCACCAAGCACGTTCATGCGATTGATAGACATCGTGCTGGGCGACGCAAGGTTCAACTACGCGATGGCGTACCTCG
>NC_139347.1:182701013-183193513 GCF_055883805.1 Amblyomma maculatum | reverse complement strand
TTCCCATCATAACTACCTTTGGTCACATATTCCGCCCATATAGACATGTCGGACTCCTTCCATGGTAATGCCTCTCTTTCTCCTACGTGGTTACCACACTACTAGTACTGCGCTGCAACTTAAATCAAAGACCACGCAGTGAGCTCTGCAAAGAAAATCACAACTAACCATAGGGGACAAAAGAACATAGTCGGTCAGGGAACAAATGCTACTCGCAAGAAAAGATGATTGAAGCAAACCGAGAATAAATAACCACGCTCAATGCATGCTTGTGCGGTTACTCAATCTCTATTTCATTCAATAAACTTCAGGTCCAGATCTTTCACTCTGGTAAATTCAAAAACGATACCGTACCAACTTTCAAAAATCTGCCTTATTCTGCAACAAAACACGAGTTAAGGACATTTCAGTCGAAATCAAGAAGAAATGGGCATGAGCAAGGCAGTTAGTTAATGAGAAGGCAAGACGGCCAATGGTAATTAGGGGATGGGTAACGGGCTGGATCTTAAGAGAAGGAAAGCGTAGCAGGGGGCAGCAGAAAGTTAGGTAGAAGGATGAGGTTAAGAAGTTTGCGTAGGTAATGGGGTCGCAGCTGGCACCGTCCAGAGTTAAGTGGATAAATACGGGAGAGGCCTTCGCCCTTCAGTGGGTGTAATCTGGGGTGTGATGACTTCGCTGCTAGAACTAAGGAATGGGCCCAAAACCGCTGTTCATGTGAAATGATATGCAAGAAAAGAATCTCACCAGCAGCCATTAACTCTCCAAACACGGAGTCGCTGGTTCCAGTAGGTAGTGAATGTCAATTCGTCACCAAAGATGACGTGTTGACAGTCCTCAGCGCTCCATGTTTCGTGCCGATGCGCAAATTACAGACGCTTCCCGCGATGTTCGCTGGTCAAAAATGGCTCTCTCGCAGCCACGCGGCTTTTAAGACCCGCAGCGTTGTCTCTTTCGGATGGACGAAAGGCTTAGGCGAAGGCCAAGTTCTTCGTTGATTTTCTTCGCTGTCGTGAATGGATCGTTGACGGCGGCAGCTATTAGCAGAGCGTCTTCCTCCTGAGTTATTCCTCTAGGTCTCCTTTGATGCGAGGCATATTCTAAGCGGTTCTCGCGGTGAAGCACTCGAAGAATGCGGTTGACTGTCTTTTGAGGACGGTTCACCTGCCGGTATATCGCTCGCTGGGACATAAAACAATTTCTTGGCGCTCCTCTGGCGTAATTCGTCGTGGCATTTTTCTTGCGACAAGTGGTCTGGGATAGCACCTATCATTGCAGCAGATATATATATCCCTTATGAAAAAATGTTTTGCGGAAATTTATTGGTGAACAAAGGCGATATGACGGGATGATGCTGCATTGATATATTTTTTCCAACTTCAAAGTCATTAATGTCAAGAAGTGCCAAGCACTGGCTTTACCAAATCATTCCCATAAATTTTGTTATCGCCCACCAAGATACGAGGTAACCAAGTACAAACTTTATCGCAACTAATGGAAAGCTTAGAATAGAGAGAAATGGTGATGAGTTTGTCGCGCGGGTGATGGTAGTTGTATGGAACAGCGAAATAGGGAGAGAAGAGTATGACAGCATGACTTTTCCTGTTCCAAAACCGGGCCGCCAGGTGCCTGGAGTGCTAGGCTGGTCGATGCTCGCGCGGTGACCTTCAAATCGCTCTCGACTGTACGTCCTGCTACCACCAGACCCTCACCGATCCCTCCTGCACCCTTTACCACCACCCCACTGCCACCCTCACTCAAATCCTGTTCTAATGTCCGGCGAATCCTCACCGCGATGTCTGGACACCTCACCACCTGTGAAAATTGGGAGACCCTGGTACGCTCCGAGAAACTGGTTCGGCAGAAGATCGCCACAGATTGGGCTGCCGACGTCATGAACCATAGGAACATGAATGTTTTAGTGTAGTGGGGCCCGTGCAGGGACCCAGGGGCAAGCTTGCCCAAAACTCATTTGTTGTAAAAAGTTATTACTACTACTATCCGGCCCACACTCTACTCCGCGTGAGGCTTTCAAGAATAGAAATATTTTCTCCTTGAATTCAACTTCAATAACATAGAATGGCTCTACACATCCATGCCAGAGCCCTTACAAACGGCTAGCCTGATCCTGTTCCAAAACAAGAAAAGCCACCAAGTGACCTAGGCAATTGCCAGCCTATGCCACTCAAACCAGCGCTTCGCAAGCTACTGGAGAAAAGCTACTGGAGAAAAAGCTACCCACTTGCTGTCGTGTTATCGCCAGGACCGTTTATTCCTCAAATGTTACTTGCCGCCTGCGATCAGCAGCACTGGCAAGGATTATATTACTGGTGTACTCAGTAACTTCACATATCCGCAGGTTTAGAACAAGCTTTAGGCGAAGCTGAAAAGAAATTTCTCTGTTTTTGCACTTATTTGAGAACTGCTCCCACTCGACCAATTTGACCGCGCACGAAGGAGGACAAATTAATGGGCTCGCAATACAATACGGTTACAATACGTTTTCGACAGGAAGAGTTGAAGAGCTTGACCCTCATGTGCGCATAACTATGGCAGGCCACTGGCTACGTTAAGTCGGAGTTATTGGCAGTCAGATACGCATGCTTACCTATACAAGAGCAAAATGCGAACGCACCTCTGAATTCACACTTCAGGCACCATCATCATTGAGAAGCCTCCGTATACAGTATCACATACCTGCACGTACACTTGCATGGCAGATAACCCTTGAGCGGTTGCTAAGAAATTTATCTCCGATGAGAGGCCGATGGCCGCTTTCCATTAAAGGCATTGATAATGCTTACTTACACTACGTGGAGTGCCTCTGAAGAGGCACAATAGTAATCCCTGTATGAAAAAATGGTAACATCCCCCACCAGCAAAGATCACAACAAAGACAATTTCTTCCCGTATACACCGCGCTCATTATTGAATGACGCTGACGGGTCTTTCGGTATGTGCATCGGTCACTGCGGGCTACTAGTCCGGAGTGAGCAGCCTCACGAGAAGACAGTGCAGCACAGTAGCCGTAACTGTAGACGACAGCGCGAACGCGGCCTGCTGCTGGGAAGCCATGCTCTGTGTGACCTTGGCGACCAGACTCCTGCGGAGCAGCTCGTCCGAAGGCTTAGCCCTGGGTACGCACTTGCCGGTACGCTCCTCCGTGTCCCCTAGGCAGGAGCAGTGGCTGAGCACGCAGCTGGCGCCCAGGTCAGCGCACTCGCGGTCCGAGTTGCATCGGGTCTTGAGGCCGGAGCTCTTGGGCAGGCAGTTACTCCAGGCGTCCCTTGCGTAGCCGTGGATGCAGGCGCACCAATGATGCACTGTGCACTCGCTTTTCGGTTCGACGCTCTCGCACTGCTCGTCGTAGAGGCACTCGGTCTCCAGGAAGGCCTCGACTCGGCAGGTAGTGTGCACCGACTGCAGTTTCACCGGATACTGGGTGTTGGCGCATGAGCAGCGGCTATTGACGCAGCGTGCATTCCTGGGAGCGCAGTCCTGGTCCACCTGGCAGTCATCGGTGACGCGCGCATGCACCACGCTCTGGGCCGTCTGCATCTCGTCGTCGAAGAGGTAGATGCACTTGAACACGTAGATCTCTTTGAATGTGGGCAGCTTGAGTACGTTGCGGATCAAGATGGAGGAAACCATGACCTTGACACCCTTGTAGTCGATCGTCTGGACCTTCGATTCGTCCACTTCGAGCAGCACGCGGTCGTTGAGCGTCCATGAGACCGAGGCGTGAGTGTTGTAGCCGACGAAGCACTCGAGCAGCAGAGTGTCGTTGTTCGAAAGCACGACGTGTGCGGGGCGTACCTTGACCTTTCCCAACTCCATCGGGTGGTTATCGCCGACCACTTTTTCAGCATTGCTGAGATTGAACATCTTGGTACCCAATGCTGCCGCCGCCGCGTCAGAGACTTGGCCGCTATCGGGCACGACGACGGGTCTGACAGCGGCGCTATCTCCGCTCTTAGCCCCCGCGATACTCCTGATGACTTCATCCAGGAAGCTGTCGTCCGCTATTTTCTGTACAATGGTAGACTCGACACCCTTGATGTCTATGTTGTCATCGTCTTCGTCTCTTATAATAAATGGCCTACCGGGCCTTTGGCGCAACGGTTTACTGCTACTTACTTCGGTTTCGTTGTGCTCAACCTGGGCGGAGGACTGGTTCTGGAGGACTGATGACGCGACGGGGAGCGAGGCATCGGCTTCCGGTTTGGGGAACGCCTTGACCTCATTCTCAACGGCGTCGAGCTTCCATCGGCTGGGGCTCCTGAACAAGGGCTGGGCGACTGGTGTATCGCCGTCGCGCCGAGGCTCGTGGTACCTCTGCATGTTGATGGGCTCGTTCATCAACGCTGCGGAAGACTGATGCGAGGTGATCAACACGATTACGAGGTTGGCCTGCAGTAAACGGTACATCGTCGTTGCAGCCGTGGACAATTTTCCGAATCGGCAGCTTACGCTTCCTTTTACGACAGTGTGATTCACATGAAGGACGTCAGGCACGGCGGCGGCAATAGAGAGGGTTAGCTCTGACAGGCGCTGTGTGGGGGCTAAGCGTGGATACGCTCTTGGTTGGCTGCGCGTGCTGCTGCAATTATTCTAATAATTATGTCATAATTCGCGCGACAGGCATTTTATTTGGTAACATGCCTAAATTTATCTTCTTCATTTGCCACAAAGTTTCCAGAAAAGGTTGGGCTAGCAGTACGTTTTAATGCACTGTCGCTTCGACCAATCTAGCCGACAAAGAGGACATGCAAATCTGGCCGCGCTTTATGTAACGCCTATTTTCGGGAAAAAAAAAGACGTTTGTGCTGAGAGCAGAATACCATGACAGAAAATATCCGATCCTGCTTTTTTTTATTTCCACTTCTTGGAAAATTCAAAAGAAACACAAAGCATTCACACGCAGTTTACCAACAACACTTCGTAGGCCTTGTTACACAAATTCTCTAAGCATTGTCAACGATTCCAGCTATTGAACCTATTCTGGTCTGCATGAATGCATTATGATTTCCTCCAAAAACCCCTGCACACACTCCCGAAAATACATGTGCGGGAAAATAGCCGATCCTCCTGTGTGGGTCATCATCATCATCAGCCTGATTATACCCACTGCAGGGCGAAGGCCTCTCCCATATTTCTCCACTTAACCCGGTTCTGTGTGGGTATGTGACATCAGTTTAGAGAACAACAGCATCATCATCAACATCATCACCAGCCTTGCCTTGAATGGACGGAATAACGTTATCAGAACCCAGCAAGGAATCAGAGGGTGATGAAGACTGGAGTCTTTACCGCCGTAATCTTCCTCCCCTTTCAGCAGGCTGGAATCCCTTGGGGTTCAGTAGTGTCCAGGGCCAGGTGGATGACTTTCTTTTTTACTTCTTCGTTCTGGCTGATCATTAATGCTTCCCAGAAACCCATATTCCTCTCTGGTTCGTTATAGCTAGGGCAAGTCCACGCCATGTGTGCCATGTCTGCAATTTCGTTACAATGTTTACAGCGTGGGTCCGGTATCGCTGGACATCATCTGCTTAGTACGAATGGATTGGGAAAAAACCTCGCCTGCCACTTTCTCCATATAACCTATTGCTTTCTGCTCAGATCTCTGCCTGCTCGAGGCAGTTTATTTCTATTCTGTAATTATTTAGAATATATTGATATGTGTTCAGCTCCTCGCTCGAAGGGGCTCTCTGCTCGACGAGACCAAAACTGGTATCCCGGTGTGTGAGGCCTCGTGCCAATACGTGAGCTGTGTCTTTTCCTTGCAGGCCCTCGTTGGCCGGAGCATCGATAACATTAATTAGATCCGCCGGTGGCGCTCCGGCAGCCAGAATTTTAACTATTTCAGAAGATACCCTGCCTGAGTTGTAGTTTCGGACAGCCGATTGGGAATCGGTTACAATCACACTTACATTCTGTTGAGTTAGGGCAAGTGCAATGGCCACTTCCTCAGCCGCTGTTGCGTCCCTCTGTTGAATGCTGCAGCACGAGACTCGGTCTCGTTCTTCCTCGTTGCTAGGGCTACTAAACCCGTTCTGCGTTCGCATTTCGCCGCGTCCGTCCCTATTTTCTAGTTGTTGTTTTTTTTGTTGTTGTTGTTTGTTTTTTGTAGAGCTTTTGCTTCGTCCTTTATTCTACCCTCATGGTGTACCGGGTGCACGTTCCTTGGGAGCGGTGGAATTCTTATTTATTTATTTATTTATTTATTTATTTATTTATTTATTTATTTATTTATTTATTTATTTATTTATTTATTTATTCATTTATTCATTTATTTATTTATTTATTTATTTATTTATTTATTTATTTATTTATTTATTTATTTATTTATTTATTTATTTATTTATTTATTTATTTATTTATTTATTTATTTATTTATTTATTGCATACTGCCAGCCTGAATGTCAGGCTTTAGGCAGGAGTGGGGGGTACAGAGGAAATAGATTCACGAGAATACATAGTACATTCAGTCTTGCGAATGACGACAACGAAAAAAAAAGGCATATCACTTGTACAGAGCAAAAAGCACGAAAAAAGTGAAGTGTAAACACCATGATATGACAATGTGAAACACCGCTATCTATCATGGAATGCACTCAGAAAAGAAGAGAACGTCGAACACTCAACCACATTTGCAGGTAGGTCGTTCCAAGTACGGATAGTTCTAGGAAAAAATGAGGCGTTGAACACATTTGTTCTGCACGAAAAATCGCCCACTTTCTTAGAACGAAAAGAACGGGTTTGTCGTTGGGTAACTGAATGAAAGTACGCATTTCTATCTATGCCAAGCTGGTTGTGGTAGATCAAATAAAACACTTTTAATCTTTCTTCGCATCGTCTTGCCTGCAGGGTTTCTAAATTAGCTGTTTGTAAAAGTGCTGTTGGGGATGTTTTCCAGCTATAACAATTGTATATGAACCTGACACATTTACGCTGGACATTTTCAAGTTTGGTGGCATTGATCTTTGTGTGCGGATCCCAAACAACTGCCGCATATTCTAAAACCGGTCTAATGAAAGATTTGTAGGCAAGAAGTCTGATTTCTGCTGGGGATTTAGCAAGGGTTCTCCTCAAATATCCAAGTTGCCTCATAGCTTTATTTACAGTGTACGTTATGTGGTCATTCCATTTTAAATCTGACGTGATTATAACTCCTAGATATTTGTAATTAGTTACCCGAGATAATGTGTTGTTATCGATGTTGTAGCAGAACTTAGCGGATTGACTTTTCGCGTCACAGTCATAGATACTGTTTTCTTGTAGTTTATGCACATTTGCCAAGTTTTGCACCAGACCTGAATTTTACTCAAGGACGTATTTAACAGTACCTGATCATTCTGGCTGTAAATGTCATGATAAAGTATACAATCATCGGCGAACAGGCGTATTTTAATCGATATGTCGGAAGCAATGTCGTTTATAAAAAGCAAAAAAAAGTAATGGTCCAAGGACGGAACCCTGAGGAACGCCGGACTCAACAGGCGCGGAATCCGAACTGATTCCGTCAATGGATACAGTCTGACGCCGGAATGAAAGATATGCCGCTAGCCTTGAGAGCAATGAATCATTTTTAAGGATAGGTTTCAATTTTAAAAGCAGTTTTTGATGGCAGACGCGATCAAATGCATTCTCAAAATCTAGAAATATTATGTCTACTTGACTACCCCTATCTAATGCTGCTGCGAGATCATGGACAGTTTCTATTAGTTGTGTTACCGTGAAATGTTTTCGGCGGAAGCCATGCTGTCGGCTATCAATAATGCCGTTCTGCTCAGCAAAAGTAGAAATGTGTGCAAATATAATGTGTTCAAATGTCTTTATACAAGTACATAGCAAGGAAATGGGCCTATATGATGAAACAAGAAGCCGGTCCTCTGCTTTCGGTATCGGAGTAATTTTTGCATGTTTCCAATCGCTTGGAAGTTCTGCGCGTGACAATGATTTTTCAAATATCAGACATAAGTACTTAGCGGACCATTCAGCGTAACAGAAAAGAAAGGAAGCAAGAATGCCGTCAATCCCCGGCGACTTTTTAACATCTAGATTGAGCAGAAGTGTTAGTACTCCTTCTTCACTGATAGCTGGAATATTTATCGGAGGAATTTCGGCAAAAGCGTTGAACTGCGGAGTAACGCCTTCATCCTTGGTAAAAACAGAACAGAAATAAAGGTTTGAGGCATCAGCTACTTCCCCTTGATCCGTTACGACATTATTCATCAACAGATTCGAGACTGATTGCTTCTTTGGCGACAAGTGACGGCAAAATTTTTTGCGGGGACTCGGTAAGAAACTGTTTTAGACGTACACTTTGATAATGGTCTTTGCTCTTTTTTATTGCATTCTTCAGAAACAGACGCAGTTCAGATAAGTGGTGTGCACCCGCAGGAGAAGGGCGCTGTAGATATTTCTTTCTTGCTTTTTTAACCTTTTGCCCTTCATGGGCTATTTCTTTTGTCTTCTAAGGTTTAGAAGTGCGTTTTATGACCTTTCTCTGGGGAATGAAGTGCTTTATGCAGTGCATAACTAGACCTTTGAAGAATAACCATAACACATCAACGGATATGCTACTACATTCATGTTTGGCAACAAAAGAAGAGAACGAATTGTCCAATGCATCAAGTACATCCACATCACTAGCGCGAGAAAAATTGAGTACAACCGTTTCCCTCTGTTTCAGCTTAAAAACATTCTTCAATTTCAAGGTAAGGGACACTATTTTGTGGTCAGAAATCCCTTCAAAAATATGCACACTTGGATTCATATGTATGACCTTGTCATTCACGAGAAATAAATCTAATGTCGACACACTTCCGCCGTGAACACGGGTAAGTAGTTTCACTAACTGCGTTAAATTGTGCATTAGAAGTACGTCAACAAAGAGTTCACCAGAATGAGAGCGCGCTTTTGGGAACTCATTAGCCCAATCGACATCCGGTACATTAAAGTCTCCTGTCAACAGAATGCTACAAGATTGGTTCCTATGTCTGCATAGAAATTCATTCAGGTTTTCAAAAAATGCAGGACAAGAGTTAGGAGGACGATAAAATCCACCAATTAGAAGATGGAAACCATCCAGTACAATCTTGACGATGACGCATTCCATTCCAATAGGGTCAGGTAGTCTGGACGCACTCAAGCACTCCTTAAAAAGTATGGCTACTCCGCCACCTCGGGAATCTCTGTCGTTACGGTAAATTCCGTAACCTGCTGGAGTGATTTCAGCATCGCTTATATCTGGAGCTAACCATGTTTCTGTAATTACTATTATTTGCGGGCTATGGACCATAACAATACTTTCCAGATCTGTTATCTTGTTAACTATACTGCGTGCATTCACATTGAGGCAACAAAATGTACTTTTAATGGAAGGTTCGGGTCATGGTGTCTTTTCAGACACGAGTGAAGTTTCAACGATAGGCACTATCTTCCTCTGGGCGCTGTCCCATTGAAACATTTTTTTGTCAATTCTAACTTTTTCGTAGATCAACTTTACCTTTCCTCCCTGCCTTCTAATATCAGCCGTGTTGTCCCATAAGCATTTTCTGATTTGCCTTGTGGCCGCCGAGAAGTCTTTGCTAACGGCTATATTCTTTTCCTTTTCTATCTTATAGCAGTTTTGAATCTTTTTCTCGGTGATCAATAAGTTTAAGAATTACTGGTCTTGGCTTCCCTACTTTCTTTTTCCTAGTCTGTGTATCCTTTCTACAGAAGATACCTGTACGCCGAGTGTTCTTTGAAACAAGTCATCCACCACATCTTCCATAAGTGATGAATACGTTTCATCGGTGCGCTCAGGAATGCCAAACACTATGAGGTTATTTCGCCTACTTCTGCCTTCGAAATCAACTAACTTTTTTTCCAGTGTTTTAATTGTATTTTCCATATCAGTGATCTTCATACCAACCTCCTTTACTATCGCTGCTGATTCTTCAACCTGTTTAATCTTTGCCTCGATTGTGTCTAGTATTTCCTTAATACTCTTTTGACCATCCAAAAGTTTCAGCAGTAGCTCCTGATTGTTTGGTCCGGGATTAACCTCGACATCACCACAAAGTATCAGCAATGAAAGCAGAATATCCTGTACGTATAGGTACACCGCACAAACACCATTGGGGCACGCCAGCAAGACCAGACAACGGTTGCTAGTTTTTATGGTGGAAGAATTATTACTGACCTGCACAAAAAGCAGGAAAGGGTTTGTCATGGCGTTGACCGGTGGCCCGCTGGATCCTTATATCTTCTGGGGTATCCTCCGTGAGTTTGAGCCTCGCCCGAGGTTCGAAGCCTAGCTTTTTTATTTCAGCCCCGACCGGCTACGTAGGAATCGTTGCTGTTGCGCTACTTTTATTGCCTCAATGAGCCCGTCTAGTGTGTTTGAAATCCTCATATTGAGAATGTTCTGGGTGGATGTGTGCGGAGGGAGACCCAGTTCGGGTTTGACATCTTTCCTGGTTAGAATTTTAATCTAGTTTTTTTTTCTCTGATTTTGCTAGCCGTAGGTATGTTGCCACGTAGGTGATCCTGCTGATTATGAATAAATGAATTAGTTTCAAGAGGTTCGTCTCTTTCATTTCCGCGTGTTCGTTTGCTATTCTCTTGACTAGCCTACACGTCTGGCCTACAGTCTATTCGAGTTTTTGTATCGTTCCAGTGGTCTTGCCGTTTGACTATATCAAATTTATATGAGGTACAGAAACAATAAAACACCAAAACCAAATGTGTTTTCTGCAATTAAACTTTAGTTGAGAGTCAGCGCTTGTTCCTGTTGTTTCTTCCTGTCGTTCCCGTTTGTTCGCGCTGTTTTTTTTTTTTTTTTTTTTGATGATGTATCACCAACTCGCCCGCTTAACTATCCTGTTGAGAAGGGTACTGCAGCACAGCCACCGAGCACGGCCCTTTCTTGCATTTCCACAGGATATAATCATATGTCGCCGGGTGCCTATACACTACAGCTTCACCGCTTGCAGATATATCGTGCTTAGCATATAAAAATGGCTAAGGAAGGATCTTCGGCTCATCTTGTAGTGATTTGTAATGCCATGAAAGAACGTAACACCAGCCCAACTCTCCTCTCGGAACGCCCACCCACCCCTTTCCCCTCCGGAAAAAAAACAGGCGACTCCCTTGCTCGGTTGACTCCACCGTCTCAGAGGACCTGGCTCTGACTGTTACGTTTGCAGAAAAGCAGAACGTGATCTTTTAAAAAGAAATTCAATGTGGTCGAGCGCAGTATGGGTCAGTTGGCGTGAGTGAGTGAGTCAGAAGACTTTACACCGACATGGACCTCAAGGAGGAGGAGGTCAACTTTATTAAAGAAGAGGTCGTAGGCGCGGGGTGGGTTGGCGTTCCCGTCCCCGCGGTGGGCTCCTCTTCTAGGCCGGACGCCAGGTGGCCGACCGACGATGTCGTTCGGCGACCTCTTCGGCTCGCTCCGTGACTCGGAGTTGAACCTCCGGGTCGGAGCTGAGCAGCGCGGCCCCCCACTGAGATTGGGTAGAGAGCTGCAGACTCTGTGATGGCTTGTCTTGATTACATGAGTATAGGATGTGTGGTGTGTCTGCCTTTTGATGTCCACAGAGAGAACAGACAGGGCTGAACTGCTCTGGGAACCATATGGAGTACATGTACGGATTAAAAAAAGTGTCTGTTTGAAGCTGGCGCCAGGTGACTTGTTGTGTTTTACTTAGAGATCGATGTGGTTCTGGGAAGATTTGTCTTTCTTTCTTGAAGTGGGTAGTAATTTCTTTGTAGGTTGTCATCCGCTCCCTAGCCGACCTGAGCTCAGGGCAGCGCACCTCCCGGTTAACTACGAATCCTCGGGCAAATTGGTGCGCTGCCTCGTTCCCAGGATGGTCCGAATGGGCAGGGACCCAGATCAATGTGATAAGGCGGGTATGGGAGATTTTTTGTAAGATTTTGATGGCTGCGGAGTGGGCCCTTCCTTTTGCAAAATTTCGAATTGCGGTTTTAGAGTCGCTAAGGATGTATTTGGCAGTGGTGGAGGTAATGGCTAAAGCTATGGCAGCCTCTTCGGCCTCCTCCGGAGATTTTGTTTTATTGATTGTCGCCGATGCGAGGGGAGAACCTCGATGATCGACAACTGCCAGGGAAAAGGCATCTCTGTCCGCATGTTCTGCCACGTCCACGTGCGCCGTGTCTTTCTGTACTGAAAATCTTTCGTGTAATTTTTGTGCTCTAGCCCTTCTTCTGTCCGTATCATATTCTGGATGCATGTTTTTAGGCAGAGGACGGACTATTAATTGCTCGTGCACGTGTCTTGGAATCGGCAAAGTGTGGGCCCGGGTCCCTTCATATTGTATTCCTGCTTTTTTTAGGATGAAACGTCCCGTTTCAGTGCTTGACAGTCGTTCGTACTGTGCGGTGAGGTGTGCTTCCACCATTTCCGCTAAGGTGTTATGAATTCCTAACTTTAGTAGTGTTTCATTTGGGGTATGGGAATGATGCTACTCTGAGTTTCAAACACGCCGCCTTTGACCAGAGCGCCCCCATGAGGGTTTTCTCGTTGACCTGTTCCTCCAAACGAGGCACCGAAACAGCTGAGCGCCTGGCAACAGCGGTAGTTCCACGCTTGCGCTCGTCAGGAAGTGCCAACGGGTAAGTTTGCGGGTGCTGTCTGCTACAGGTGCGAAAAGAAAGCTCTTACTCCGGGCTAGCAGGTGTCGTATCAGCTCTGTTCCGGTTTTATCACCGCTACCTCACGTCCGCACTTCGTAGGTCTCTCGCTGAGGTGACGCTTCCATGATTTATGGCGCCCTGTCTGGCCCGGTCTTCGGGGGCTCGCCCGTGCGAGCTTGCTTTCTTACCCGCTCCTGAATGGAATAGGAACGCGAACTGAATTTTTCGTTTACTACAACCAGCGCATGACGCCGTCTTAATCACCAAAATGTGATCTCATTCGGCGAAGACTAGATAAAGTCTCCCCTTGGACTGAAAATTGTCCATGCCGGCGCCCCCCCTCCCCCATAGGTCGCGGCCAGTGCTTTAAAAATAACGCTTCAGACATTCTGAGAAGTTCTTTTGTTTTGTTAGGCTGTGACCACTCGGTATTTAGCTTTGTCATCTGCGTTCAATGACATCTCGATAGAAATGTCTGATCATCTTCCGAGAACCGCGCTTTTTTGATGTGGGGCTTCGGGACCCGTTTTCCATTGGCTGCCAGGCAGCCTTTGACGCGTCGTGCCGAATGCGCGGCGGGTCACTTCTTGTTGCCGCTCGCCTTGACTTCTCGTGAAGGCGGAGAACAGCCTACGATGATGTGGATTTATTGAAAAAAAAAAAAAAAAAAAGGATCCGTTCGCGCTATCGTCTCTCTTCCGCGCTCGTCTCGGTGGTGCGACTTGCTCGGCCTTTTTTAGTCGCCTTAAGCATGACTTGCAATTAACACACCGCTAACGCTGCTTCATAATCACATGCACTGAGAGCCCCCCTATCGTTTGGGCGCGCGGTCGTTAATTCTGCAGCTTGAACTTCCACATTTTTGGGGGCTCGATTCGGCTTTCTGTGCTCTTTGCGTTTGGCCAAATATTTTATCCTAACTTTATACGCTTGTGTGCGTAATTCACTGGCTGTGCTGACTACATAGTGACTACATAGTGAAAGCAATTACTGACGGTGGTAAACCGTACCGGATGTGTGCCTGTCAGTG
This sequence comes from Amblyomma maculatum, assembly GCF_055883805.1. Classification (NCBI taxonomy): domain Eukaryota; kingdom Metazoa; phylum Arthropoda; class Arachnida; order Ixodida; family Ixodidae; genus Amblyomma; species Amblyomma maculatum. The sequence continues at coordinate 183,179,832 of NC_139347.1, read as the reverse complement.
CAGCCTGTGTGTCATAGTTTGGCTTGCATTCACAGAGACATACGTTCTCGGTTAAATGAAGAGGGATTCAGTCGTGTGAAATTAAGGAAAATACATTTGATTCAGTTCTAGCTATAGGTTGCAGTTGCACAAGTTTGTTACTTGCCTATATTCAACTGCACCAGAGGCCATATAATTCTCTCCGATGACATCACAAAAACTGTCACAAACTTCTCTGTATGCTCCTGTTCCTATTGATCTACAGGTCCGCCGGTCAGAATTGACAATAGAAGTGGGGCTAGGTGATCGGTTCGAGACAGGTTTTTGAGTTTTTGTGAATTGATGCAGAGTGTAATTCGGCCCCTTCATGCTTTTGTCCATTGCATGCATCAGTAATTTGGTTTTGGCAATGTTACATGCATGCTGGCTGCAGAGTCAGTGCTTGACCCCCTTATGACCCCCTTGTTACATCCATTAAAGTTGGAATTCGTCTTTCTGCCGCAGGTATGTTGTACCCATTGATACAATTAAGGAATAATTAAATTTGCCAATATGGTGGTTGTGGTCTAAAATTTAGCCATTTCACATGCGGAAGTTTCTTTTCATGGCTCCTCGTTTAGATTAATGTCATCAGATATTTCAGAAGACCCTTTAAGCCTATAATTTCAGTCCTTATAAATTCTAGTCGTGCTTTTTTTTTTCTTTTTTTCCTTTTATTATGTTCAAGTGCGTTACAGTGGTACATCGTATAGAGTAAAAATCATAGAAAATGAAATGCCCAAAACACAGTAAAGGCTAAATGAAACAATGAAATACAGAACTCAATGGATTCAACCGCACAATAAAGAAAGTAACACAAGTCAAATAAACTGAAAACAATCATAAGCAGTGAGAAAACAGCATTATACAGTGGAACGAGCAACGATATGCAGAGCAAACATGCATAAGAACAAACTGAAACAAGATAACTGCCGGGAAGAAAAAAAACAATGTCACGGATCAGCTTCAGGATATTGCACCAGTGATGAACGAAATGGATCGTGATCTTGTATTAATGCGATTTCGGGCAGAAGGCGATTCCACTCTACCCACATACCGGTTAGAAACGAATGGAAAACGGCATTGGTTTTGCAAGTGAGGATCAATACTTTGTGAGCATGGTTGATGCGGCACGAGTGATCCAATGGCTGCGAAATTAAAGGGTGCCTCAATTCGTCATGATGATAAATTTTGTGAAAGAGACTAAGGCATGATACTTTCTTTGTGAGCTTGAGAGATGGCAAAGATAGCGTTGGTTTCATTGAAGTTATGCTGCTAGTGCAGCTGTAATTGGAAAGAAAGGAAAGCACCGAATTATTATGAACCATCTCTAGTGAGGATGTTAAGTTCGTAAAACCGGGATCCCAAATTGCTGAAGCATATTCAATCTTTGAATGTACCAACACCTTGTACGTACCCAAACATGCTATAACTGTTATTAATGATGTAATGAATGTACCAACACCTTGTACGTACCCAAACATGCTATAACTGTTATTAATGATGTAATCAATATGTTGCTTCCAGGTGAGGTTGTTAGTGATATGCACACCCAAGTATTTGTGAGAAGTAACAGGATCTAAAGGAGTGTTATTTAATACATAGCAAGCAGGGGTGAGATTAGTGCGCGACACTTGCATAGCTTTACTCTTTTGTTAAGCCCATGGCCCGTGTGTTCTCTATTTGGAGTCTAGTGGTGAAGAGGATGTCAATGCATCCTCTTCATCATCATCAGCCTGACTATACCCACTGCAGGGCAAAGGCCTCTCCCATATTTCTCCAAATAACCTGGTTATGTGCTAGCTGCATCCACTTGACCCCTGTGAACTTCTTAACCTCATCCGCCCACCTAACTTTCTGCCACCACCTGCTACACTATCCTTCCCTTGGAATCCAGTTTGTAACCCTAAGCGACCATCGGTTACCGTCTCCTCGCACTACATGTCCTGTCCGTGCCTATTTCTTCTTCTTGATTCATAAGCTGCTGATGCTTATGAAGTACCGGTTTTCCAAATGCTGTTTTGCTCAATTAAGTGATGAGCTTGGATGAGCACTGTTTAAATCAAGCCGTTTTAGGGTTCTTTGAACCAAAGCTTAGGGCTCTTTGAACCTAAGCTAAGTGATCAGAATTAGAATTTACTTGATTTTTTAAAGCTTGGGTTGATTGTTAGCCCTGTGTAGTACTCGAATTGATTACAAATTTGAGCCGTCTTGTGTGGGTCCACTTCAGTAACAGAGAAATATAGGCCAGCATTGGTATTATAATGAATCAACTAGGCTTTGAAACACTCAGTGGGCAGTGAACACAAAACATTGCATGTTGTGCTGTGCAGCCACGGATGGAGCTCTTCTTATAACCGAGTGAGAGCATACGAAATCATGTCAATAAGACCTGTGAGAGCTAGTATCGTTTAGAGGTCTAGACTGATTGGAAGTTTGAAATATTTCTGCAGCGTCAGAACGCTTTGTGTCTTAAAAGTGCTTGGGGTGATGATGAATGTTCCTACACTTTTTACTCGAGCATGTGTAGTTCCCATTTCTAATTATTGTTAAATTATATTCAATTATACGCTGGCTAGAGGTCTTTTAAATTGCATAAATTCCAACCAAAGTTGTCCATAAAGGAAAGTCCTATATCAGTGGGTTATGAGAAAAAATTTTCAGAAAAATAAATTGTACTGTGAAGTGGAAATACGGCAGAGTCTCTGGATCACTTAGTGTTTTTCTGATCAGAATACGCTGCTCTTTCAAGTACCTAGCAGCCCATAAGATGTTCGCTGACGTTTCATAATGGGGCAGCGCATCGCCTGCCACGACACAGGTAGTGATTGCTGAATTGACCCCTCGTGTACTTGGGCTGATATTTTGGGGGCTTTTCTCCCCCAGACAGGCAGGGACTGGGCACATCTAGTACAGCCATGGTACCTGTAGTATTGCGCTACTCGCTGGTGCTGTGCCTACTACAGCTGTCGCTCACGATCGCCATCCACAAGGACATCCACGACAAGGTGCACTCGGCACAGGTATGTGCACTGCTTTGCTTTGGAACTGCTACCCTCACCATGCGTTTTCCAAAGCGCTGTGAGCATGACCAGATCTCTCAGATTTGCTAGCTTCTCTTTGGTGCTTTTTTTTTTCTTTTGTGCACTGTAGCCCAGAAGACGGCTAAGTAGGGCTGATGAAGGTGTGCATCAGAAGATGTAAAATAATTCAGTGCAGAACTTGTACATGTTCTTGGCGTTTTGAACTAAATTAGGAGCTAGTCATGTAATTTTATCCACCAGCCTGTGACTGTGCTGCCTACGATGGCATGGGGTCAAACGAACTGTTGATGTTGGAGCACTAATATACCACAACATTCAGTGTGAGGATGCCGTACGACATCGCAGCTGCTAGAGAAGTTTGTTTGCAGCAGTTTGATAGTTATACTAGAATATGTCGCGGTCTTGATTTAAGCCATTGTGTAGTCCCAGCTGGCCAGGCATTGTAGTGTTTGGTTTGGCAAATATCAACCTTTCTCGTTAAGTTGCAATACTACCAAGCTGCGGGTTTTCTGAATGCGCCGACAAAAATCTTTGTGCTGACAGTTTCACAGATTCTCATACACAGCATAGCGCCATAGTACTATGTGTTATGTCCACTGGGCCTGTTGATAAATTTATTTCTTGTAGGCTCAGAACTGGTGCTGCCACAGTGAATTGTTTGGTGCATGTGTATGAACTTGGAAAGCAGTGTGCGCCTAAAAGTAAGATTTGCAGTTTTGAGAGTGTACACATGCACGCCCACATTTGCACAACACCTTGCACGTGTTTTAAGGATCCAGTATAATCTCGGCTTCATGTATGGGTGAAGCATGATTATGTTATTTTTTCTTTTTTTACTTTCTGTGTTTGCATGCTGCTTGGACATTTTAAAGTGTATATTGTATTTCTTCAGTGCCAATCTTCATAGTGGTGTAGAGATTCATGCTGGTCTTGCCCTTTCTCCAACTGCTGTTTGTGCTTGCAGCCACTGAGTGACAAGACCCACTATGAGAATCAAGAGGAAGGCGACGAACCGGTGCACAATGTTGACTATGATCACGAGGCATTCCTCGGAAAGGAGACGGCCAAGACGTTTGACCAGCTCTCGCCAGCCGAGAGCAAGGAGCGACTACTCAAGATCGTCGACAAGATCGACAAGGATGCTGTGAGTGTGACCTGTATTCACCATTTGTGAACGCAAAATGACCACCTCTGGAATTGTTGCCCTAGGGAATAGTCCTAAGTGGGGATGTGGGGCTAAATTAAGGGCCAACTTTTGAACTGTTGCACCAATTTTGCTAAAATTTTCAGCGGTGGCTTATCTTCCTCTCATTAGAATATATTTTAAGTTTCATCACTTTAGCACAAATAAAAAGTTTTAGCTATCATAATGAGTAATAATTGTGTCAGCTTACGAAAACTAGCTTACGATGACGTTTCTGTAAAAACTTGAGCACATTAAAAACGAGCTTCATTTTTTTGTGTTGTCATTATGTCATATATTTTGTTTTTGTTTCCCTATAGAATAATGATAAATGCAGAAAGTACTTTATCTTGTTCCCAACAAAATGTAATCCAGAAACCACCTTAAAAGCAGCCTTTGGCGAAAGAGTTTGGAAGTGGTAGACAGCGCCTTGTAGAACAAAGTCTGCGTGTTCATTTTCCGACCAAGACTTGTGTTGATGAAGTAGGGACTGACATTACGGCTGTTACAAAAGCCATACTAAGCATTTGCTGACCATCTTACATGGTTCTTGTGCTGACGTAGCCAATGTGGGTTCTTGTCGCACCAGTAATGGGCATTGTGCAAAATGGCATTCGAATCCCTGCAAAATTGGACCTCGTCTGTCCAAAGCATTATGCTCAGAAATTGAGGGTGTTCATCCCGTTTAATTAGGCATAATTTGTAAAAATTGAGTCATTTCTGGAAGTTATTCGATTACAGTTCCTGCTGAAGTCACACATAGTATGGGTGGCAGCTGTGTCTTTAAACTTAAGCCGCGCTGGCTCCATACCCATCGCACTAAGCTTTCGGCCTGACAAAACGTAAGCGAGGACGTCAATGCCAAAATGGTCGGTTTCACTTCCTGGCCTTTTCTTTTTCTGAACATGTACTTATTAAGTATATTCTTAAATCGATTTAATATCGATATGAACTTCGTGCGAGTCAGCACATAGCGACCAGGATGTTGAACAGCATACAATCTGGATGCCAGCTCCGCATCCCTTTCCGCGCTCAAATAAGCAATCGCAATGCCCACCTTCTCAGCATTGGAATATCGGAGTTGCAGCTACATGGCCATTCCCACAATTAGCACGATGCAAAGTGACGTTTTAATCTCAAGCGGCAGTTGCACACTGAAGTGATTTGAAACGCTGGCACTTCAATTGCCTTGTCACATGTGCTCCTAAAAAAAGGCTCCTCAAATGGAAACATCTGCGCTTTTTGAGACACAGAATAACATGCTTACAAGAATCCCAAGAATAACAGCCTGATAGCATACAGCCACTTCCGCGTAAGTCCCCCTTGCCACGTGGATAAACCTTTTCTTTTTCGGACCCCATTCGCCAAATAAGCAGCGATTATAGGAAACTGGAAGCTCAACCTAATGAATAAGTGAATGCATGATTACGACTCAAATCAAGCTCATCGGGCATCCATAACAGAAGTGGCGAATACAAATATAAAACTGTGGCTCAGCCCATCGGGGCTCTCGGGAACCGATGTCCTCACCGCTGATGATGACTATCCTTTCCTTGCGCAGAGCGACGAATCAGACGAATCAGAAGAGAACGCCGGACGCGGTCTAAGCTTAAGCGCCTAGGCTTCCTAGCTAGGTAAATTAGCACACGCGTTTCGAATTAAGCGCTGCATTCATTACGACACACCATCAGCGGACGTTGCGCTTGCGCCGTACTTCCAGCGCTCCTCGTGCGCTCATTTTCGGTTGCATGCGGAAAAAAACGTCAGATTTCATCGAGCTGCGGAGCTCTAGAAAATGAGTTTTTTTTCGTTTCAAAAGCAGATGTGGCATAGTCTGGTTCACGGCATCAAACTGCCCATTAAAACTAGCCGCCCAACTACGATAATAAAAATGTATTAGTAAAATTTTGTTAATTACATCCATAATTAAATGCCTTTTGCAGCAAGCTATGTCCGCTGAGGCAGACAGTCTGTTCCTGCAAATATTGTTTTTCTGTTTTAAGTTTACTGTTTTTTTAAATTAGTACTTAAGGTCTTGCCTGAAACGCCTTGTATATCACATAGCACACGGACGCCTTTGCATCGGCGTTTCTGTGAAAGTTAAGTGCAAAGGCGTTTTGTGGCCCGAAAGACGCTGACAAAAGTCCCCTCCGCCATGTATTGTGGTCGGAGTCATCATATTTGCCGGATAACTGGATTAATTGTCTCAGTCCTGTGGCCACAACATGATGCGACCACCGTCTTGTCGCACGTCATGGTTGCTTGCATAGGCATGCTAATACCTTCTAGAACAACTGTGAGGCTAGACTGCCATGTTTAGTCACATAATTTAAAACAAGCATGACATGACATCATGGCTGCTAGCATAATTTCTTTATGGCTTAGTAAATACTGCCAACTTTTTTATTTGCCAGCATGGAAAGACCGCAGGAAGAGGAAATTGTCGAGGGTAGTTGACATCATCTGGTTTCGATGACAAGAGAGGACATACTTTATTCCAGACATTGCTTTCTCAACGCTGACTTGTGTAGATCACACAGCAAGAGGTATTGTAGATAGTGAATGCAGTTCTGTGCTTCGCAACTTATTTTCCTCCTAAAATTTCAAAACGATGGGTAGCTTTTCAAAAGCGTAAAACAGGTTCTGCGGCTTTTCAATTTTGAGAGATCTGGTGCTCTCTCCGAGTTTTTACAGGCAGCCTTCTTCTCTTTCCGTGAGAAACACTTCAAGCTCATCCTCAGCTTGCAGATCGCTGCCGGTGATCATATGAAGCCACTTCCGTGGGATGACCAAATGCTATTCTGCCAGGCACCTTTCCTGGCTGGCTGGTTAATGTATTGTGATATTGAGGGCCTCGGGCTGCAGTTCACTGGTTTTGCAATCACTGTCATTCCCTACTCAGTGTTTTTTTTTTTTTTTCTTAGGGCTTGGTTGTCGGCTTCTTCGCTTAGCTTGACTTCGTCTCTCTTTCTGCTTTTTAAGGTTTTTGTCCCGACCTCCCTCGTCACTACGCAATCCATCGACCAAGTTACTATTGAGTTACAGTTTCTCTTAATACTGCACTTCTAGCTTTCAATACCGCCTTTCTTGACTGTCTTAGGTGGGAGAATGTTTTTGTAGGTCCTTGGTGCGCAATCACGTGGCATATGGGTGAGATAGCCTATACATCACGTACGTGTTTCTCGTGGATTTTCTTTTTTTATAGAGAAGCACGCTGTTCAGTCAAAAGGCGCAACGTGGAAGAATGAAGAGTGGGCGCCGATTCTGCGCGTTTGCAATCTTTTGCTTTCGTTCTTCTTCTGGTAGTTTGGCGGGGTAGCTAGTATTCAAAGCAGCGCAGGGACTCGAGTTGTGAGTCTGCTTTTCTTTGCAGCACGCTGCAAGGATTGTGCGTTTGCTTGCCTCATTGTAATGAAAGCATGCAAAAGTACTGACTGTAATGGACAGTAATATATGTGCGCAACAAAGATGAGACAAAGAGGAGAAGTGGACAACGACGGCGCAGAACTGACAACTGATTTAATCGAAGACCGGAAAAGCATATATATGTACACACACTTGTTGTATCCACATGCGCATAGTCAAAATTTATAAAAATATATAAAAATATATCAGCACATGTAAAACTACTCCCCCCATCACTCCTTCACTTCCACTTCTCCTCTTTGTCTCATCTTTGTTGCACACTTATATTACTGTCCACCATGGCTCACCAACTCGCCCAATCAGCCATTCTTCTACTGACTGTATGCGGGACCGCAGATATATTGAGTACCTGCGCATGAGGTATTTGCACACACGCGCGCCCGCACACACACAGTTTTGTAGTGGCAGAAAAGAAATAACTGTTTAGACTGAGAGCATCTTCTAATGGTGTGTAAACGTTGACATTTGGAATTAAGCTGTGACATTATGCAAGATGTTGCTTAGCTTATGGACGAACAATTTTCCGTCAATATAGTTGTTTCACATAACAGGCATAACTTGCGCTACAAAAGCAGCCTATTGAGCCCTGTGCTGTAATGCGCCGCGCACAGAAGCAGTCAGATTTTTAGCACTCCTGCCGCGCCGCTCAGGCCAAAGTAGGCCATACCTCACTGCTAGGGAAAAAAAAAGGAAGCAAGCGTCCATACTGTTCTGTGCTTTGCAGAGGTCAGCTTCAAGCCGTCAGTGGTCTGAAACCGTGCTGTCTACGTTGGCTAACCTGCCCGCCCCTCCTGTCATCCTTTCCGCACTGCTAAGAAAAAAAAGAAAGTGTTCATGCTACTGTGTACTTTGGTCACAGTATGGCTCGACGCTTCAACTCTTTCAGCTCGAAACCGCGCTCCACTGGCCAAGCGCCTCCTTTCGTCCTTCTCGTGCATTGCACATTGGAGACTTATTACAGCCACCCTCTCACTCCCTCCAGTAGAAAGAAAGGAAAGAAGAAACACTGACAGGACACGGAGTCACGTAGACCCTACATCACTTTTATATCACGTGATTATATATGCACGTAGGACCTGCGAGAACATCTTCCCGCCTTAGGTGTTCGCATCAGTGGTGGTAGATAACGCAATGAAATGCATTCTTTTTTTCAACATTTCAACACCGTAGCTGTATTGGGCAAAACGATAACATATCAAATAGAGCTTGTGAAATAATATTCTTTCTAGTAATTCCACTCTGTGTTTTGCTCCACCCAGTCTTCACATTTGAACATTGCAGCTTCACTCCTGGCATTGTTTATCTTGTTAATGGAATTAAAACAAGCAGCCATTGCTAGGAATAAAAAGAAAAGACAAAAGGGGAAATCGACTTATGGAATCATCTTTGTGCTAAGTTCAGATACAACTCAAGAACAGACCGGTTAATTGCTACTCAAAGCGACCTTGCCAGAATCAGCGTCGGCTTATCATTCTGAAGTCTCGGTTCACCAAATTTCATCTGCTGGTGTTGCATCGTATACGGCTGCTATGCACGTGCCATGTGACTGATTGTGACATCTTAGAGCGATAGGAAAATAAAATTATTTCTGACATTTTTAACAGATTCATTTCGTTTTTGAGTTGCACATGGTTATATGTAGATTTATTTATTTAAATATGTAGCTGAACCTACGAATTATATGCTAGAGATTGGGGCTATGCATGTGGCAATATATTTTTCCTTGTTCTTGTCATCTTCTTTGCAGGGGAAAATTTTTCAGTATGGTTGTGATGTTTTCAGTGTTCAGTGGCACTATGGAAATAAGTAAGAAGCCGTTTTACTAGCAGCGATAAAAGAAAAAAAAAGAAGGTAGAAAGTTGCCAGCAAAGTGGGTCGGAACCGTACCACGAACTGGTTCGGAAAATTTCCTTCCTTTATTTTCTGGTTTAGGTTCAGTTCCAAAATGATGGAAAAATTTGGGTTCGGTTCAGTTCCAGTTCTGGAAAAAACATTCGAGTTCGGGTTTCAGTTTGACACTCTGCTCAAAAGACCTGCCCAAGTTTCTGGGGAACTCTCTTGAAAAAAACGCTTGAAAAAGTGCTGAGAAAAGCTGTGAGATTAGTGTTCTTTAAGTTTTTGAAATCAGATTCCCCTTCGGAATTAATGCAAATTCACGATATACCACGCCTTGAAGATCGGAGAAAAATCTTTCATTTAGAATTTCTTTCCTTGTTACTAACCAATAAACTGGGACTTGACCCGTCACAATATTTCATTCCTCAACCAGCCAGAAACACTCCGTACTACCACACAGATTTATTTTCTCCTTATTCTGCTCGAACTAACTTGTATAAGTTTTCTTTTTTTCCTCGCACCATTGCTGAGTGGAACTGTTTGCCCAGGTCACCTCCATGAACTAGCTGCTCGCATTCTTTAATTTTGTGGCGTGCCTTGTGGCTCTTTCTGAAAAACAAGATTTATTGACTGCAGGCTCCTCACTTTTTATATATATGTATGTGATATATATATATAATGTGGGTATGCGTATGTGTATATGTATATAATGTGTATGTATGTACAGTCGTGCCTCGTTAATATGGACACTTTGGTTTCCGACCAAAACTGTCCATAAAGCGAGTCATCCATAATAACGAGTCATGAATAAAAACAAAAAGGATTTTATTGAGAAAAGAGAATTGTAATTAACGACTGCTTTTGTACATAACGGTGTGCACTGGACTCAAAATTCCACAGAACACCGGCAATTTTGAGTGCATTATCCTTGTCATTGTTGTCTTAAAAAATTTTAGTGAAGTCTGAAGCGACTCGCTTACCATGACACCCGTGATGTTGGGCTTTGTGTTGGTCGAACTTTCGAGCACGAACTCCTCACTGGCCGATGAATCAGCGTCTGATTCTCTAGTCACCGCCCGCCACTTCACTGAGCAAAGTAGCCGCTAAGTAGCTGCTTGAGATTCTCCTGAGGCGAGGAAACAGCTGAGCTGTCGATACTAGTCCCTCGCAGCTTGGATTGACTGAGATGGCTTTTGCCGCTTGTATTCACAGATTTCTTCGCGTCTACGTTCAGCTCTGTTCTTTTGCGTTTAACTCCCGTCTTGCCAAAAGCCAGACTCAAGTTGGGGGCTGTACAGGCTCCTGATGCTGTGCCTTTTTTGCCTAGTTAACCTTTCTGCCTTTCCGTTCTGATTCTTTCTTTTTTTACCTTGTACTGTTTCTGTAAGGAAGCAAGGGAGTCAAGTTGGCAAGCTGCTATGCAGAGGGCTATCGAACATCCCATCTTCTTGGCGCCGTTTTTATGTGTTCCCATAAAGCAAACACTGCAAGCTGAAGTACAGTTCAGAACGACGGCTAGCCGACTACGACGGGCTCAGACCTTGTCAAGGCCGCATCGTTGACTCAAAGCGAAGCCGACATACGGACCGCCTAGTGTGCAAAGTTTGTCAGTTGGGCAGCGCAACAGGGACGAAAGCCAGGAGCACGAGAGGGAAGCGCGTCCAGGAGGGGACGCCCGGTTCCGGTTGCGTGTTCGTACGTCGCCTTTCTTTTGTCGCTCTACTTTGTGAGTGTGTCTTAACTCTCACCGAAAAGCGTTAACAGCTTCCTGGAACACACATTGCGCTTTGGGAAAGAAAACTTCAGTTCCCACCGCCACTGTAGGCACTTGTCTTTCTTCCTGTAATTTCTTTCTTACGCTTTTACCGGCCTCTCGGTTCACGTTCAGCAGAATTTATTGCAACCACATGTTGCTGTTTTCCCGACTGCGGCGGCACTTCCGCTGCACCCAGAAGTCTCCTGGTTCCCCCCTTTCAGAGTCTTTCTTACGCTGACCCTCGGTTTGCTGTGTACATTCCGCTCCGCTCTTGCGCTCCCCCCCGTCCCCCCTCCCTTAGTACGGCTACACGCAGGCTTTGGTTCTTTCCAACCCCACAGGACTCGTTCAGGCATCCCACCGTATCGGCTGTCGCGTAGGTTCGCGGGCGGCGCGCCCTTCTTTAACTTGCGTTCGGACTACTCTGCTTTTTTTTTTTTTCAAGCACTGTCCATATTAACGAGACAAAAATACATGGGCCCAAGTGGGGCGCGTGCATTCTTCCCCTGTCCATTGTCCGGACAGCGAGTTTTCATATTAACGAGGCATAAATACATTGAAAAGGTTTCGTCCCCAGAAAAACTGTCCGTAATTCGGGTCGTCCATATTAACGGGGGTCATAATAACGAGGCACGACTGTATATGTATGTATATATACATAAATTTTTATTTTCTTTTTTTTTTTTTTGCCTTACACCTCAAAGTTCTTTGTGTCTTGGTTTTATTACATTACAAACTCTGTGTTGCAAGTGCGTTTATGCTGTATCTTGCTTCGTTTTGTATAATTTTATCTGCTTGTTTCTTTGCTATGTATAGTGCCCTACCTGCTTGGACCTAACCACGGTCCGCAGTATGTCTGTGAATAAAATAAAATAAACAATGTCTGGTCAGCTTCATTAGTTTGAGGAGCTACCGGAGGTAATAGAAGGTGCCTACCGTGCGTCAGCAAACTTGGCTGTCTAACAGTGAAACATAAGATCCCTTTGCCGGCGCTTTGTAATCATCTTTGTGTGCTCTTAGTTGTGTCAGGCTGCCTAAGGTTATGCCCACTGCCGAAAGGGGTGGAATGCAGCGCAGCTGATTAGCATTGCAACCGGGTTCTGCAGGATGGTTACGTGACTCGGGAGGAGCTCGAGAATTGGATCCAGTACACGCAGAAGCGCTACGTTCGTGACGACGTGGACAAACAGTGGAAGGTGTACAACCCCCAGGAGAGCAGCCGTATCAGCTGGGAGGAGTACCGCAATGCAACCTATGGTCCCGAAGGTATGTCTCCGGCTTTTCCCTGTGCTTGCAGGAGAGGATCCAATTGTGTGTGCACATTACTACAGCAGCGATTGAGTAAGGAGTTCTGCTCTGTTCAGTCATAGGATTGGTTACAGAGCAAGGTTTTACAGAGGGAGAGACGTGTATATTCTCGTAGCTCACAAATAAGCTGCCATCCCTCCCATTTGTTGCCCATGCAGTGTCGCTATAGCTTCACCAACAGGTGGTGCTCAAGCATTGGAAATAATGGTACTACCCTTTTTCGTAAGGCAGGGTTACACTTGCGATGGCCTTGCAAAGAAACCGAAGTTCAGAGGACATGAAAATGGCATCCCCCTCCTCCCCATAGTAGGCAAAATTTGTGGAAGGATGCATTTGATGCCATTGTATCTTCTGATGAAATTGAGTGTGTCAGCGTTTTTCAAAACAATCAGGTGGCTACTTTTCTGCAGCTTGAAAATGCAATGTTCCGTTTACTGCTAATACAGTCGAACCCGAATATATTGAACTCGAAGGGAATCTTGAAATAGTTCAATATATCGATAATTCGATATACAGAAATCGAATTGAGATGCCACTTGCGATCATGGAAAATGATACTGTATTTGTCGCGTAGTCAACTCACTCGCATAATGAACCCACTCCCCACTTTTACCCCCGAAAATTTTTTTTTTTAAAGTGTTTTATGGTGCATCCCACCGTTTCGACCATCGCATCCACAGCTCATTTATTGGCAGCACGCCAAGATGCTGCATGCAAGACTGAACGACTCGCGAAAAAAAATTGCCGACGATTAGGGTACTTCGTAATGCGAAATTTGAGCGCAGCGCGTCAGCTCTTTCAGCTTTTCGATAGATTGAGGCAAAGAATTCGAGCAAGACATGTATGTACAATTACAGACAACTGGTTATAAGGGACAACGGCGACAGCGATGAAGACGCGAAACCCAGGAATGGGCGCCAAATAGCTTAAATGCTGAAACAATGCCATTCAAGACATTTCTTGAAAAGCGAAGTTATTTTTTTTTACCATGGTGAACTAGGTGTATATACTCAGGCCGCATCAAAATATGATGCTTTTCTTTGTGAGTGTGTGAATTCTTGGTTACTGCGCATGTTACCCTGCAGTTCGGTGTGGGGGCTGGCATTATTCATGAATTATCGTTGCAGTGTGTACCATGTGTGGTCACATCTTCCACTTGAGCTCTTAAGCGTGCCTTTCATTCATAATGGGTTTACAGAAATGGAAAGACGCACAATCTGTCACTCTTGTTTCTGTGGACGCCTGAATCATTTTTGCAGTGTATACCATGTGTGGTCACCTCTTCCACTTGAGCTGTGAAAGGTGCCTTTCATAATTGGTTCGCATGAATGGAAAGGCGCTGTATTTGTCACACTTGTTTCTGTGGACACCTGAATCATGCTGTGAGGGAAGGAAGGAAGGTGGGAGTGAAAGCCCACTTGAGCTCTGAAGTGTGCCTTTCATAATTGGTTCACATGAATGGAAAGGCGCATTATCTTTCACACTTGTTTCTGTGGACACCTGAATCTAGGGGTAAGTGAAGGAAAGAAGGTTGGAGTGAAAGTAGAGCTAGTTAGGAGGATCAATGCTGGTCCTGCAAAGAGCTGCCCTCTAAAAAAATCTGTCGCTTGTTAATGTCAGTCCCCAGCCACCATAGTTTACACTGCACCACATATTCAGCAGATTCACCACTCGCAAAAAAAAAAAAAAAAAAAATCTGCCGCTTTTTAGTGTCGGCAGCCACTGTAGCTTAAGCGTCTTGCGCATCCCACCTCAGCCACCATGCACTGAGCGTTCACAACATACACTGGAGAAGCGTCTGCCATGGGCTGAGCCAGCTGAGCTGGCTTGTCCACGCATGCGTAGTGCTTGCTGCTGCGAACGAAGACCGGGAAAAAGAGAGAAAAGGGAAAGATAAAGCTCAGAAGAAGAGTGGGCACACCCTTGCGCTTTGCTCTATCGCGTTTTTTCCCTCTTCCGAACGCCACGGCTTCATTGATTCCCTCTCGCTCCTTCACCCACATGGTTTGCAAACGCCATGTGCTGGCGCGTGGCAGCGATAGCCACAGATGCGCGCGCCTTTGGGGAAAGGGAGCGGCGATGCCCTAGACCAGCTATCGCCAAATTCTGCCGCACGTGGCTTGAAAACCACGCGGCAAACGGCCGAGGGTGATGCGATCGTCTTTGGGTAAGGCGCACCGTTCAATGCGTGGTGCGTAGTTCGATATATCGAACAACCGGTGAAATTGAGTTCGATATACGACACAGCTTTCCTTTACTTTTACATGGGATTTTCAAGGGGATATTTCGCGAGTTCAATATAACCAAAATTCGAATTATCTGGGTTCGATGTATCTGGACTCGACTCTAACTCTGCATGCAAAGGCCTACTAACTCAAGTGTCGTTGGTGTGGCAATGTTGGTCATCTGGACTCTGCAAATTGCTCAGTCATCCGGCGAAAATGCAGCACGTTGAAGACAATGTTGATACAGTGTTGTCATAGAACAACGGCATTGCTGCAGGTTTTCTACAAAGCATGCATTTGACTCTATAATAACTGCAGGTGACAGCTTTCCTCCAACCTGTCGCCTTTTCAGGCTAGCATTAGGATAAGGTTACAATTAGCATAGTGGGACCTTTTAATCACACTCCTTCAGACTGTCACTTCCTGTCAAAACTTCCTGACAGTAATTACAGCAAAGGGCTTACGATTACTTTCGCAACTCTCATAACAACTGCAACTGTGCAACTGTAAAACATTAGTGAACCTACAAGCAAGTATGTGGCTACTGTTCAATAAGTCTATCAGCAAATACTGCCACCCAATGGATTGGAAAGTTGCAAAAATAATATTAGTTCATAAATCAGGTGATAAGTCTTGCAAATCAAATTACAGGCTTATTTCTCTTGCATGTACCTCTCGTAAACTATTAGAACATATATTCTAAAATGTATTGTAGAGTTTGTTGAGTCGAAAAACATTCTTCATCCCCATCAACATGACTTCAGGTGGGCCCTATCTACTGTAACGCAGCTTGTTGAGATTATACATGACTTCACAAAAGCAATAAATGACCAATCACAAACAGATGCAATCTTTCTAGACTTTTCAAAGGTGTTTGATTGAGTGTGCCATCTTGAGTTGCTAGAGAAATTAAATCACACATTAGGAGATTGAATCACACATCCAGAAATACACGTCACAAGAACAAACTCATACTGGAAGAACAATTTTGTACAAATAACACATTTATGTTTGCCTTTTTACTGTGAGCTGTGCGGGATTGGAACTTGCTAGATGATTGATGGCTTCCCAACCAAGTATATTGAGAAATTCTCGGAAATAGCCAGAAAATGTGTATTATCGGGAAACAAAACATAAGGTACTTCATTGCTTTTCCCATTCTTGGAGGCTTTTTATATATTTAGTATTTTAGTTGTCATATACATTGTGAAAAATTGATGTAGAATTACGCTTTGTTGTCCTTTATATTTGCCTTTCAGTGCATTGTAACTTTGGCTCAATATCTGTGCAACAGTGTTATGCCTTGTCGACTGCGTGTCTGATTTAAAAACAAACCCACTCAGGCCAAAATCCTTGAAAAGGGATTAGCAGTATATATATATATAAATATAAATAAAAAAAGCAGTTAGAAATTTTCATCTTGAGCTGTTCGCTTTTGACTTGGGAGGACAAACCCCAGGAGATTGTATCCGATCGCAAACAACAATTTTCATCCCTCCCTCAAAGAACAAGCCATACATCACTGTTCCTCTTCAGTTAACTGCCCTCAAGCCAGATGACTGTTCAAGCAGCTCAGCAGGGTTTTTAAGCTTATGCTCAGCTGGCTCTGTATGAGCAGCGTGACGAGAAAACTGCAGGCACGCTCGTGCTAGGCCTGCCAACATTCATTAAATGTTATCTATCATCGCCATCAGTCTCGATTCTCTTTCTCTTGTTTTCATTGGTTTGCCGCCCCGTTACAATATATAACTGGTGTAGTTTCTTATGTTGCAAAGCAGGGCAGTACAGTTGCTTTCCATAACATCTGATGGTGTCGGCTTTCTTCTTGCATACCATTTCATGTTTGTGTCTACATATTAGTACATAGATTGGTAATTCCTTTTAATATTCTCTGCTGATGACTGGAGCCATCTTTGTACTCTGGTGTGGTTTCTCTTCCCCTCCACCTAACAGGGAGCGAAGCTGAGGACTCAGATTCGGACACCGACGAGGGTGGCGCCATGACCTTTCAGGACATGGTGCGCAGAGACAAGCGGCGCTGGGACCGTGCTGACAGGGACGGTGATGGCCACCTCAACAAGGCAGAGTTTGGTGACTTCCTTCACCCAGAAGAAAGCCCGGACATGAAGAATGTGGTGGTCGAGGAGACCATGGAGGACATTGACAAGGACAAGGATGGCAAAATCTCCCTCGAAGAGTACATCGGTGTGTGTAGCAGCTTTCTTTCTTTATTTATTTTTTCTTTCCTTTGAAGCTGTGCTTGGCCCAGATCAATGCATGATTGGAGGCGTACAGTGGCGTAATGTATCCAGGATGGTTCCTGAACATTTGAGGTGTCTTCTTTCCTTGCATCTGTTTCGCTTGTATTACCAGGGTGGCTGTCATTAGCCCTGCATATGTGGACTTAACAAAGTCATGTCGAGTTAGCCTGTAGAGTGAAAACCAGTTGTCAGGTTCATGTAAAAGCAGTCAGGTCGAGTAAAGTAGATGGAAGAGGTAGTCAACTTGCTTGACCCGCTTGTCTAAATGCACGTAGGTGCTGTCGAGTCAAGGGTTTGAGTTATGGGGAACTGTGGGATCAAAAAGCTCGGAGACACACTGCAGCTTTGCATACGTTAGCTAACAATTCTGCTGTGAGCACGTAAGTGTGTGAAGCAGTATCTGCCCATCAAGAGGGTTCAGGTGTAGCTGCATTTACTGCTCACACAACCAATTTTCTTATATAATACGAAATAATTCACGTAAATGCTGTTTCCAAGTGTCATCCATTTTTATTAACTAAAGTTTCCTTTGCCATTTGTCTTTTCTTTTTTAGCTTATTTTTGCAATCACCAAAGGAAAAGTATGTCTTAACTTGATTCACTGATAAAAGGTCACTTTCTTGCAGGAGAACAAATTGCTGTATGGTAGAAAAGACACACTCAATCTCCTAATACTATTATCTTGAGTAGGCATTAATCTAAGCAGCCTACAGTCTCTCTATAAGACCCAGCAGCAAAATTCTAAACTTTAGTACTCTGTGGAAAGTTTCCTGGCTTTTTCTTAATAGCATTGCGGTGCCTGCATTCTTTTGCTCTTCTAGCATTATTTGTGACTCATTGTTTGGCACCTTGTGCCTAAATTGACAGCTTTGGTTCTTGCTGCCCCTGAGCTTTTTATGCATGATAGCAACTATGTGTAGCACTCAAAGATAAGCATAAATGCAGCCCTCTTGGAGTGTGTTGTCACGTATGCTCATTCCGTCGTTCTCTTCTTGCAGGTGACATGTATGAGGGTGCCTCGGAGGGAGAAGTGGAGCCCGACTGGGTGCAGACGGAACGGGAGCAGTTCACCAATTTCCGGGACAAGGACAAGGACGGTTTTATGGGCCCCGATGAGGTGCGTGACTGGGTCATGCCTGCGGACTACGACCACAGCATCGCTGAGGCACGCCACCTCATCCACGAGGCCGACAAGGACAAGGTCAGCACGATTGGAAACTGTCATAGGTCATGTTGGCCAGTGTGACATGCTTAGGTGAATAAAACAAGTGGACAGATTGGCAGCTGTTCAGTTACGGTTGCAAAGGGCAGTGGAAGAGGCATTTGCAGAAGTTGTCCATAGCTGCCTTTGGGAGACATTTATGACGAGTGTTGCAAAGCTAAACACTGATCATGATATATGATTCTACCAATTTAATCGCTTGATTATTGTTGCTGAAATTCGGCACGCAAGCAGTATGCAACCTTCTATAATTTTTAATACCAATTTCGATGATGTCCTTGCTTGATTCAATCAGAATTCATTGGAAATCCGCGTCGTCTGCAGCATTAGCAACCAATAGGAAGCCTTCTTTTGGGTCGCCGATGCTGCAGACAATGCAGATTTCAAATGAATTCTGATTGAATTAGACAAGTATACATCACCTACAGTGGCATTAAAAACAGTAGACAGTTGTGAGCTCTCCGTGGGATGAATTTCAGCCCGAATAAGCGAGTGATTTAATCAATAGGAGCATATTACAGTTCGGTTTAGCGTTGCAATGGTTGGTATGCGTAGACGGTGGCAGTAATTTCAAGGGGCTGCAGGGAAGGATAAGCTACTTTTACAGCAAAATTGTGCCATTTGCAGCATTTTGGGTTGCGGTATGTAACATGTCTCACTTGTTCACGACTATGTGGTGCAATGTCTGACTGGAAAAAAAAAAAACTGATTCTACCGTTGGACCAAGTGCTTATTCAGCATCCACACGGACTTAGGGCATCTTCATTTGCAATCTAATGAGATTTTATAAGCATAATAGCTGTTAAAAGTCACCGCTGCAAAACTGTGTTATTCACAGTGTCAGTGCATTCACTGCTCAAGCCTGTGATTGGGCACAGACCATGATTATACTGATTTGAATTTTAGTTGAGGTTCTGATCCTCTTTTACGATGACACAGATAACCCAACATTCTGCCATTTTGAGCAAACTTCTGCAACCTCCAGAAAATTGACTTCTTAATGCATGCCAGCCATGCTTCGGCATGCACCTTGTTGAGAGTCTCCCTTGTTCTGCCTTTTTGTAGGACGGCAAGCTGACCCGAGACGAGATTATTGACAAGTATGATGTCTTCGTGGGAAGCCAAGCAACAGACTACGGCGAGGCCCTCACCCGGCATGACGAGTTTTGAGGGCAGAAGAATGTTTGTTGGGTGCCAGCCAAAATTCTTGGCCTTGGCGCCACGATCCACACCTCTACCATCGCATCTGGTGTTCACTCGTTAATGCATTATTGTTTGTTTTTTGTTTTCCTAGCTCTGACCTAGCGACTCTTAGCAGGATTCTTCTAACCATTTCCTCTTCCTTTCCTCTTTATTTTGGAATCCTAGCTCTAGCTGTATGTTTGTGCGTGCTCACAGCACAATGGTTGTTTGCTGGTGAGTTGCCACCCACTGAACTGTCATCTGTTTCACACACAAGCGACTTTCTCCCCTGTATGCTGTGCAGTTTTGTGCTCAAATTGCTCTTTTTAGGGATGTGCACTGTAGGGCAGAGTGGAAAGGCACGTGCTCTGAGCAATGCTGCATTTGGACAACACTGGCATGCATTTCTGCTGAACTGTAATGGCTGATGTGGAAAGCAACACACAAGTACTTTAGGCAGAGCTGAGCTGGTTGTTTTAAGTATGCCTTAGTTTGATGATGCTGTGATCTGCAGGTATAGCCTTATCACCGCACCAGCCAGAATTGTTTCCCCAGAGTTGTGCATGTCTATTTTAGTCACGGTACTAGAGCGCATTGTCTGCCACTTGTCTGGGGAACTTTTGATCACTCAATTTCGTAGCACAATGCGTACTGTGGTAGACGGTTCTCTTATTTTCTGAACAGTGTGTGATTAGTGGCAGTTATTGCTGTGTAAGCCAGCTGCGTACTACTGCGTAGCCAAAATATGTGCTCAGTGTGCCTTGTGCAAAATTCCTCAAGACCCGTGCATCTGAGCTGCTCAGACCAGGGTGTTTGGCGCAAGGAGTTTCACATGCAGCTTTTTCTATGGAGTGTTTGATCTTCTTGCTTCTGCAGGGCATCCTCTAGCCTTGAGAATATTCTGGCTGAATTGCTGATGCTGTGTCTGCTCTGGAGTGCAAGGAAGCCCAATTACCTAGTTTGACTCAGGGTGCACTACATGCTAATGTTTAGACATACCATTCAAGTAGTGAACAGAGCACCGCTGTTTCTTGAATTCAAGCTGCTGCTTTCAGTTTTTGCTCAGATGGGGCATATGAAGGTGCGGTGCATTTCCTCCTCACGGTTGGACCCAGTGACTAAAGAGTGAGGTGTTTTTACTGCATCATGTTTGTGTGTCCCAGTTGTTTCAATTGTTATTTTAACCTGCTTGTCATGTAGGAGTTAGTGTGAAGGAAAAAAAAACTCTAAAAAAGAGCATGAGTGCCCCTATGCGTTTGAAAACAAGAGGTTTCGATTGCATTTATTTTCATTTGTAGAGCTTTCCTCCTTATAGATAGCTGCATGAGCTTTTGTTTTTCTCTTTTTTTCTTTTTTTCATTTACCTTCTCGTAGCAGTAAAGCTTCTTTCCAAAGATCGACTTTGTTGCTTTAGGAGTGCCACATGCAAGGTTTATGTGGCTGCTACATATAGAGCTTCACCGCTTTAGTGCAAGCAGACGTTCAGAGAAATGCACAACAAATTGCCTTTTGGTCACAGGTGACCTTTCTGTCACTCATAATTTAGACAGCTTCATCTCAGATCAAACAGCTGTGCTTGGTTGCTGGCTTCTGTTTCTTTCGCTCTGTGTTCTTCGACGAAAATTTATTTATTGCGGAATATATTCAATATGGTTTTGCATGGCCACTGTCCTATGCCTGCTTAGGCCAATTTAATACCTGTTAACTGTATTTATCTATTTAGCAACCTCTCAAAGACATGGTATACTATCATTTTCTTTTTCCATGCTTCTCAAAGTACTTCTGAATTGTCCTTGTATTTTCTTTACCTGTGTGCGAATTTTTAACATTTGCCACTTTCTTTTCATTACTTGCCACTCATTCTGATGCTGTAGTGGCCTTTTAGAGCTCCTAGTCATTACATTTCTTCTTTTGCTTTAGCCCAATGCTTCTCGAACAACACACATACACCCGCATTTACCAGCAAGGTTTCAACATGCAGAGATAAACAAAGGTCTTTGGTCTCAGTCAAGAGTGATTTTTTTTTTTTTTTTTGAGAACTACTTGACATCTCTGGACATCTTTGTACGCAATGTGAAAAAATTGTGGAAAGATATTGGGTAACATCCTTAGTTTTCTTTCTGTCATATGCTTTTACTCATCAGGTTTGATTGATGTTTCTCGAGGCAGGTGTGGATGTCACCTGTAGTTCCTTATCTAATATTTCCATTGTCTTAGGGGCTGTGTTCTCATGGGTAGTCTATAAATTATCATGCCTTGCTGGCTTATCAAAGAATGATGTTCGCCCATATGTAGCTTTTCACCCACTAGGATGGGATTTTCGAGTCACTATGTGTATTGGTTGCACAAGTATTGGTTGCTCAGCCCAACTCGAGAACTTAATTAAAAAATAACTGAATTCAAAATCTTGAATCTCCATAAACCACAGCACTAGACGATAAGGAGAGTCCTATGGATCCTGGCAGTCTTCAGCCAGCTTTTTGTATTGGGCAGACCGAACCACTTGATAGTAAAGAGTTTGCTTTCGCCCACCCGCTGTCTCTTGATTACACCACTCCCTCATAGCTTTGCCTGGCTCTCAGTTTGCTGTAGTGACCTCTCTAGTGACCTCTTGCTTGCACCAGAGGTGCTTTACAGGTGAGCATATGTGGAGTGCATGCAGTTTCACATTTAAGCTGACTCCCTTGTTAGTTCCTTTTTCTGGATTGAAACATTTGCACCAGCTGTTTCGTTTGTGCTCTGATATAATGGTGTTGCGCTTCCAGGCGTACTCATTCAAGAGCAGCTGTATGCCTTGTGCCAAAGCTATTGTGATGTCTCCATGCCCGTTTCTCGCTGTGCGAGCTTTGCAGTGCTGTGGCTTGCAAAATGGATGTCTGTTCACTGCATCAGGCAGAGAGACTTTTTTTTTTTTACTTTTTATATGAAGATGCCACTGAAGCAGTCTCGTTAGATACGTGATTTTGAAATAAAGACTTTCTACGAAAGTATTAGAGTCATTTATGTTTGTGGCTGAGGAGCACCTTGTGGGGCTTGCTTAGGTGGCTCTGTGTTCATTCATGGTGCTCCCAGTATCACGGCCGCTCGATGGAAGCGCACTAGGTGCGGCCTGCTACGTCGCCCGAAACCGGCGGGAGGCGCCTACTTCCAGTCGCCACCGCCGCGGCGCCACCGTTCGGGGACAGCCGCGCGCGGAGAGCTGCGCCTGGCTGCGCTTTGAGGGAGGCGTCGGCGTGGTAGAAGCCTTTTATTTTAAGGATATAAGAGCTCCGCTTCACACAATTTGGCAACAAGAATTAGTATATACTGTCATGTCTAGTGTGACCATGTCAGCCCTTAGCACTTGCTCGGCAAGGATGTATACTGAAGTGTACCCCGAAAAACTTATAGTGACGGTGGTTCAATCGATTGGAGAGCTCGCATTACCATGATGTTGCATTCGGATCCAGTTGTTCGTCACATTAAAATGTGACCCGGCTGTGAACAATTCGAAGCTGTTCAGCTGCCATGGTAGCCTAATGAATAACCACTTAATTAACTATGTCGCGAATTGCGTGTGTCATTTTCATACCATTTACTTATTCCTGCATAGAGCTTTTATACACAAATTGACTTCAACCTGTTCTAAGCTGCCAGCGCTATTCAATAAAAAAATGTCCTACTATGAGCAACCTCTGTGAAAATGCGACATGTAACCAACCTTTCTATCTCATTGTGACAAATTTTACAGGGGAAATATGAAGATGCTTATTAGGTTAGATCTAGATGATAACCTGGGATCTTCTACTTAGTTGAAGACATTAAACTTTGTACGCCAGAACGCAATCCGTCATGGCTTCCCGCATTTTGCCTGACCGGACAAAGTAAGCGCGCTTGATAGAGCCGGTCTGCCTCAAGGTGCTACGTATATGCGCCGAAAGTTTTTATTACTATTTTTATTGGCTGCTCGCAAACCCATACAATTTTTCTGGTTCGTAATTTTCAATGGAAGAACGCGCATCGAGTGCTGCTGTTGTGAAACTCTTAGCTGTGATCACAAGAATGTTCACGCGTCAGAGCGCAACTGCAGCCGAGATTCAGTGAGCAGCCGAGTACGCTTATTTAATGGCCTCACAAAAAAGGAACAAAATTACCAATCGCAGACGAAAAATCTTTCTTGAGAGAGGTTTATGCCATAGCCATAAACATCGCTCCACTGTTGAGTTGACATTTCCAGCCCAGCTCGCTATCAGTGGGGGCAGCAACTTAACGATATCTTGCATAGCGCCTTAGCTTGGGCACGATCATTGTTTTTATAGATTAGCTGTAGGTACTGTGTACGGTGAGAAAACAATGTGAAACCAAAAGTTTACACAGCTTGCTACTTCACCGGACCTCTTCAGACTTCATCACCCTGTTAATGAAGGTGCTCGTAAGCTGACAAAGCTTGATTACAATTCCTTTGCGGAGTACATCAAGCTTCCATTGTCCTTGGTTTTAATTAACCTGCAACTGGTCGAGTTAACTATATTTCCTGCAACAGGCTCTTGCTCGACTGACATGTCGCCTCAAAACCATTACCAAATATCACATAAATTAAGCAACAACCTGGTAGTGATAAACAAAACTTGGGGTTCTTAAGTCTCCTTGAGGAGCCTGGTTAGAGTGCCCGCACTTTGCTACCTGCTTATTCACCGTATCCCGTAATTGCTGCCTCTGTCGCATATCATTAGAATGCAGCCTTAAGACACCGCATTATATGAAATAGCACCCTACACATAGCTATATAAAGCCCCTCTTTACCGAAGCCGTATAAATGTGCCCTATAGGAGTATAGTGTGCCTTACCTGGGATCTAAGGGTCCCGCTTTCAATAATTCCCCTTTCACCCTTACATCTTATTGACTCTCTGATTTGGCAGCTCCTGCCATACTCAACATGTCATGTGTTCTCATTGCGCCAAAGGTGTCTGGCCATATCACCAACTAAAGTGCCTCTTACCAGAGAGGTTTTTTTCCCACTTTCCGCCGACAGAGCGGGCGCCGGATTTTCTGTGGAACGTGGCTTTTCATTTTATCGCATCGGCTCAAACAGTCTCAACAGTATAAACAAATGTTGTATGCACAGGCTCCTTTACTTGCAAGGCCACTCAGACTAGCGCGGCAAAATTTAGGACAAAAAAAACCTTCGTAGCTTCTTCTCATATATCCTCGCAACATAACCTGCGAGTAAAGCTTCTGGTGCTACCTCATCGTGTTCATCTGCTTCACAACACATCGTAAAAATCCTAGTTCACTGGCCAGCTCCCTGGTAACTAAATAGGTTAAACAACGCATTGGGAGCACAGGAAAAGAGGACGGCACAACTAGCGCGGTTGTGCCGTCTTCTGTGTTCCCGTCACGTTGTTTGCACGGTTAACCGATAATTAATCACCAACAAGTCCAATCTGCTGTCCCTTGTAGCAAATTCAATGGCAGCTGATAGGGCATTATGCTTCAGCATCTGGACTTTTTAACCTCAGCGCCGATTTCATTTCAGAGGAAGCGAGTGCATTTCCACTCCTCGCTACTGTCTCTTAGATGTCTCTCAAGCGGAGGAGGGTGAAAGCCAACCCTTCTCCTATCATTTGCCTCTCATCATTTGCCACAGTTCGTCATTTTAAGACGTCGTTTGATATATTGGTCGTTTGTCAGTCATGATGAGTCTGCCTGCGTAGTCATTGTAGCCCTTATCACTCATAACTAAGCAGGTTACTCATTTAGAATCAGCAGTTGTCATGACATGTCGTTTCAAATATTGGTCATTTCGTAGTCATTACCAGTAATGATGAACCATGCCTAGCTATTATAGTCATTACCATACATCGCTAAGCACGTTTACTAATTTCTAATCAACTGCGGTCATTACATGTCGTAGTTTGATATACTGGTCATTACAAATCATTTTAGTAATTATTAAACATTATTAGTCATTAGCATTAGTCATTACCTCTATCAATGTCTATTTATAACTTTTATTGATCGCCTATCACCATCAATCATATTCATTGTTAATCTCCATCCTTGCACGTCCGCTTTTGCGACTTGCACACCAGTGCACAGATGCGACGCACAGATAACAGGCACAGCTTCTGCGCATAGATTTTCGCTCCATGAGCCTAGAACGGCTTTCGCCTTAAAAAACAAACGCATCCAGTTTTAACGTTAACGTGCTTGCACACGCGCATACAAAAAAAGTTTGCGTTTACCACGCAGACACGAGGCGAACGCGTCCAGAAAGGAAGCAAACCGCGCGCTCAGAGCTGGCGACCACGGCGGCGACGTGTCCCCGAACAGTGGCGCCCTCAGCAGAAATAGCGGGCGCAACTGTAAACTCCCCAAGGACGCGTTTGCCCATTGACGGCGGCGCGACGCAGCAGGCCGCACCCAGCGCGCTTCCATCGAGCGGCCGTGCCAGTACCATACCTTGGCAGCCTGTCATGGTGGCCATGTGGTTAAGGTACATGGTTAGGGTACATGGTTAGGGTACCCGATTGGTCCAAATCCAATGCTGGCCTTGGCGACCGCATTTCTTTGGAGGAAAAACTTGGTGGCCTTGGCGAGTGCCATCTGTGTATTGTAATGAATAATGCATCATATGAAATAAGAAAACGCTCAATTACATGGCTGGCTTTGACATCCTCTTAGCGATGCATAAGAGCAGCTACAGTGTGTGTGAAGCTTCTAATTTGAAGTTGCTGAAACAACGCCGGTGTGACCAAAAAAAAAAAAAAAAAAACGCGAATGAAACCGCAGCCTTGTGATATATGTGCTCCGGGCACATTCTCATAGTTGAGAATTTACGTTGATCAGCTTTTTACCTCATGGTACCGTGCACGAATTACTTTGTGTGCGCCGCGGTCACCTTTCCTGTCGACTGCGTAGAGTTACTGGACTGTTGCAGACCTATTCCACTGCCGCTTCCTTCGTGCGTTATTTGGAACAATGCTGGAATCTATGGACATAAAAATCAGACACGTACTTACGCACATTGCTAACAAAAACTGCGTATTTAGTCTGTTTAGTCTCTGCACGCTGCTCCCAGCAAAGTTCCGGTTCCGGTATTGTGCTGACCACAATGGTGACTAAAATGTGTTGAGAAAAAGTAGTTTAAGCATTAATGATTGAAACAGCAATTTTAGCTTAACTAAATTTTTAATAGTACATAATTATGCCCTGAGGTTTAGTTATAATTAATTATTAATAACTACCTTTTTGACTTGCCGAAAGGCGCGCCTCTTGCGTTCACTGCTGGTACCTGCCTTTACGCGCGTTTTGAGGATTGCAAATCTAAATACGCGTCCGCTCAAAAACAAGCGAAAACTTCATGCGATGGATTCTAGCGTGCGCGAAGCTCTTGAAACCAGAGTCGTTTACGATCGTCATGTGGTAAGTTGTCGACATTAATTCGTCGAGATCGCTGATTAAGCTACAGACATTGCTCGCATTGCCACCATCGATGCACGCAAGGCGCAAGTGTGTCCAACTTTGACCGGACACTTATTACTGCGAGTTACAGAACCATTTTCTTCATTTTATATTTAAAGGTAACTTACAAGTGGCTGGCGTCGAAGTTTGATCTCCACACAAACGCTGCCAAAGGGTGAGCTAGCATCATTGCTTTCTTGCTGCCAAATCGAGCTTTTGAAGCTATAAACTCATCAGATGTTCGCCTGTCTGTTTTCGACTACTGCTATTAAGGTACCTGAAGGAGTTTACGAGCGAGCAAGAAGCCGATGGAACCAACGTCACCGGGCACTCAATTGTTACCGGAAAACAAGATAAGGTTTGCAAATTTTCACGTGTGGATACGATTGAAACGGGGATTGTCCACGAATTGGAACTGCATGTGCCTTGAAATGATCATCTATTTTTTCTTGTCACTTCGGACTTTTTCCTGTGTGATTGGACGGTTTTTTATAAGCCTGCTTTGACGCGGCTTGAGCTGACAAAATGAATATCGGTGGATTTCGCGAGCCCACAAGTTCTGAGCCATTAGAAAACACGAAAATGCTGTTAAAAACTGTGTGTAAGGTCTGGGGTTGGATTCATTGTGGGATCGGTCTGGCGTTTCCCTGTTTTTTTCTGATGACTATTTTAATACCTGGAAAAAAGTAATGTGGTATGTGTCACGGCGCGCATTGGCGCATATATGAACAGTGTGGGAAATCTTGTAGCGCAGTGGCCATTTGGTTTAGGGGAACCAGTTTTTGTTTGGAGAAGGGTTTGCATTATGATCAAATTTTGAGCAGGCAAGGCAGAGACAATATATGGTAATATGTGGTGTTAAGAATGAAGGTATTGTACTTTTCCTCTTTTTGTTTCCCATTGTTAGTTAAACGGGACTCATGTGACCCACTGCCTCTTACAAACTTTCCAGTCTGGCAAAGTGTCATTTATGTGCACCATCGTATGACATGATTAATCCGTCTATAACAACAAGACATAACACCTGTACCTTGTATTATGTGTGCCTAAACTTACAATGCACCATCTAATGTACCCTTGGTACGTCACGCAAGAACATGCGGCTTTATTCTGTGTACTTGATATGGTATCAGCTACATGGCACCAGATGGGGCGTGAATTGAATCATGCGCCATACAGGCCATGTAGCTGATGCTATGTCAAGTACACTTAATAAAGCTGCATGTTCTTGTGCGACATGTATTGAAAGTTTAGGCATACATAATGCAAGGTACAGGTGTTATGTCTAATTGTTACAGAAGGATTAATCATTTGTTTGTTTGCCAGACTGGCGAGCTTGTAAGAGGCAGTGGGACACGAGTACCGCTTTCTTTGACCTGTCAGGGTTTTGACACTGTTTAAATATGGTTTTGGCCATGTTCACTAGGTTAGAGAAAGATTCAAGAGCTTGAATTTCATTTTTCCTTTAGGCTTTTGCAATTTTTCGACTGTTTGTTTTCCGGCAGAAAAGAAAATCAAGAACACCAATCAACAGTTCCTTTTTTCTGCATAGATGGGGACAACTCTATAGATCTTAATGAGTACTTTTTTTAAAGGTTAGAGAAAAATAATAAGAGGAAAATTTTCTTCTTTTACCATGTTGCTAATAGGTGTGCGTTTAGCCGATTTAACTTTTAGTGGCAATTTTCAAATATGTAATGTAGAGTTGGTTCTTGGGTGCCAACTTATCAATGGGCAGACATTTAGTACCACCAGTGGCAGGAAGCCATTCCATATGAACAAGGAGAGTAAAAGGAATGTGCTAGACATGGATGGATTGTCAGATTAAGTTTAGTTCATTGGCAAAGGCCACAACCTTTTGCAAGTTGGAAAAGCGGTGCTCATGTGTTGGAATTGGAAAAGGAGTATGATATAGCTTTCATGCAAGCCATGCTTTGTTTTGCCTTGTGCGAGTCATTTTGGATAGTTTCTTGAAGCAGTTAAGGGGTGCCTGTAGGTCAGTGGCACAAATACTGAAAATTAACATGTCATTTTCTGTTTCTTTACTTTAGCTGTACCGTGTCATCTTGACATCCACCCAATGTGTTCCAGAAACAAAGAAGGACTTGACTGTCGTGACTGGTGTCCACTCATTTTGTGCCCAACCTTCTAACCTAGAGGTAGGTTACTCACTGAGAAGGCTTGCACCCTGAATTGTGGGGTTTAGTAAATTTTGTTTGGGCCTGGGCTGTCAGCTCATTTGCATGGTGAAAAATATTTGTTTGGGAGCCATACAAAGCCATTGGTAAATTGACAGTTGCCACAGTTTGCATATGTTTGCTATCGATGATACCATCCATAGCTGTGCAACTAGTAGGAACAGATAAAAGAAATATGAATGCAAATGACAGAACTAAAAAAAGCCTAAAGAAGTGATTATAATTGCCACAAAGCTATGACAAAGCTGCCCATCTCGGTTAGACTAGAAGCGACAATCATAGAATGCAAATGTGGGGCAGCTCATCACATTAAAGGGACACTAAAGAGAGAAAGGAAGTGGGTTTGCATCGATAGAATGCCAGTTCCTGATTACAAAAAGACCACTCTTACTGAAAACAGAGCTGTTATAAGGTAGTAAAGAAGAATAACAGAAATACAGGTATCGCCACCACAGCCAAACGGCCGAGGCTCGCAACTACAAATCACGTGACGCGCTAGGGATCCCGGAGGCTGACAAATGCGAATTACGTTGAATGTTTGAATGCGGTAGTACGTTTTTTCTCAAACATGATAACACGCTTTTATCATACGTAAACGACGGCGAAAAGACAAAGTAAACGTTGCAAGGCAAATACAAAAATATACTTGGAGGCGCCACAGGCGCCCACTTCAGTTTTGGTTATGTTTCGGCTCAGGCATTTCGTGCGCACTCGGATAGTTTGTTTGAACCTGCAGCGCCTGAATTACGAGCTTGGAGCAGCAGATGCGCCTTGATGGTTCCCATTTGAGCATTCGGAGGCACGAGCGAGCGAGATCCGCTACCGCCGACACACTCCTTCGTTCACACTTCTGCGCCAACATATCGTCGCCGTTGCCGCTTCGACTGCGACCTGACCGCTTGACTGCAGCTACGTACGCCACGAAAAGCATACATATGCTAAGTACCGAAGGAAAAACGCATTTTGATTCAATTGTTCACTAAATCATGGCACATCTGACCAACATATATTGCGTCAACAAGACCTTCAACGTGCTATTTGCAGGCGTCGTAAACAAAAAGGGCATACTTGCCGCTCATACCAAGGAGAGCGTCGATATA
This sequence comes from Amblyomma maculatum, assembly GCF_055883805.1. Lineage (NCBI taxonomy): Eukaryota > Metazoa > Arthropoda > Arachnida > Ixodida > Ixodidae > Amblyomma > Amblyomma maculatum. The sequence goes on along the minus strand of NC_139347.1, from coordinate 183,149,629 downwards.
TTGCGTTCGTCGCCCGGCGAAAAAAAGGGCCTCGGGTAAAAAGTAAAAACTAAAAATAATGAAGCACCAGAAATACATTACAAAAGATAAAAAAAAACGATTTGTAAAAAAAAAAAAAAGAAAAAAAAACAATAGCCAGGAGGCTCGAACTCGCTACTGCTGGCTCCGTAACGTTCGGCGCTAACCGCTCAGCTATGGCATTTGTAAAAAAAAAAAAAAGAAAAGAAAAACAATAGCCAGGAGGCTCGAACTCGCTACTGCTGGCTCCGTAACGTTCGGCGCTAACCGCTCAGCTATGGCATTTGTAAAAAAAAAAAAAACAAAAAAAAAAACAATAGCCAGGAGGCTCGAACTCGCTACTGCTGGCTCCGTAACGTTCGGCGCTAACCGCTCAGCTATGGCATTTGTAAAAAAAAAAAAAAAAAAAAAACAATAGCCAGGAGGCTCGAACTCGCTACTGCTGGCTCCGTAACGTTCAGCGCTAACCGCTCAGCTATGGCATTTGTAAAAAAAAAAAAAAAAAAAAAGAAAAAAAAAACAATAGCCAGGAGGCTCGAACTCGCTACTGCTGGCTCCGTAACGTTCGGCGCTAACCGCTCAGCTATGGCGCGCCACGAGAACCTTGAAAATAGTTTTAGCTTTTATGTCATGGCCCCATTTACAATAAAGTGTTTCTGCTGCCGGTCTAAAAATTACAACTTCTTGATCATCTGCGCATGCTGCCTGCTCTCACGTCTTGCAACTAATGTTCTGGATGCCTATGCGCACTATATTGTGCACTGGATCTATTTTAACATGTGGAATTTCACAGCGCTGGCAAATCTAGTGGCGCCGGCACTTCGGTCATGTTCTGCTACCGTGGACGTAATTTTCGCTGAACACGGAGCTGTAGCGCAAACCTTGAAGGAAAAAGGTGCGACGAAGCTTCAAAACTGACAAGCGCAGTAGCGAGGACACTATTTTGCTGGTAACTAAATCTTATTTGTATGTAAACATGTCAGGAAGCGTTGCGATGACCGAGGGCTCGGTTTGTTTATACACAGTACAAGAAGGAGCGCTAAAGCTTGAGAAACATGTAAAGTATTGTGCATTACAAGCCCTCTATGTTTTTTTTTTCTTCCTTTATGGGCCCATCGCTCGGTAAATTACTCTCTTCATCGTTTTATTTATTTCGGCTGAGGCCGTCATTGCGAGTACGCTGTTGCCAAGTTGGCCCTTGAGGGATGCGACGCCGCGGGCCGCGCCGGCTCGCTAGCTATCACGGAGTCTCCGCTTACGTCATAGTGTGCGTCACTCAACTCCAACTACGTAGTTGGAGGCCACAGTTTGAATTCGACCGGCGGGAACAAGAAAAAACCTCAACTTCTTATCGCAATATCTCAGCAATTATTAGATTTTTTGCTGCCGGATATGCGGCGACAGTGTCACCAAATGTAGTTTATTAGATTTTCATACCATCTTTGGCTGTCTTTAGTGTCCCTTTAATATATCAGTAAAACCATTACCAAAACTTTCCTGTCACCAAAGTATTGGCAGTCGTTAAGCTGGTGTAATCTATATTGTGTGCATTGTGATGACGAGGGTTCCACACAAGCTTACATGGCACTTCGGTAGCTTTTATTTTTGTGTAAGCAGCAGCTGAACTCCCCCCCAAAAAAAACGCTTGTAAGTTGGCAAACATAGCTGTTGAAATAATTACTGCATCTGATTTTGGCTCGGAAGCAGGTATGCCTAGTGGTTCATCTCTTGGAAGTTTTGTGGGATGCATTAATCGCTGTTGCCAGTCAAACTAAAACCCTTGTAGCACTGTCTGCAGAGGTTGCGTTTGCAGTGCTTACTGATGCTGGGCAGCATGCTCGGGAGTTGAGACACACGGGTAAACATTGTCAAGCTTATGCTACAGTGACATTACATGGTGCATTACTTGATCTTATGCTACTGAAAAGGTCATCGATTGTTAGTGACTCGGCTATCGCCAGTTTTGCATCACTGTTTTGTCAGCAGTTAGCTTGTGGGTGGTGCTTGTGAGTCATTGGTTGTTGGCCTTCCTTTCTGGGAGCCTGTAATCGCAACAATGTTGTGATTTGGCACACCACTTATAGTGCGAAGTAAGAGCTACCCAAGTAAGGCACAAATCGCAAAGATGCGCTGCACTTGTGTGTGTGATTGCCTTTGTGCGATCCGAGTCCCACTCGAGTAGCTCTTACTTAGCTTCCAAAATAACCAGCCTAGCTCGACAAGTTCGACTGTAAGCACCGAAAGTGTATAGGCTGGAAGGCCTCTGGTCTCTCTCTTCTCTGTAGTTGTCCCCTACCAACATAGCTATTGTTCTTACAGCAAGTGGAAGAAAATATGTGAGTGATCCTTGTAGAAAGGGTATTCATGTTTGGCATCATCGCTGCTGTCACACCGTGTTACCATTTTGGGTAGAACAAGAGAAAGATGATGGCTACACGGTAGGAAAGAGCACTAAATAAGGGTAGAGAGGGAAAGCCTCAGTTCATAAGCCTAGCCAACGTTTCGACAAGTGAACTTGCCTTTGAGCCCAGACAAAGACAGGTCCACTTGTCAAAATGTTGGCTTGGCTTGCAAACAGGCTTCCCCACTCTAACCTTGTTTAGGGCTCTTTCATATCATGTTGCCATCTTGTCTCACAGCACACTTGACAATGGTGCTCACAATTTTCCGGTGCAGTTAAAAAAAAAAACATTGATGAATAGAGCTCAACACTGTGCCTTGGGTTTTTAAAGGCTATGCTTTTCAAAGGTGTTTTGTGCCTGCCAATGTTTCACGAATGGAGCCACTTGTTTCATTTACTGGCAGTATGATACACACACAATCATCACTGATGCTGAATGTGCACAGTTACAGTACAGAGAGGATGGTTTGTTTTCTAGAGTACAGCGTCTCTAAGCAACTCAGGCTATGAGGGATGCTGTATTGGGGGACTAATAAGGGTATTAAATTTTGGCCTCGCATTTTACGCGGCCACTTTGTTTTTCGTCTTCATTGAAAAGCAGCTACTGCAGCCTTAGGTTCTAACCACTAAGCTAACACAGCGGACCGACAACACAGAGAGGAAGACACATTTATGGGGCTCTAGTATCGTAGAAGCCAAATCTAACTCTAAAGGAGTGAGCATGGCTGTAGCATTGTTGTACTGCATACCATTATCTGATTAAGAACTCTTTTCTTTTTTTTTTGTGAGCATTTAAAGGACACTCACTTTCAATGTTTGCAATGTAACATTTCACATTGGTGAGTTGCAAATGAAGCCTCAGAGTTAAAATACCATTGTTGCTTTTCTTGCAAAGTTTCACTGTGCATGTACACTGGAACTGATAGGGCTTGAACCATTAAAACCAGTCTGGCATCTCGCTATGGGGTCACAGCCTATAAAAGAGGAATGCTACTGATGGCTCTGTTAGTGACATTCACTGGCTGAAATTATGAAGGCTGTTTTCTTTTTTCGTTCTCTGTCATTGTTTTATGAAGTGATGCGACTGAGCTTGCCTTCAAATGGAAGAGCACAGGTGTCTCTTTTGCAGGAGGACATCTGTTTTAGTATTGCAGTAATAATAGTGATAGTATTGCATACTGCAGTAAACTGTTGTTAATTCTATCTTGTAGGGACGAAAAAAAATGTTCCAATTTTTGAATAGGCCTGAAAAAACAGTTTACATCACAGCAATATTATCTAATGAACACCTGTGCAAGGGTTGACTGCATTTGAGATGAAACTCAAATATGAACAACAGTTTTTCCCATTCTCCATCAAGTGCTTTAATTTACAGATGCTTTTGGGAACATTGCACAAGTGCTGAAGGTTGGCCTTTTTTTTTTTTCAATTTTTTTTTTTTTTTTTTCAAAATTTTTTTCTGGTGTTAGCACAAGCCAGGATGATGTGCAGCCCATATCATCAGTGTCGGTCATCTTTCTCCCTTGCAGGACTTTGCGGACAAGCTGACAGAAGCAGCAACATGTGCTGTCAAGCTAAGGTAAGGCACCTGTTTGGACCACGAACTTCTGATAGGATAATAGTGTGTGGGTTTACAAGACCAAGTTGTAGTCATTCCGACAGCTTCAGTCGGTGCCAGTACAGCTAAACGTGAGCCCCTGATGTCCAAACCCTGCTTGCCTGAATCGAGCCATATTTTGTGCTTTCCACATTCTCTTTTAATTTGCTCGAAAGTGTCAGAGGTGAGCTTTCAAGGGTAAAGTTTGGATAGGGTGCAAATTACCCTGCAATGTTTCGCTTTATTTGGGCTTTTAAATTGCTGCATACAACAGTCTGCGAACAGTCTGCGTGGCACGCAGAATTGTGCATCTGATTCCTATACAGTGCACTTGCTAGCTAGCCGAACAAAAAACTCTGGCTAACCTGTCACCTCCCTCTGGGTAGGCATGATTTGCCTCTGAATTTTGCCAGGCACATGGAGACAGTAAACCTCATTAATACAACCCCCGTTAATATGGAAGACTCAAATTATAGGCAGTTTTTCTGGGGACAAAACTTTTTCCATGCATTTACGTCTCGTTAATATGGAAACTCGCTGTCTGGAACACCATTAGGGTCCATGTATTTTTTTTTTTCGCATTAATATAGACAGTCACGAAAACCAAATGGGTACACTGCTTCAAAGATAATTTTTCTTCTAGATTTTGTTGATAGGCACCACATGAATGTAGTGCCAATGACTGATTGATTGCCCTTTTCGCTTGTGAATTCACATTTTACACTGCGAAGTTGAGCAGTTTATGCACTTTACGATTTTTTGTATTGCATGAATTCACTTGAACAAAACTCTGACAGCAGCTTGCGCCTTGTAGAAAGTTGGATTCAGCAACTTTCAGCCGACTAAATGCTGATACATAGCAAGTGTTTGTGGGACATGAAAAGTGGAAGTCAAGTCAAGTAAAGATGGCATAATAAAATGCCATTGAGAACACTATGCAACTGCATCACAGTACTTTCAATTGCATCGCATTCTAAGCATAATGCTGACTCGGATAATGTTCTTGTAGCTCCTAATGCCAACTTCGCTGGCCTACATTGTGCTCTAAAGCATACCTTATCCTTAGCGCTTTTTTGTTGTTGTTGTTTTTTAAAATAGCTCAATTTTTTTATTACAGACGACTCGTTTTATGGACAGTTTTGTGCGGAAACCAAAGTGTTCATATTAACGAGGCACGACTGTGTTGTCTAGTTGTCTTGAGCTTTTGTAGCAAGAGCTACATTGGCTACAGTCTCGCCATTTCGCCGTGCCTGCCTGTGCTTGTCCGAAGAAAGAAGAAGTCGTAGGAAGTGGTAGCTGCCAGCTGACATGGCCGAGCAACTGGACGCAGGGCTTGCTGATATTACATTTGGCAGGAGCTGCCACCTCGGGCCTCTCCTTTCATATAGGGGGGTGATAATACAATCAGCCTGCCAAAGCCCTTGCATTCACGTTATCCCTAGGCCGTGCAGGCACGTTCATGTGGCTCGGTTAAAGCGGGGCTTATATGTTGGCTGGTAGCTTACGCTATCCCATCATTGTGAAGGTGAGAGTGAAAACAGAGATAGAGGTGCCATAGCGTTACCACTGCGCGATAGAGACTTTCGCCTCATCGCACTTTAGTGGTCAAAAGTGCCCCATATGGCATAAATAAAGCTGGAATCATAAACTACTGTGCGCAATATCCATGTCTACTTTCAAGCCGAACCTAAGCGTAGCCATGCAGATAGCTCTCACATAACTCCAGGTTTAACCACAAGCTAAACCACAGGTAATTTTTTTCGTTCAAAGCTCGGAATTAAGATGGATAAAAGCTCTTTTCCTGCTATACAAGGCATGCAAAAAGAGAACTAATTAATTCTATTGTACGCTATCAGCAGTGCCTTGCCTTTCACATGAAATACGATAAGCTCATTTTGAGAAAAATGTTTCTTACATGGTTACACAAGTGGCAGTCAAAGACTAAGAGTTGGGTCAGAAACCCATTTTCAAAGCTTTGTATGACCTGTGAGTACCCGGCAATCGTAGGGATCAAACACGACACCTTCTCATCTGAGGCACATGCCGGAACTGCTAAGCCGCCACTGTGTCACCATAAAAAGAAAAGAAACTTGTTGAGTTGCCATGTTTCTTTTGACTAGTAGTGGTGCATCTTCATTAGTTTATCTTCATACTCCTTGGTAATAGATAACTTGTGATTTCAAAATTTTTTACCTCTACTACTCTCTTGATGAGACAAAAAGTTCATGTCATAGCTTGAACTAAATTGTAGTTATGCAGCCTGTTTCTTTTCTTGTTCTTTTTCTCCTTTTTTTTTGCATTTTGTTGCTGTCCCCCATAGGAAGCAGAATTTTGGTTGAGGCATTCACTTGAAGTGTCGAGTAATCTTTACAGCGTAGCCTTTTAAGCTATTATTGAATTGGTGTGAAACTGCTCAACTGTCGAATTAGATGATCCTCTCTGTTAGCCTTGCATTTTCATTTCTGTGCTGCTTTTCTAATTGCTGCAATTTGCCAATTTTGATTTTCCCCAATTTATTATCTTTTATTTAGAAAAGAGCCCAGGTGACAATAACTTTTGTAGATTACAGTGGTTTTACACTTTCATCGGAAAACATTAGCACCAGAGCTGTCATTAATATAGAAAAGGAAGAGGAGGGGCGCAGCTGATTCAGAACACTTGTTGTCACTGTAAAATAATTTGTTGTCATCAAATATACTTTTGGCCGTGAGATTTTCAAGTGTTCTTGGCCCAAATATGCAAACTCTTGGATGGATCAAGCCTACATGCTCTTCTCCTTTTTCTTCCGTAGCGTGTGCCCCATCTACTGCGAGGCTGCACAGAGGATGCGAAAGGGGGGCAAAGGCCTCAACGGAGTCTCAACTACAGCCGAGAAGAAGGCCGCCTCTCTAGCAAAGCCTGCCCCTCGCAGCTCTCCGGTGAAGGCATGTTCTTTTCTGGTGTTCGAAAAGCAAATGCACTATGCTTAATTAAAACGCTATTTTTCATTCTGACTCACGCCTAGCATGAATTTGGAACATGTACAGCAATGGTCAAAAGTCTTCAAGCCGCAGGCAGCGTCCTTACAGCATCCTTGAAGCATGGCGAGTCATGAAGCATGATGGCGAGAGTCCTTCATCCCTTCCAGATAGCTGTAACTTGTAGTAAATCACAACTTCCCTGAAAACCCTGCTGCCTGAAGGTCTTTCGTCAAGACTGCATGCGCATTCACCCGAATCAAAAACTGAGCAAGTCAGATTCTGTTAACAGTTGCTGTTAGTTGGATTAATTAATGAGCGTAAACTTTACGAACGCTGTTCAAAGAAGGGACAGGACAAGTTCTGTGTCGCATTTCCTCAGTCTTGTAAATGTCAAGGTGACTTGCCTGTTATGTGAGGAACACCAGCAAGAGAGCTTTTGCCTGTGCTGGGCCAGCGTCGCGGTCATTTGTGAGCTCACATGGGTTGCAAGCTTTCTTGTAGTGCTTTCGGTGCTCTCTGACCAAGTTAAAATTGCTTCTCTCTCTTTTTCGAGTATTTTCATTTGATGTTTGCTCACTTTTTATGCTCCACTGCAGGAGTCCAAGCCTTCACCAAGCCAGCCGTCCAAACCAGAGAAGGATAAGCCGTTACCAGCCGTAAGGCACACATTTTAATACTCTTGGCAGCCTACATATACCCAGAGTAAAAATTTTACGGAATGTGCGATTGAGGAGGAAATTCAGTTTGATCACTCCCTTTCAACACAGCCTGGAATTGGCATATGTGGCCTCATTCAGAGTATGCTGTGGATGGAAAGAGATTAAGTTATTTTTTAACCAAAGCCACATTCCATAAGCTCGCAACAGCAGTTGTACACCCCTGTGTGTAACGTGAGACGGCTAGCATAATGTAAGTGCAAATGGACAGTTCTCTCTCAGCTCTATTGCAAATGGACAAACTCAGGATCTGCAGTTAATTTCAGATTTAGGCTGTAATTTTGCATTTTAAAATATTTAAATACGATTGCAGATGCTGCATCGAATTATATTGAATTTAAGTTGTATCAGGCTTGTTTCAGGCTGTTTCTTTCTCCTTCAAGCATGTTATTCATGATTATTGAGAGGCTGTGAAAGACGTGTTATTCCCTTGTTGAGGTAGTCAAGACCTGTCTAAACAGGAATTTCGGATCCGACGCGCGGCTTATACCACATGACAAACAGGTGTGGCATTGACACCGTACGCGCAGTACTTGCGGGGCAGTCGTGCCTTGGAGCACCCAAATTCCTCACGTCCAGGGCATTGTATAAACTCGGTTCAGCCCAAAATTTGTACCATCTATGTTTGTGTGATCGAGATTCCACTCTACTGTGCCTCGTTTTTTGTGCGCTGACATTCAGTTTCTTTTACTGGCCTGTTTCAGAGCAGTTGCTTACTAGGCTGGTGTTCATTTCTTCGTGTTTCGCTGTTGCAGGAGAAGAAGGCCACTGCAAACAAAGTCAAACCCAAGCAGAAGAATGACCTCGCAGCTGCTTTCTCCAAGTCCCGGTCGGGAGGTTAGTTCGAGCTGTGCCTCTTTTTCTTTCCTCGTATTCTCAGTGTCTGCTAAATTCACACCTGTCGCCCATGCCTGCTTCAAGCTTGCTCCCAAGCTTTTGGATGCCTTGGTGCACCTTCTGAGAGGAAGCTTGCAGATGTAAGAGAGTGCAAGGACAGAGAAGGGCCACAGACGGAGTGGAAGTAGTTTTCTTGCACAAGCAGTTGAGGACTATTTTAGCTGTTTTGTTAATCGGCAGTCCTCTGTTGTAGCAGAGATGCAAAACATTCGGTGTCTTTTTCTTCCAAGGCATATTGACAAGGTTTGTTTTCATGTTGTGCTACAGTCTGGGTTAGGCCAGTGATGACAGCTGACTGCGCATTGGCTGAATCATCACAGACATTGAAAGTTCTAGCCTATCGCTAGTATTTCACTCTCAGGAATAAAGCTATGCCAAAATTTCGCTATTGGGGTGAAGAAAAATCCAGTTTTGGTAATTTATTTGACGGGTAATACTACTGCCCAATTCTGTGTATGTATGCTTTATTTCCCTCTTGGCAGACTTATTGTGTTATATATCTCTCGGCTCACCATACAGTCATGCTTGCTGCTGTTGCTGCTGCAGTAGCTGCTGGGTGTGATAGCTTGGCAAAATTTAGTCCAAAGCAGATCATAAACTGGGATCATCGTCTATGGTAACAACACCCTCACTTGTCGTTGAGTTTGTGTGGGCATAACGACAAAGGTTTGTTTACACACTTTGTCGGGAACTAAGTAAGATGGCATGAGTGTATAGTTGAACCACTTCTATGGAGTTTTTACCATTTAGCTACACCTTTTGTGCAAAGCAGTAAAGTCTTGGAAATAGCAGTGCAAGAGTGTTGGAACATTGTGCACCTGTATTGAGTGGCTGCATGTCAGCTTCCCCAAAATAGAATGGAACACATGTACAACGAAAATTTCATTTTGCTGTTGCCCTGCGAGCGGATCTGGATGTGTGTAGTTTGGATGCTTGTGGAACACGCAGATGTTAGGCTTAACATTCTTGATGTTCGCCTCATCAGCAGCAGTACGAATGAGAGCAGTTTTTTTCACAGGCCCATAGTCGGTTGTATTCTGGGAGTACTACTGTATTTACTCGCATATAGGTCAACCACGAATATAGATCGACCCATATTTTTTGAAAAACTGAGAAACATGTACACGACAAACCTTTATTCATAATGAACTTGGCAACTAAATTTCGCTAGTCGCTGTCAGAAGAAGCCACATCATCGTCGGAACTGTTTTTCTCTTGGGATGCTTCCTAGGTGACCTCGGCATCCCAAATGACGTTGTCCTTTCTGCTGTCGAATGCATTAGAAATGCAGCATTTTTTAATGCTGTCATGATTATGTATCTCCGCTGGAAGGTCTTCCCACGCATCCTTGACCCATGTCGCCACTTCGCTGAGCGAGGACTTCTTACGACGTCCCGTTGGCGTCATGGCTGCATTGTCGTTCGCTAGCCGCTCCTTGTAGTATTTGGAGACATAGTCCCTAAAGGTTCGTTGGCGGCGACATCCAGCGGTTGCAACTGAGACTTCATACCGCCAGAAGGAAAGAAGCCAACAGTCGGCAAGGCCAAGGAAAGCATTGGGGATTGTACTTTGTATTTTTTTTTTTAATTTTTACTTCGGTAATCACATAAACTAGTAATGTAATCTGTTTAGGATAAAGATAAACACAAAGTAGAAGGAAAAACGAACGTGCCGATGGTGGGAACCGAACCCACGACCTCCTAATATCGCGTCCGGTGCTCTTCCAACTGAGCTACATCGGCCGCTGTCCCACCTGCTACTTTTTTGGGTATTAATGTTATCTGTATACGAACCTTGAGAGTGTTCCCCAGCGCCGCCCTCAATCATAGCGGTGGATGTGGAACGTCCTTCTGTAACCGCCAGCGTCACATAGAATGTGATCAAGAGCGAGCGCGAAAGCTGTGCTGGAGCCCTCTTATGCTACCTATGGCTTCAGGACTGCCAGAACCGAGACCCCCGTAGGCTACAAGCAGATAAATGAAGGGCAAATTAGGGTACTCGATATAATACATGAAGGAAAGAAGCCAACAGTCGGCGAGGCCAAGGAAAGCATTGGGGGTTGTACTTTGTGTATTTTTTTTTTTAATTTTTACTTTGGTAATCGCATAAACTAGTAATGTAATCTGTTTAGGGGAAAGATAAACACAAAGTAGAAGGAAAAACAAACATGCCAATGGTGGTAACCGAACCCACGACCTCCGAATATCGCATCCGGTGCTCTTCCAACTGAGCTACATCGGCCGCTGTCCCACCTGCTACTGTCCCACAAAGAGGTGTGCATACTGGATGTCTGTAAATGCTAATCTACACTTTTATGCAGTGAAAGTCTCAATTCTAAATGCTTTTGTACCTCATTCAGCAGTTAATTTTTCCAGAATCAGGTGGTTTGGGTCACGCGTTTTCCTGGGTAATACATTTTTTCCCTGTATGTTATCAAAACGTATCAATGAAGTTCTACTGTACAGCGTTTTGAGCACTTTGTTACTTAGAACTGCTGAGTTTATTTATTCTACCACAAGAAAAAGACATCCCTGTTGTACACATGCACCTCATTGCTCGTGCATAAAGTTGGTTATGACTACTGTAGTATATTCTCTCCTATATAAGTTGCACCTCCCCCATCCGTGCAAATGGCATTTGTGCAGCCTGTGCATTTGTGGCATTTGTGCAGAAAGACTTCGGTTTTCTTCTAACTCTCAAAGGGATTGCTTCCTTCCTTGTTTCCAGCCTCCAAAATGCTGGTGAGAGCGGCATATCAGAGTGATGTCCTTTAGTCCAGCATCCTTGCCTTTCCCTTTCATTAGAGTGATCACCCGTCTCTCCCTTGCACTGCAAATTTCAAGCTGCGTGCAGCACATGGTGCTTTTTCTCCAGGAAGCATCGTCTCCAGTGCCAAGAAGGCATCGCCAGAGGACAAGAAGAATGCAGAGAGTAGTCGTGCAGCTGTCAAGGTTGAGACAGCCAAGGAGACGACCAAGAGGAAGAGTGCGGACAAGAGTCCAGACACAAGTAATGCCACGCCTGAGAAAAAGAAGGCCAAGACCGAATCTCCCGACTCTCCCAATGCGTCGCCTGTCAAGAGGAAGAAGCCGTCACGGCGACACGTCATCAGGTAAGCTGTCTGATGGGACATTTAGTTCATTTCGCCTTTGGCAAGGCGTCATTTGTGATCACACAGTGGAAAAATAGTGCAAAAAAGGACGACAGGGAAGGAAAGAGCACAAACATGAGCATTTTTCACCATGCAACAGCTCTAACTCGTCCGATTTCACATCCCCGCGCACCGTTACTGGTCACCACATTATAAATGGATAGCTCTTGGGCAGGTTCAGGCACTTTTGATGAACAAGCAGGATGTGAAAGGCATGAGCCCAGGCCACTGCATCAAGTGTTGCTGACCATAGTGGCACTCCTGGTTCTTTATAAGCATTTGAGGTTTGTTTTATTAGAAATTTCTTTTAGTTAATTTGTATTTTCTAAGCTGGTCCGAACGGTGACCCATTACATGCATTTCTTAGAATGCGTGCATGCAGTTAAACCTGGAAAATTAAAACTGTTCATTCGAAATCCCAGGTGGTTTGAAGAATTTTTCTTGGGCCTTACTAATGTGAATTCGGTGAGTATTTTGACGTGCTGACCTACACCAGCCTAGTTAGTTAGACGATTAGCACTCTGCATGGGAATGCTTGGTCACAGTTTCGCTATCCAACGGTGCCATAAAGTGGTGTTGATGGTTGCTATGTGTAATTCCAATCTCTCAACTGTCCCGCAACTCCTTTCTCTTCACTGGTTTCCTCTCAATGAGTTAAACAGTGATTGCAACTCGGAAGTGTCTCTGAACGCTACTTAAAGGTAACACACACTCACGGAAGGCGAGAGAAGATTGTAGTGAACGTTATGTGAGCACTGTCTCATCCCAACATTTGATGTCGCCTCCCAGCTCTGTTTACGGCTGGTTTTATGGCTATTCCCAATGAAAAAGCACCATGTAATGCAACCTAAAGGAAGAGTCACCCCCAGGGAATATGCGAGTAATTTTATTTCGTTGTTAAAAAAAAAAATAAGTAAAAAAGTACTAAAAAGAAGTTCTACGTAGCAGATTTGAACTGATGTTTCGCCATTCAAATATGTAGCGTTAATCCATTGAATTTCATGCGCCCATATTTAATAGGTTTCACATCCTGCAATGCACATACTTCTTAAAATAGGGTGATGTCATCCTTTATTGTGTTGTAAATGCAGTGATTCAGAGGATGAGGAGGACGATGCATCACAGACCACAGCAACTCCAGCTAGTGCAGGGAGCACCGAGAAAACAGGCGGTGTGTGGTCTTTTTTTCTTTATGCTTTTGTGAACCCTACCCACAGGAAGCGTGCTTTGTTTTTAAGAATTTTCATCCCAGCCTAAATACTTGCAAATCTTCTGTGATAAAGACCTCCTCTACCCACAGGAAGCGTGCTTTGTTTTTAAGAATTTTCATCCCAGCCTAAATACTTGCAAATCTTCTGTGATAAAGACCTCCTCTACCCACAGGAAGCGTGCTTTGTTTTTAAGAATTTTCATCCCAGCCTAAATACTTGCAAATCTTCTGTGATAAAGACCTCCTAAATGTTTCTGGCAGTGTGGATTAGGAGGAACGAACATGGACCATCCATACAGTTGCGGACCTACGTTGCTGAATTTGCCAGAGATAAGGGCTTTTCTCTGAATAAGATAAGAAGCTTATCTGGGAAGTGTTGGGGATGTGGAACTACTCGAGGTTGTGCATGAGCAGAGTGCTTGTTGACTTATGCATGAAAGCTGAACACCTCTGAAGAAATTAAATGCAAACTTACCGTGTTTATTGAAATCTAAGCTGATTCTGTTTTCAAGAACATGAATCATGAAATTCTTAGATCGGTTTTGATTCAAGGATTTATATCTGCGATTCATGTTGCTCAGCGGAAACTTGTTAAAACTGGAAAAATGGCATGCAGTTGGTGCCCCCAAGAAACTTGATCAAAGTGAGACCACTGTAGCCAACAGAAGTACTGGATAATGTGATGCTGACTTCACTCAAGAGTCCCATGGGTTGTGGAGCTTGTTGGGGAATTATTTGTTTACGAGTATAGAAAACTAGGCGAGTTGTATTGGATTCATCTTAAAGCAGCGCGAAACACAGGGCAAAAGAACAGGAGACAACACAAGAATGAAGTACTTGTTCCTTTTACATCTCGAAGACGAAACCACCTTCCTGCTGAAATCGTATTGATTGATGATAAACTTTTTGCAATTCATTAACTAACAATTATAAATAGGTGAAACTTGTCCGTATAGACCTTTTACAAAGAGCAGTTCCGCTGCCTCCAACAGATGGCGCCACAAGGACGGTCCTCATTTTTGGCGTTCAAAATGCATCGGTGGGCAGTGCGGACAGCTGCTGAGCAGCTGGTGTAAGAATGCAGGATGACATTCAAACACTGTCGCTTTGGTGTGGGTGTCCACTGTCTTGTCAAAGCAATCTGCGGGGAAGTAGAGCTAGTGACCCTGTGGTTTATTAGTGTAAAAATAGACAACGCTTTCTACATTCAGTGCACGTCATAACGTAGGCCGCCGTTTTCTTTTTTTTTAATCACGAGTTGTTGTTTATTTCTGGGAGACGAGGGCGCCTGTGAGTTGTAGGGAAATGACTATCATAACTCTCACGCGTCAGTCCATTTCAGCACTGGCAGTAGCTGCGGAAATGTGAGAACAACCCTGATGTTTTCACAGGAATTATAAGTTGTGTCTTTGTATACAGCTGCTGCGTTATTTTCATAGGATATTAAAAAAGTATTTTGGTGTGGCCACTGGCCATTAATGTCTGTGCATTCATAATGAATTCATTGTTTCATTGTGCCGAGAGCGAACGTAACCGTGCCCATACCTGTGAACCTGCACGCTTACTTCAGGCAAGCACTGATGCAATACATTTAATGATTGATGGTTTCATATAGCTAAAGCATAGATCTATGGTGAATATTCAGCATGATAAGATCTTTATATCTCTGCTTTTTCGGGCTTGTTACATCTGCGGGTGCTAAACTCCGGTGAAATTTCCAGTCTTACTTTCACCTGAGCGCAGCTGAACGTCGCTCAGCGCCTGGCGTGGTCTTTGAACAGCGTAATACTCGTTTAAAGTCAAGACGTTTAGGGGAGGTAAAATAGTATCTGGCCAATTGTCGGGAGGTTACATTCATGTCGATATCCACTATTGTGCACAATGCTGAACGGTGAACCAGTGTGGTCTGAACACGTTTTCATTGTTTAGGCAAAAATATTGAAAAGAAAGGTTTCAGATGATAGTCTTGTAATTTTTTAGTTTTACGGTAAACTATGTTGTCTACAAGCACTAGAGAGAGAATTGATTAAAAAAAAAAACTCGTCAGCGGTGGACAGGTTTGTCGACACTTTTGAGTCAATGCAGCTATTTAGATAACGCAGTAAACGAGCTAGGTGATCATATAACACATTTTTAGCACCTGTACATACTATGCGCATCCACATGTTTCTGTACTATGTACAGCTCATTGCCCCAGCGATAGCGGGCATGCAGCACCTTCTAGCCAGGTGCCAGCGCATCGGCAGCCGTCGAAACAAGACGGCCCGAAGGCCGGTTATGGAGGCAGAGTCTCGTGACCCAATATGGCAGCAACCGTGCTCTTGGGCTGTAAAGTTTCCATACTGTATTACCACATTTATTTACCTTATGTTACCTTGTACCACTCCTCTCTTTAATGCCCGTGGCCTTGAGGGTAAATAAATAAAAAAGTAAGTAGAACTCTGCTGTAGTAAACTTGGATATAGCAAAGTGAAACTGCAGTCCTAATTTGTCTTCCATAAACTACTTTTTTTAACATATTAAAGGCGTATTTAATAGAAGCTGGTTATAGTAAAGTGTATCTGGCCTTGACGATGTACTGCCCATGAAGTGACACTGTGGCATGCATACAACCTAGGATTGCGGCGCAAATGTTTATTTTTCAGAGAAAAATGAATCACTCTAAAACGGCGCTTTACATGGCTTAAACACCAATCTCGCAAGCTATGAGGAGAAGCTAACTACGAACAAGGAACAGCGTACACTGTACGGGTTAGACAGTGAAAGGAGAGACCAGTGATGGCGAGTCATAGTAATCGGGGGCGGGTGCGTGGAAAATACATTTTATTTGCGTGTTGTAGCTCTTGTAGTCCTAAATTTGCCTCTTTTTTTTTTCGGCTTACGTTTGAAGGAACGTTTTTCCCAGGTCTTCAACTTCCGTGCGTCTCGAATTGAAGCCATCCTAGATTCAAATAAGTATGGTACTATTGCTCTCATCCCTTTGCCTTAGAGGAATAGCGCTCTGTTCTTGTTTCTTTGTTTATTTAGCCTTGAGGAAGCTCGAGGGATCTTAAAAGGAGCTGTGGAATCCCATGTATCTGGGCTTCCTTTCCTTCCAGCCTGATAAACATGAGGAAATAAAGGTGCATACAGACACCCCTCAGATGCCCAAGGTCGATGAATAACAGCCAACTCAGAATCGTCTCTTTCTTCCCCAACCTTTGCGCAGGTTTATTCCTCTTGCAACATGCTATCATATGTGGGTAAACTGTTAGTAATTCAGAAATCCGCACAAGTCGAACACTGTTTCGGGTCTCTTGAAATTTGAATTAAGGAGGGGTTGCTGTACAGTGTTGATCAATCCCAAAATAAACTCTTGTAAGGAAAAGTGGGATTTTGCTGTTTATGAGGGACTCGAAAGGGCGCTCCGAGGAAGCCAAGGGTGTTGCAGTGTGCACCTTTAAAGCCCTTGAAGTGAAGAAGAGTGAGATATTTAAGGTCATCTTGACTATGGGGCCTATTACGTTGTGATTCTTACTTGCTTGTTTTTTATGTCATGCATAAAAAAAATAAAAAGAAATTAGAGGTTGCACATTTGGCCTCCTATAATAGTTATGCTGTCAGATTGTATGGGATGGTTTAACAGCCTTAATTTAAAGCCCTTGTTATGAGGTAGCAGGGTGAGCATTGACATCCTCATAGCTAATATGGTGCAGGTAGTTTTGTGTATTCCCTAAATTTCTCTTCAACCACACTTATGCCCGACCTTTTATGCTCCTTGCTGGAACAAGTTGAAAATGGACATGCTAGCACTTACCTCTTGGAGCATTTCAGAAGAATTCACTGCATCACATTTGTGACTTTTTAAAACAAAGCACTCAGTATGTTACATGGGATGAAAGAAACAGACAAGGACATCGCGCCATATTCGTTTATTTCTTCCATTCTGTGTTACCATTCGTGCGGTGTGTTTCAAGATTTCCTTGGCAAATTTCTTAAACATTGTGGATTAACAGCTAAGAAGGGGATGTTGGCTTGAAGCATGTTCCAGTCTGTTGAAGCAGATTGTGCCAAACTGCACCAAAAGGCAAAGCCTGCTGCATAATAACAAAATAAGAGTAATCTGCACCAGCTCCGTGCCAAAAGTTCGTGTTCAACAAAGTTCTTGGGTGCAGTATGCAATCGGTGTCACATCAGAAAGGCCTTGAGTGTGCTCATTGTAGGGAAGCGAGCTTAGAGGGACAGCATTCAATCATTGTTCCCCGTAAGAACTAACTCTTCAGTGGAATGCAACTTTTCATTTGCATCACAGCTTCTCTTCCTCACCAGTGGCATTAATGCACTGCACGTGCAAAGCCACGCAGCTGTAATGCTGAGGTAAAAACTTTCGATAATATGACTGTGCTGCGTGCAGCAGGTAATTCCTGCTGCCCCCCCCATTCAGTTTGGTTGAGGTGAGGTTATGTAATTCTGTGCATGGGGTAGCATTTTAAATACAGAACTGCTTCCTCAGGGAACTATCTATCTAGGGAACTAGCCCTAAAATTGAATATGCTGCGGCTATTTGGGACCCTGACCAAGCCTATGTTATCACCAACATCAAATCCTTGCAGAACCGTGCTGTGCGTTTTATTTTTTCAGACTACTCACCTTTCACTAGCGTCACAGCATTAAAACAACGTGCTGAACTGGAAGACTTATCATGTCGTCGTAAACACGCTCGGTTAACACTTTTCCATAAGCTTTATCACCATCCACTACTGCGCAGTGATTTGTTTCAGTCACCTGATGTCATTTTTCCATGACTTGATCATGCCTTCAAAGTTAAACGCGCAAAGTGTCATTTATCATCTTATGCCAATTCATTCATACCTCGCACTATCATTGAATGGAATAACTTGCCATCGCTCATCGCTACAGAAACTAACATAAAAAAATTCCAAGAGCTACTTCGCTGTGACGGAAATGTGTAGAATATTTGGTGTTGTTTTTCTTTCTTCTTTTGATGTTATATAACGGTTCTTATTGTAATTGTTGCTAATTGCATCGTGTTTTTTACAATTGTGTCCCCCCCCCCCTATGTAATACCCTCCTTTGGAGGGCCTTTAGGGGTACCCTGAATAAATAAATAAATAAATATATGCAGATTGTCCTGAAGACCACATATATCACTGCACAGGCATAACCAGGTCCTTACGGTAGCAGATCACAGTAGTGAATCGGGAACAGGTCTTGGTGCGCCAATACTCTGTAATGACCGGATTGTTTCTCTTTTATGCGTCAAGCTTCCTTTCAAGTTTAATTATTGGAGCAGTAAAAGGTTACATACAGAGCGCCCTCTTTTTCTTCTTTTTTTTTTATATATATATATTTAATATATAACTCGTGTCGATGAAAAATTCAGAAAAGAAAAAGGCAACTTGTACACATGTATGCTCACTTTTCTGCGTCTTTCAGCTGCTCCAAAGTGATGGAAAATCGCATTGCTGAAGAATAGATGTGGCTGAGTCATTCAGTAGGTTCACATGCATCCCATCAACATCACTTAGCTGCTACGCACCGTGAAAGACCATTAATTCGGACTCCTGGTGCTATGCTGAGCAATGACAACGGAAGGATGTGGTGTCCAAGACTTGCTAATTTCGTTGCTGATGAGCTTGTATAAATTTACCTGCAATCATTCAAATACATTGTTACCTGCACAAACTGTGATATGCACGCAGTGGCATGCACAATGTTGAATTGATTGCACCATCTTCAACAATAGTTCAGCCGTTTATTTTCTGTTTCAGTTTTCTGAGCTTTGCACCAACCCAGCTGCAGGTTGCTTTCTTTCTGCTTTTTTTTTTCTGTCTGTTTTTTCTGTCATATATGCATCCTTTGGTCCACATGGTTATTAATGCAAAAGCAGTGTATGTCTCATCGCTAGAAAAATGTAGCTGCAATGTCCAGGAACAGGTGGCACCAAAAAATTCAGATACTATTCCAGTCAAATTCGAAAAAGTGCCTCTTGGCCCATCCAAGAAATTTGGGGGTCCTCCACCAGCATATTGGGTTGGCCCATGCCAGCTAGCAAAATCTGGGAACCATCCCGAAAATTTTGAAGTCCAGTTTGGGCACCCCTAAAATTTGGAAACCAGTGGCTAAATTTCAGGTTGGTCCGGGCCATTTTCTTCTCCTTCCCACTCCTCTCCCTCCCACTAGGTTGATAGTTCATCCAACAAGTTTTAACTCAACTTTGGCCCTCACTTGAAATTGTAGATCGGGCTGAAACGTTTCTCCAATGCATGCACAGCAAGTAAGCAGTCTTAAATACCCTCTGCAACTTTTCACTTCTTCCAGACTGCATTGAAGCCTCTTGCTGGCACACGCATTGTGCATTGAACGGCATTCCATAACAACATTCTTCAACAACAATGAACCAAACACACTCAACAAGTTTCAACAATATTGACACATTGCCATCTGTTGGCAATACATGCAAGTAATATTCAACAAATAGAATGCCACCAAAGTACAGCGTTATACAAATCTCTACAAGGAGGTGACAGGCCTACCCGGTGAATCATCGCCTTTGGCAGTATGGCTACTGCGCACAGCCCCGGCAACCCACCGGCTTTTCCAGTTAATCATTTAAAAATATTTTACTATATTTGTTGCAATTTATGACAGGAAGCAACGAATGGAGCAACATCTCTTATTTTATTTTTGCTCCCACGTTTCTGTCATTGACAAGATAGCTGACCGTTTTGCCACTGCAATCCGTATAAGGCATCCAGGCAGTTACCCTTTGGGAACTTTGTGCAAAAAGTACCCCCTGTTAAATTGGGTATCGCATGGCATCGCATGTTAAATTGTTGTGTCATGAGAAAGGGGCTGCTTATTCTGCATTATGTTGTGTGACGTTTACGGAAGGTTCTTGCCAAAGCAGACTGGTTGTCGATAACAGAATGCATGAAATATGCAAGCCATGTAAATGGCGTGGCTTTCAGGGTGGTATAGGCGGGGGAACATATGGTTTGCTCTTTCTTTAGCTGAGTTTACGGTATAATGAAATTCAAGGAAATGGAACAACAACCTCGGTGTTTGATGATTTGCATTTTCTGTGCAAAGCAGGAAGCTTGGGGACAAAATGCCTTGATGTGAAAAAGCACTCTTTTTAGACGATTTTTTTTATTGTCAGTGCCTTTCCGTCTCAGTCATGTTATGCAACTTTCCAGTTCATGCCACTAGTGAAAAGGTACTTTTTCTGGCAGATGAATCCAGCCAGACTCTGAGTGTTGGGAGCAAGTTGTCAACCAGCACCTCTCCGGACACGGCCACCCAGGGCAGTCAGAAGAAGCGCCGCCGAGTGATGAAGTCAGTGAAGAAGACTTTCAAGGACGAAGAAGGGTTCCTCGGTGAGTCTGTGACCCTACCTGGGAGTGGTTACACTATGCTTTTCGTGCATTTCTGTTACTGCTGCCTTGCTTTACTTTCATCCTACGGGATAAAACTTCGCTTCCAACTGGACATAGCAAAAAGACACTTTGCTTCTTCCAAAAAATGTAGCAGTATTGTAATACCTAACAGGCTTTGGCATGAGGAAAGGAAAGAGCAGTGAGCTTTTCTTTCCTAGGTGGATGCCACACTGCAAAAAAAGGATGGAGGAGGAATGGAAAGGGTCTTTTTTGACATGCACTCAAGGCACATTGCTGAAAGAAAATTATGCTTATTCGAGGTTCGAACTTGGGCTCATTGCAATTATACAGGAACACTAGCTCTGCTTGCGGAAGTACATAGTAACTAGGGGAATACTTAGCAAGCAACATCGCAAGGCCAGTTTGACTGACTACATAGAACAAGGGCTCTCAATTATTCTAGCCTCGTTAAACCCCGGCGGCTTTCAAGAAGTATTGAGTAAACTTGCATTTTCTGGTTTCATGCATGCGTGCAGAGGAGAGCGCTCATTACATAGCCCCTCAAAAAAGCGTAATGTTAAGGAGGGGGGTAACTTTCAGGTCTCAAAAAATGCGCGAAAATGTGCAGTCACCACTCATATGGCTGATTTTGTGGTTGTTTGTTTCTTTGCACTTCATGATATATTGGTCAGAAATACAGGTAAGGAGGTCCTGAAGCTAGCTTTTCATGGGACCTCCTGTTTCATAACCTATTTTGGGCAGCAAAGTGACAGTATGGAAAATAAAAATTACACAGGTTTACTTATTTATTCAGTATTTTACGCAAATTCTAATAAGAGAAACGTTCGATGGAACTGTGATGAAGCTGCTGTGAACTCTATTTCTTCAGCATAAAATAAAGTCAGATAAAAAGAAAAGTCAGAGAAAAGAACAGTGACATAAATAGTATTGAAAGCAAAAAGAAAAGCAGCAAGAAAGGAAATAATACATATATGCACATCTTTATACACCTACACATATATATACATGAGCGAATTTAAAGGAACCAACCAAGAAGAACCAAGAAATTATATTTTAATGAATTTTGAAGGGATGGTGAACTATCAGATGAATTCATCAAAAAAAGCAATGATTTGCATAAAGAGATGGCAGAAAAGTAACCTCTTTTTTTTGTTGTTGTTGTTGTTAATGTAATTATTGATAGAACCAAATTGTTACTGCCAGCAAATCTTTTATTATTTGAACTGCATACCCATACCGAAGAAATATAGTCAAGAATAATATTGTTAGTGCGGGTGCGAGAAATGAGCTTAACGAAATTGTGGTTCACTTGTATGAACAGTGGTAGAATTCCTAGACTGTAATGCCTAGACTGTAATACATATGTATGATGGTAGCTGTTGGGGAACTGAATGTATGAATGAGTCGCACAGCTTAGTTCTAGAGATGATCATCACAGAGATGCGTGAAGTGGGCAGTTCTCAAAGTTTCATTCCTGGAATCTGCTTAGGAGTACTGCTTCAAAAATTCTCTATGAATTACGATGTTTGCCAATTAAAAAAATTGCGATATTTGGTAATGCAAAGTTTGAGCTCAGTGGTTCGGGTATTTTGGTTTTGCAATATGCTGAAGTAAAGACGCTGAGAGAGATGCATATATTTTCGCATATTCGTGACAGTGACGTAGGCAAGAGAAACAAATAGGTGTATCACTAAAATCAACTTATGCCCCAGTTAAGCATGCAAGTTAAAGTGCACTTACGCGGAGTGCACTTCACAGCTCGAAAGAGTCTTTACGCTGTGCAGTGCTAAACAGGAAAGCAAAGTGTACTCGCATAAGCACTCATTGGTACGAAACTGGCAACTGAAAAACATGTTTTAAAAACGAAATTGGAACCTCCAAGCGCGAAGTTCAAAGAACTGCTTTTTAAAGTGGTAAAACACTCAAAAAATGCTTAAAGTTTGGCACCAGGCCATGATTCGAAGACCCCCATCAAGAAACTCCATGAACAATAATAACCGCCCTCTAACTGAAATTGGCGTAGCCGAAGTGGCGTACCATGCTTAATGTGGAAGTTGCATACGTGATTACATCATGTTTTTTTAATGATAATTTGCCCGTCGCTATTATAAAACAATTCCTAAAATAAAAATATGTACAAAACACGTAAAATAAACGTGTATACATATCTTATTACTTTACATAATACATTTGTGACGAAGAAATTTCTGCCGGCGAGGCTATGCACTCGGCCCTAAAAGTCTATTTTGCAAATGCACTCCGACCTGAGTGCACACTTTGGCAAGTGCACTTATGTTACGCCATTTAGCAGCTGTAGAGCGCACTTTTCGTCAGTGACATTCGCCGTAAGTGCACTTTATTTTGTGCGCTTGACTGGGGTATTACTTTTTATTGGGCTGACTTGCACCCGCAAAGACATATGGCGAATTCCAATCGCAGAACTGGAGCAGCGCGCACGCTCCATGACAGAACGCCTCAATCCGGCGGAGAGCACGCTCCCAGACTCTGCGTTTCGAATACTCTTGCTCCGGCCGGAGCAAGTAGGTGGCGCTCGCGAGCAAACGGAGACGGAGAAAGTACCCATCATTCCTTGCACTTGCCCGCGCTTTTCGTGCGCTCGCGTCGTCTGCTTTGCAAGCCTGCAGCCTTTCTTCCCTTTGATGTGGAGGTTACACTAGCCGTTTACGCAATTATATCCTCCTTGCTCGAAGAGCTGAGCACGGACACACACGGTAAGACTCCTTCAGCACTTTCTTTAATATGGAAGAAAACTTCGGTTCACGTACCGAATGTTTGCAGTCTTCCAGAGCCGAGCTGTAACGTGCGCCGCTTTGAGTTTACACGGACACTTGATTCATCGACAGATGAGTCGGAACTGCTGCTCTCCGACTCGCTGTCCTCAAGCAAAGCGAGCGCCAGAGCGCGACGCGAATCACCATCCATGGCGGCGGCAAATACTGATCGTCTGCTATGGAGCGGCGCGTTGCAGAGACCAGAAGCCAACGCGGCGAGCCACCGGAAATGGATGCGCTAGCTAGCGCCTGCGCAAGCGTCGCTCGGAAAGTCACGTCACGCAAACTTCCGGTCGGTTCCCCCGATTTCGGCGGAGCAGTTTTGACTGCTCCGCGGAGCGACCCTTGCTCGGCAATTGCTCCCGTTCTGCGTTTGGAAGACGCGATCTGTGTTCCGGATCTGCGTTTGGAAGACAATTGCTCCGAAAGGAGCAGAAAACGTTGCTCTGGAAGTGCTCCTGCTCAGTGATTGGAATTCACCAATAGGCAACTCAACGGAGGTGATAGCAAGAAATGTGCTCGCTGATCGTCGAACTGTAGAATAGCCGCTGCCCCTTGCAGTGCTGAGTTTAAATTCAGCCAGGAAATCTCGAGACAAAGTTGCCAAATGCAAGTAGAAATATCTGAAACATTCTGCAAAGGAAGCAATAAAGTCGCGTCCAGGCAAAACTGAGAAGGAACAGAGAAAACAAAATCTTCAAGGCATTGCCTAGATCTTTCTTCCCATTACAAGCTAAGTGATAGGGCTGTATGTGGGTGGCTGTTGCAGCAATAAAAAAAAAAAGATTACAATAGTTCGCTAGACTGGTTTCACAGGCAAGGAGGAAAGCATTGATGTTCTAGAAGAGAGCCCTTTGTGCATCCTAACTCAGCATAAATCTGGTCGTAGGCATAGGCCTCAAACGAATCTGCCGCAAGGATATATCTACCAGATGAAATAAGGAGGGGGAATAAAAAGCAAAGTTTTGGCTAGCTGTCATGCCTTCAGCGCATTGCCTTGTACTTACATTTAGCTATGCCCATAAACATAATGCCATTTTGTTGATGCAATGACATGTCCACATGCCGGTTTTTCGGACTTGCACGGTATTTCGTACTTTATTCAGGAACCATCACGCGGCCCATAGGAGCGTGCACATTTTCACTACCAGTATTTCGGACCAAATTTGCCATGAGCAGTACTGTGATGTTTTACAACCGAAGGCACGTTTTTTTGGCATCACTTAGACGTGAGCGGGCTTTGTTTACGCTAACAACCAGTTTTGTGTGGCTGTGAAAGCTAGGCGAAGGAGTCGTTTGGATAGGCTAGCTTGGCACTTTGTTCATCATCGCCATTTGAGGCAATAGCAATAAGTGATTGCTCGACCTTTTAATCACGGCAGCCTGCAAAGAGCACGAGATTAGAACATGAGCACCGTCCGCTGTGGCTCGCTTCCACACCGCTGCCACCTAAGGGAAGGGCGCTGGGTCCAGGGCATTCATGATTCATAGGGGCTCTCTTTCCTCTCGCTTTTCTCCCGCGAGTTCCATCTCGCAGCCTTCCATAGAAATTGAATGCGCGGCGCTTGCATTCGTTCGTGGCATGATCAACTGCACCGCAGCACGTTGTAAAGTGGCATGGACATGACGAAAACATAACTGGCCAAGATGTTCTAACTGGAGGGTTATAGCGGTTACAGCTTAGCATGGTCCGCTTCTACAGGGCACCACTGCACATGCGATGACCCCAAGTTGATTTTTCACAGAAAAGTTTTTTTTTTTTTCTTTTTTTTTATGTTCAAGGGTGTTTTGGACTGTTCGATTATTCGGACCATTTTCCGGTTCCCGTCAAGTCGGAAAAAACTGTCGGCAACTGTATTAGAAAGCACATCAAGCACTGTCAGGATGTTTCTATTTTGAGACAACCCATTTAAGCACTTTTCTTGCAAAGGTGCCAAGAAATTTCTGTGCTATTCATGTACACAAATTTTTCTCTGCCAGGATTATGAAAAAATTTGATTTGATTTTAGGTGGATATTTTATACTAATCTTCCCACTGACCCCCAATGATTCATTCATTGCTTTAGTGTATGCATCAATGGAACAAGTATTAAGCATCAAAAACATACCCCTTGTTAAAAAGCACCGGAGTGTGAGCTAAATATTCAATTTATATATTATGACTAACTGTTTGCGACAATAGAGAAAAATAGTTTGGTTTGGCTTAACATCTGAAGGCAACTCGTAGAATGTCATAATGAAGTGCTCCAAATAATTTCAACCTTCTGGGATCCTTTTAACTAGTACGCTTGTGCCTTGCGTATTAGTACTTTTATATTCTTCCACTTTGGCAGCCAGTTATCACACGGCAGGAAAGATAGGTCAAGTGGAGTTATTGTGTTGAGAAAGTGTCGTATTTGTGCAGTAATTGACAAACTTTCTGCTGTAAATGCAGGCTCGTGTGTACAGATGCTCTGAAAAGTAAATTGAAGGCAATAGTAGAGAAAAAAAATATGATTTCATCATCCTCATTTTATGCATTCCTTATAGATGTATGCACACTAATTGTCATCGTGTGAATTAGTGCGTCAATAAATTTTAGCCATTACTCTTTGCATTCGATGAACTTTTTCTAACACTCTAACACTGGGGGGGGGGGGTCACCTTCTATTTACTTTTGACAGCAATCAAAATTTGTCAATAGTATTCTGCAGTCCAGGAGGTTTGCTTGTGAGCCACATTGTGTAATGCATCCCCAGTGTTGTAAATATCCAGAAGGCTGAAAAATTTTCGGTCCTGCTCCTTTTATCAAGTAAGGCTTCTACAAATGCTGCAGGGTTTGGCAGCAGGCCTCCCTGGGTTCCAGAGATTTGACATAGGGTGTACGTTAACCTGTAATGCGACATCCCAGTGGCCAATCAAAAGTATGATATGTGCTGCTTAGTGAACTGTGTCAAGGTATTCAACACAACAAAGACTTTTTGCTAAATTAGGGTGCGTTAGATAGACCAGTTGCCTTTATTCTTCCCCCCCAAGCATGGTTGACAGTGTATCCAATTACTGTTTTTCAGTGTCTGCCATATCTCACAAAGTGATTTTCTTAAGTTTGGTATCATGGTTATAACAACGTGTGTTGAACCACTGTTGGTTACAGGTCAGATTCAAGTTGGCAAAGTTATGCAAATGTAGGTCACGCAGTGTCATAGCTTTACCTACCGCTTCACGTATATATCTACTCACGGGCCGAGTTGTAGCAATTAGTTTTTGGTCCACATACTTCAGAAATAAGAATAGGATTTAATGTAGGCATAGATGCATTGGCTAAGAAAGGAACTTGAAAATGCCTGTGAGTGCACCAGCCCAGTGGTATGCTATGCACGTGGCAGTTAAGCATTGTTTCTTTGGTGTTATGTGCCCGCCGGTGGCTGCGTCTTGATAGAGGCGAAACGGAGAGGTAACCATTTGCTGTGTGATGAAAGAGCCTCGGGTAATCCAAATTTTCAGAACCCTCCACTTCGCCATCTCTCATAGCATGTGTCACTTTGGAACGTTAAACCCCACAAAACCAAACCAAACCAGTTGGCATATGCCGGTTGCAGCGATTGAACTACTGCACAATTACTCCTGGCTGTCTTTCTGTATGCAAACATGAGTTCAAACATGAGCCACGTGTGATCCTCGGCTATATTCGAAAGTCTGCTTTTTCTTTTCTTTTCTTAAAGAGACGTTTTTCTCCAAGTTGCAGCATGCATTCAACTTCAACCCTAGCCCCGAGATCTGATCGTTTCTAGCAACGGCTGTGCGGAGTCATTTGGCTCGCACTAACTTTGAGCCTTTGGGGGTTCGAACCTATGCAAACTTTTGCACGAATACAAAGCTGCAAATTGGGCACCTGCCTAGTCTTGTGCAAACAACGTCGACGTTAACCCCGAAATCGAGCATTCCCTCTTCCAGCCATCTTCTGGCTTTTCGGTTGCTGCCTATTGCGTTGCAGTTGAGCACTTGTTCACCTCAACAAGCTCGCCAGTTTACTATTTACTTTTGACAGCAATCAAAATTTGTCAATAGTATTCTGCAGTCCAGGAGGTTTGCTTGTGAGTCACATTGTGTAATGCATTCCCAGTGTTGTAAATATCCAGAAGGCTGAAAAATTTTCGGTCCTGCTCCTTTTATCAGGTAAGGCTTCTACAAACGCTGCAGGGTTTGGCAGCAGGCCTCCCTGGGTTCCAGAGATTTGACATAGGGTGCACGTTAACCTGTAATGCAACATCCCAGTGGCCAATCAAAAGTATGATATGTGCTGCTTAGTGAACTGTGTCAAGGTATTCAACACAACAAAGACTTTTTGCTAAATTAGGGTACGTTAGATGGACCAGTTGCCTTTATTCTTCCCCCCAAGCATGGTTGACAATGTATCCAATTACGTTTTTCAGAGTCTGCCATATCTCACAAAGTGATTTTCTTAGGTTTGGTATCACGGTTATGACAACGTGTGTTGAACCACTGTTGGTTACAGGTCAGATTCAAGGTGGCAAAGTTATGTAAATGTAGGTCACGCAGTGTCATAGCTTTACCTACCGCTTCACGTATATATCTACTCACGGGCCGAGTTGTAGCAATTAGTTTTTGGTCCACATACTTCAGGAATAAGAATAGGATTTAATGTAGGCATAGATGCATTGGCTAAGAAAGGAACTTGAAAATGCCTGTGAGTGCACCAGCCCAGTGTTATGCTATGCACATGGCAGTTAAGCACTGTTTCTTTGGTGTTATGTGCCCGCCGGTGGCTGCGTCTCGATAGAGGCGAAACGGAGAGGTAACCATTTGCTGTGTGATGAAATAGCCTCGTGTAATCGAAATTTTCGGAACCCTCCACTTCGCCATCTCTCATAGCATGAGTCACTTTGGAACGTTAAACCCCACAAAACCAAACCAAACCAGTTGGCATATGCCGGTTGCAGCGATTGAACTACTGCACAATTACTCCTGGCTGTCTTTCTATATGCAAGCATGAGTTCAAACATGAGCCACCTGTGATCCTCGGCTATATTCGAAAGTCTGCTTTTTCTTTTCTTTTCTTAAAGAGACGTTTTTCTCCAAGTTGCAGCATGCATTCAACTTAACTCTAGCTCCGAGATCTGATCGTTTGTAGCAACGGCTGTGCGGAGTCATTTGGCTCGCACTAACTTTGAGCCTTTAGGGGTTCGAACCTTTGCAAACTTTTGCTTGAATACAAAGCTGCAAATTGGGCACCTGCCTAGTCTTGTGCAAACAACGTCGATGTTAACCCCGAAATCGAGCATTCCCTCTTCCAGCCATCTTCTGGCTTTTCGGTTGCTGCCTATTGCATTGCAGTTGAGCACTTGTTCACCTCAACAAGCTCGCCAGTTTGGGCATTTCTGCTATTACAACGTAACTAATTTTGAACACCAGCGTGAATCTGTTTTGAGGCCTGAGGCATGCTTTTTGCCAAGGTCGTGGAGGTGGAGTGTAAACATTTAAGTCCTATATGCTCTGTTTGCCCGTGAAGAAGAGCTATATAGCGTGTAACATTTCTTATGAGCAGGTATTCTTCATGCTGGGGCATTTATTGCGCTGGCTGGTATGTATACAGTGCAAAACTGTGAATGGCAGAGATTACACGCAGACAGGGGCAGCAGATTATCAGACTGTACACTATGCATGAAGGAAAGGAACCGGGCGCAACGCCCTATGACCAAGAGAATGTGTCGCCGGCTGCTGTTGCGGGCTGGCAACCTGGTGCGAGAGATCCAAGTACTCGCCGTGCACAACAGGGGCTTAAGACGCCAGTCTGTGTCATCTACTGGAGGGCAGCGATGCAAGAATGGGCAAATCTGTCTTTGTAGGGCCTCAAAAGTCGCGCATACATGTATCATAGTGTGTAAGGCTGGCGGGTAAGAGAGCGCATATTATATAGCCAGCACAACGGGCATACTTTGGACACAACCTTTAGCCAATGTGTCCACATCAGCATCTGCTGTTTAATGAAAGCCGAATGGATACATCGAACTATGTCTTCAGGCGTTTATAAAAAAAAAAAAGAAGCAGCTTCTCTCGGCCTTGTGCCATAATTTGATTGTTTTTTCATCATGCTGTACAAGGGCACGGTTTGACTAAAATATAGTTATACTTGTCGTGATGAAACCACTCCACGCATTGAAGGAACGACTGCCAATGAGAAAATGTAGAGTGGCGACAGAAAAAAAGGCAGCCACTGTCAATAGGCTTTGAAATGCAAGTGTGCAAGCTGGCATCCATTGCAACCTCATTTCGCATAGATCTCGCCAAGACGAATTCTTTGATACCACCCGCATTTCTCTATGACTAGTGGTTCCCAAGGCAAACGCGGATTTTTGACCATTTTGAGCCCCCAAGTGCCGATGGTGCGACTCTCCTATCTCAATGAGAATAGATTTAGAATTACAGTTTTACACAACTAAACCCAACTAATTGTCAGTCACCACTCTAGTCTCTCTGTCACCATCCATAGGGTCATAATTTTAGCGTAATAACATATTTATAGTATTATTATATAAATTTTAGCACATCACCGATCGGCGTTGATTGAAGAGCATTAGCTGTCCAAAGCGGTTCCCCATTGAGTGATACAAACATTTGAATGTCACTCCAAGGTTCCAAATTCACATACCAACATGTTGAGCACGTCACGACGATTCGTATTGTACTCGACTACTGTGCCGGAGTTCCCGGGCTCGATCCCGACCGCCGCCGGCTGTGTTTCGATGGAGGTGAAATGGAGAGGCGCCCGATGTCAGTGCACATTAAGGATCTCTAGGTGGTCGAAATTGCTCCATAACCTTCTACTACAGCACCTCTTTCTCCGCTTTCACTCCCACCTTTCTCCCTTCCCCTACGTGCAGTTCGGGTACCCACAGAGCAAGTGTGACAGATACTGTGCCTTTCCTTTCTAGTGAACCAATTATCTTATCAATTATTATGAGGCACGAAAAGCTGCGCAGCAATGGTACCTAATGTTTTTGCCACGGTGCTCCTGGGAGGGAGGGGGTGGGGGGGGTCATTAAAAAGTGCTCACTATATGCTGTGCTAATCCTAGCTATATTCTCGTCAAACTAGGTTCGTGGTGTGGCTTCAGTGTGGTGTCGATTTTGTGAAAATCTATAATGTACATACCCCTGCAGTGGAAATATTACAAACCCTTTCCAGCTGTATGAAGTTGTGAGTATTCATGTTTACTGTTGATAATCATTGAAGATCTTTTTATGAACACGGTGCAGCCTGAGATTGTCCGAATAGCCGTCCTCGTACTAAAATCAACATTGGCTAAAGCTACAATGCTCATTGTCACTCGTGCATACTCTGGCGTGTGATCGCGTGATGGCGATCGGGCGACCCCGTCACTGAAAAATAGTGCGGCCGCATAGTTTCTATTTCGCCTTTCTGATCTTCCGTTCCTCTTAGCATCAGCCAGACATGCAGTTAAGCATCGTTCCAGACGCTGATTAGGGCATCAGTGTTCTTTCCCGCTCTGTTTATAAGGCGTCCTAATGTTCAGGCGCGGACACTTTTCCCGCGCTTTCGCCCATGCGATTCGTCAGGTGCCGTTCGCAGCTCTTGCGACAGTCCCTGTGTGATGAAGACTTTTTGAAGAGGTTTCACTGCTACTTTGTCATACCATAAAGGTTTTCCCTGCTACCTTTATCATTTTGGAGCAGACGTTTGGTTTGGTTTGGTTTGTTGTGTTTAACGTTCGAAAGCGCCCCAGGCTATGAGAGACGCTGTAGTGGTGGGTTTCGGAAATTTCGACCATCCGGGGTCCTTTAACATGCACTGACATCAGACATCACATGAGTGCCTGTCTTTTCGCCTACTTCAAAAAGTGGCCGCCGAGGCCTAGATTCGATCTCGCGTCCTTGGGCTCATTAGTCGAGTGTCCTGTAACCACTGCAGCACCACGGCGGGGCTGGTGAAGATGTCCTCGGACACCCCTATTCTCTCTTTTTGTCCGCCGAAGTTCGAATTCGCGGGCTCATTTGCGCTGTCGATTGCAGTGAGCCTGCTCTCTGTTTAGTGATGTGTCCTGTGGAATCTCCGCGCCAATCAAGACTCACGGTTCTTGCCCAGTTTGTTCATATGCCCCTTAATGGTCCTCTGTCTCAGTGACCAAACTGGTGAAGGAGCTGGTGAGCGAGTCTGACGATGATGCAGAGGAGCCCCTCCCCAAGGCCCTGAGGGAGAAGCCCGCACCGGAGAAACCGACTGGGAAGAAGAAGGCCGCAGCAGCTCAGGACAGGAAACAGCAGTCGCTGCTATCGTTCTTTGGAAAGAAGTAGTCAACGTGCCTGGTGCAGTTATGGACTGGCATCCTTTAAAGTGCAGCATTTAACTACGTATGTTTACAACAGAGCAACAAATAAACGAGCTACCTGTTAACACGAAGAACTCATTACTTTTCAGCTGGGGTAAAAGAGACATTTAGCATAGCTCACGTCGTTACCGCTGCGCACGCCGCCAGTGCACACACAGTCTTGGTATACGCACAGGTGGCCGGCATCTGGCGCCCTCAGCGCAATCTGCGCATGCGCATGACGAAGCGTTGTGAGTGGTACATGCCATGCTAGAAGTCTAATGGAAAAGAGATAGTATATCGCGATCCACTACAGCATGCCGTCAGTATGTATGTGTACATTGCTATCGATTGTCCTGATCTGTTTTCGCAGGACGCTCTTGCCACGGTCGCCTTTATCGGCTCACCCTCCGATGAAAGTGGCCATGACTGCACATACGCAGATTGCCTTGAGTTTCATCCGCCTGGCACCAATTGGAATGTACACGCTATTGTCGCAGCGATAACGAATCGCTGCAGTAATTACCGCACAGAATTCCTTCGTAACGGAAAGTAGCCCACTTTTGACGCTTTTCTCGTTAACTAAATAAAGAGCTAACCACCAGACAAAATTGTAAGTTAAGAACTCAATATATCTGGCTTGCATAGTCAGATCTCAAAGTGATTTCAATTATGTCTCTGGGGACTTTGCCCTTAGTTAGCAACTGCTGTTAGCGTGCAGGCAGACTGCCTTGAGGGCGCCAGTACCAAAATAGCTAGGTCAGCAGCACACTGGCAACATTCAGTTATAGCACATTTCAGCGCAGCGAAAGTGTCTGCCATCTAGTCCGAGGCTAGCCAAGCCAGCCACATCGGGGATGAAGGGAAGAGTGTGGAAAATGAGGTAAATAAAGTGCAACGGCGCGTGGAAAAAGGTATTGTTCTAAATTCGTAGTGTTCAGTAGATGTTGAAGAAAATGCCGACACGATGCATAGTACATTAAATGGGGAATGGAACTGAACAGTGAAAAAACTGTACTGCTCCGCATTTACCAGAAAAAAATATCCTAGTACATTCCCTTACATGCTTTGCGGTAAATCTGTTTTAGAGGTTGATAAGTACAAATACAATACAATAATACAATAATAAGTTTATTTCCAGGTTCAACTGGAGGGTTTCCCGGATAAAAGCTGCCTTCGCAGCTTGACAGTGTCCAGGAAACCCTTACAAGCAGCAGCAGACGAGTGGTGAAGGAAATCTCCAAATCTGTCATATATACAGTAGTCACATTCAAATAACAAAACACACACGGAAATTCACAATAAGCTTTAAAGTAAATGGCACAAAGAGAAAAACAGTTGAAATGCGCAGTTTTTAAGGGAAAAATGTAAAGTGGGCAAACATTCAGCAATCTACAAACAGAAGCATAAAATCACATTTCAACAAAATATTTGCGCAGCTCGGCTTTTGTGTATCCTATTGTACTTTGATAAGTGTTTAAAACATGGGGCAGGTTGTAAGACAGCATTTGTAATTTATAATCAGTGCGAAAACGTGGTACATTCCATGCATTAGTACTTCTTGTGTGCATGTTAGCACGATGCGTCTCCAAAGATGCTAAGGAAGAATAATATTCGGCAACGGATGCCTTCGAAAAATACATGATTTGTAGTAACCTATAATTATACAATTGATCAACACGGATAATACTATGAGCTTGGAATGCATATTTGGAGGTGGTCGCATAATCAACATTAGCTATTATTCTAACAATTTTCTTTTGCAATACGAGAAGCTTATTTATGTTTGTCTTGGTCATTGTGGCCCACACTAAACTACAGTAGTTAAGGTGAGAAAAAAATAATGCGTAATAAACTTGTAGTTTACACTTCATAGGTAGAGTTGCACGACATCGCGAGAGGGCCCCACAGGCAGAAGAGAGTTTTTTTGCAGATATGTTCAACGTGAGCATTCCAGTTTAAATGAGATGAAAAATATACACCAAGGGATTTATGTTCTTCAACAATTTCTATTTGTTGGTTTTCAAACTTCAGTACACAGTTTGGTGTTGTCGGCTTATTTCTTGCGCGAAATATTACAGCCTTCGATTTTGTAGGATTTATCTTTAATTTATTCATCACTGACCACCTAGATAATCTATCCAGTAGGTCGTTACCTTTCGCTATTACATCATTGAGATTATGGCCTGAAAGAAGTAATGTGCTATCATCGGCGTAAATTACAAAATGAATAGAAGGATCTATAGTTACAATGTCATTTATATAGGTAATAAACAAAAGGGGTCCAAGTACGCTCCCTTGCGGGACACCACAGCTAATAGGTAAAGGGGATGAAAGTTCATTATCTACAGATACTGACTGGCTTCTGTTTTGGAGGTAATCTTCAAGCAGTCTGAGTGGTTTACCACGGATTCCGTACATTTGAAGTTTATAAGCAAGGATCGCATGATTTAAGCAGTCAAATGCCTTACTAATATCAAGGAAAAGGCCCACCGTATACAAGTTCTCATTAATATTGTTCAAGATAATTTCTTTTATTGCTAATAAGGCTGTTTCTGTTGATTTGCCTGTTCTGAAACCAAACTGCGACTCAGATATTACCTTATGTTTATCAAAAAACTTCGTTATTCTTGAAGAGATAACCTTTTCCAGTCCCTTAGAAAACACGGGGAGCACCGAAATCGGCCTATAGTTTCCTGGTAAGTTTCGGTCGCCCCCTTTATAAATTACTGACACTTTTGCAGTTTTCATTCCGTTGGGAAAAACCCCGGATTCAAGTGCCAGATTATAGATATGAGAAAGCAGGGGACAAATTATAGATATGACATATTTCAACGGTGTCATCTGCATGGCGTTTATATCTAAGGCTTTGCTATTACTAATTCCCATATACACGTTGTAAACTTCACTTGCATCAGTTGGCTCGAAGAATATAGTTTCGCTAACCTGACTATGATAACCGGCGATAAGGGTGCCTGTCGGATCTTGAGATGAAGTAACACTATTAAGAAAATGTTTGTTGAAGCGTTGTGCGAGTGCTCTTCCACTTACTTCGTTTCCACTGACAAGCATCGTTTTCGTAGCATGGTTATTTACACGGCGACCAAGGACATCATTTAAAGCTTTCCAGGTAATATCAGGTCTACTTGAACTGACGTTAGAAAAGAGCCGCTGATAATAGATATTTTTAGCTTTCCGTAGCTCCGCGTTCAATCGGTGCCTTAACTTTTTGAAAGAAAGCAGCGCATCTTCTGTGCGTGTTCGAAGGAACATTTGATACCGACGATTTTTGTCCTTTATCATTTTGAACAATTTTTTTGTAACCCATGGTTTTCTTATCTTTTTGGGAGGGGTGTGTACTTCCAGTGAAAAGTGCTTCGAATAAAAACGAAGGAAATGGTGAAAAAATAGGTCGTACGCATCATTGACGCTCGTTTTCTGCAACACACAAGACCAGTCAAAGTTCATAATATCGTGCTTAAAAGCTTCCAATGAGCTATCGTTGATGCGTTGCACACGTATGGACTGTTTCACAATGTTTCGCTTAACAGGCTCATTCCTAAAAACGACAAATACCGGACAGTGATCACTTACATCAGAATCAATTGTACCGCAAGAGAGTACACTGGTTTCAATATCCGTAATTAATAAATCAAGTGCAGTCGCACTAGTGCACGTGACACGTGTTGGTGTTTCTATTAAGTTTACAAAACCGCAGGACATAAGTTTCATGTTAAAATCACGTACAGTAGCATTCTGGTCAAGCATATTGATATTAAAATCACCACTGCACAAAAGCGAGCATTTGTTCAGTGACGCATATTCTAGAATCTGGTCAAAATAATCTGTAAAAGCCTTCATGTTGCCATTTGGGGGGCGATATACAACAGAGATCACTTGGTTTCGATTTTGCAGTGTTAAAACTTCATAATCTTCTGTAACCTCACTAAGATTAGGCAAAATGTGGCATCTTTTGCACGCGAGAGTATAGATAGCGACACCGCCGCCTCGTTTATTTGGTCTGTTAAGGAAGAAGGTTTCGTAACCGGGTAATTCCAACATCTTGCAGCCAGATTGATACCATGTTTCAGTGAGCATCAAAACCGTAAATTCAAAAGTGAACTGTCTTAACAAGAACGTGATTTCTTCTTCCTTGTTTCCTACTGAGCGGGCATTAAAGTGCAGGGCAGTTTCACACCTTCGGTCCTTTAGTTTCACCTGTTGTGGTAGTGCAAGTTCGTGATAGGCCATTTTGTTTTTAATTGTTACGGATTACCAAGCAGAAAGACGCCCCATTTCAATTGCTAGGTGAGCTATGAATATCGCCTGTTTCTAACTCAGCACGACTGCTTTCCGACGAGAAGATCTTGATAAGGTCTTTTTCGCTGGTTATCGGCATAACCGCCGAGCCATCAGATTGCCTCATGAAAATTTTTCCATTTTGCGACCAGACAGACTTCCAATGATGCTCATACTTTTTTTTAACAGCGTATGCAAGCAGTTTCTTTTGTGCTGGGCAGAGGTGTTCGTTTACGTATATAGGGTCCGAAGTTTCTATCCCAACATCAGTGTTTGTCAGCCTCATTTTTTTGGCTTTCTGAAGTACCTTGTCGCGTTTGGCTTGAGACCAGAACTTAACCACAATATTCGACTTGTCTGCCTTACGTGTCGGCACTCTATGACAGGCTTCAATATCCCGTTCTTCAATAGGCTCACTAATTGCAGTTCCTATTTTTGAGACTATGTCAAACACAGACTCGCTGTCATTTTTGTTGACTCCTTGAATTTCTAGGTTGGCTCTTCTCGAGTATTGCTCAGAAAGAGTAAGTCGCTTCTCCAAGTCAAGCATTTTACCTTCCAGACTCGTGTGCAATGACTGAAGGGTCTCATTTTCTTCAGCAAGGTTCTTGTTTTTAGCAATCTCTGCATTTAGCTTTTCCTCAAGCTCACTGATAGAGTCATGTGCGAACTCGATGCTTTTAATTAAGCCTTGTTTTTCACTCTTCAGTTCTCTAATTTCATTACGCATTTCTCGCTCCATCGATTCACGAAATGTTTTGATTTCAGCTTTAATTTCTTCTCGTAGCTTTGCGATATCAGCTTTAAACTCATCTTTCACTTTTACCGCCTCTTTCCCAGTCATTTTTGAAAATATGTCTCTCTGCAAAACACTCGATAGGCCTCAGCAAACAGACGGAGAACAGCACAAGTTCACAAAGCACTTTCCCTTAAAACCACTTTCACTTGAAAGCAAATAAAATGAACTGAAATGAAAACGCTTGGCAGCAGCGACGAGGGGCCAACAATCTAGGTGTTACTCTTACTAACAATCTTACATGGTCAGCGCACATTTCTGATATCTGTTCAATGGCTTTTAGGAAGCTGTGGTACATTAGAAGAAAGCTTAAAGGTGCTCCAGTAAGTACTAAGATGATAGCCTACAATTCTCTTGCAAGATCCAGACTGGAATATGCAGCTGTACTATGGGGCCCTCATACCAAAAAAAAAAAAAAAGCATCAGACAATTAGAGCAAGTACAAAGAAAGGCGATCTCTCATATCTTCGCTAAATATAAAGGGGATAATTCACCAACTCAGCTAATGCAAAAAAATAGTATCCAAACGTTAGTGATAAGAAGGAAAATCAGCCGTCTTGTGTTGCTTCACAAAAGCCTCTCAGGTAAAATTAATATTCAGTTGACTGACTGTGTGAAAGCACTTAACACTAGAAAAACTAGACACACTCATCAGCATTCATTAGCCCTAATGTTTTGCCAAAACAAATGCTCATAAGTTCAGTTTTTTCCCGCGAACGGTCGCAGACTGCAATTTTCTCCCCGTTGGTATATTTGAGTTGGATGCTTTTATGGAAATGCTGGGAAGCCATTTTAAACAATTGTAGAGTGAGTGGGATGCCTGTTTTTATTGTTCTGTTGTACAGCGTTCTGGTGTGTTCACTTGTTATATCTATTTTTATGCAATGCTCCTCCTGCTTGGGCCAAAGTGCTGGCCTGCAGTATGTCTGAATAAATAAATAGTGTGTTCTTTAACGGGGATGTCGGTTTGATATGGGCGTCATTTTGATCAAGGCGAAGGGCTCATGCACTGTGGGATGACAGTGCACATCAAAGAACCGTTGGCAGCCGAAATTTCCTGAATCCTCTATTACAGGAGGAGCTGCAGCCTAACATAAAAAACACGCACAAGGGGACAACAGGACACGTTGAACTAACAGCTGATATTTAATCAAAGGTACAAAAGTTACAAAGGTTACAAAGGTACAAATGGCCGGGTTAAGTGGAGAAATATGGGAGAGGCCTTCGCCTTGCAGCGGGTATAATCAGGCTGATGATGATGATGACAAAAGAATATAAAGGTGAAAGGGAGAGGGAGCAAGGGGCGGTACCACAATACACAGTCGTGAAGAAGTAGATGAAGTCAACGCCACGGGGTAAAAGCAAAATAAAACACAAAAACCAATGACAGTTTGATTTATCGGCAAAGTGTGCGCGATGCGGACAGAGACCTGTACGAAACAAAACTTTGGTACCGACCCGTGTGCAGTCAATATGCGCAACTGCGCGGTAAGCGTCGGCCTGTGCCCGTAAATATGTGCGACATTCATGAATTCCTTGCCCTACGGACGAGCTTTGTCACAAGAAACCAATCGCAAGCCTACTGACCACTCGAAGAACGCAACTACGTTATAAGCGGCTGGGTTAAGAGCCGCGGTTGAAGCAGACGAACTCGCTCTTTGTGCAGTTGCGTGCGTGCCGTCCAACGTTTATACCAACTAAACCGCTGAGTTTTTGTAGCTGATATTCAGCATAGAAATGGCATTTGGTAGTCAGTATCTTTAATACAAACCTTGTTTGGTGTACTTGCCTCAATCTATCAGAAGTCGGATGTTTGCATCGTCTGTGGCGGTAAGGAAGCAAAAGGAAACGCTGCCACGTACAGGCCACATACACCGGTGGCGCCACCTCGTTGCCTTGCGGGCTCGAAATAACTTTTTGCAGCAAAACTCTTGAAATACAGCTCAGTTTTGGCCAAGCTAAACTTGATTTGTTATTAGAGATAAATAAGTTTATAAAGTTCTTCAAACCTGCAAAACAATTCTGCCAGCCTACGTTCCTTCGCCGAATCTGCATGTGGTCTGCTTTGATTAGCAGCCGACACAGACGATGCGAACATCCGAGTTTTTCTGATTGAATGAGGCAAGTGCGGCAAACACAAAGTTTAGCGAGCCTTCTATGAAG
Organism: Amblyomma maculatum; assembly: GCF_055883805.1. Taxonomy (NCBI): domain Eukaryota; kingdom Metazoa; phylum Arthropoda; class Arachnida; order Ixodida; family Ixodidae; genus Amblyomma; species Amblyomma maculatum. The sequence continues at coordinate 183,110,903 of NC_139347.1, read as the reverse complement.
GATTTTATTGCAGCAAAACACGACGAGGAGGTGTTGGCGGCGCGCTGCATGCATGCGCATGTCTGGAAGCGATACATTGCCGCGCTGCTCTTTTACCGGGAATGTGTCTTCCGAGTGCGGGAAGAACAGTCGTGCACGGATAGAGCTGGCTGCTAGGGCACATCCGGAAGATTCCAGTCCAGCCCATTTTGACATACATTTCGCATATTCCATGATACTTGTGCGGTTGAGCCGTGCCAGCCATACGTGACGTCGCATCTCGATGAGGTGTCTCGTTGTTCGTGTGTACTTCCGGAACCTTAAAATACCGAGGTCGTTCGCGAAGCTCTTCAGCTTTTGTTGTTTACACTATGCACGCGTCTATTACAGTCTACGATAGCTCAATAAACAACATATGTAGCTGCGGATGCCACTGCTTGTAGAACGGTACGACAGCACTTAATACCTAGTACATTCGCCCTGTTCGTTCCGTGGACACAAAAATGGCCGACTGCGCTTCAATTACCCACAATGCACCGCGCACAGCGCGTCAGTGAATACCCTCTTTATTCTATCCCATCCATCCTGTGACGGAAAGGTTGGTTCTCTGAACTATGGTGGTTAGAAGGGGACAGTGTGACGGGCGGCGTATCCTTGTGAGAGGCAGGCGCGATCCACGATGACATTTCCCGTCACCACAAGAGGCGCTGCAGCGCTCTGGTGTGCATGGGCACGGCCGGAGATCCCTCAAGACCGGCCGTGGCATGGGGAACCAGCCGCTGCCACGCGATCAAGCGCAGCAGCGCGGGTGCGGGTGAGATCTGGGACGCGTGGACTGTGCTTGTTTGCACGTGAACCGCGAACAATTCGAAGCTGGGAGTCGCACATGTACCACAGTGATCCTTTTGAGGTGCGAAGTGGGTGATTTTGGGCTGATCCTGTGTTATGCAGTAGATAACGCTGTGCGCACTCATGACGCAAAAGCGCGAACATGTTTTGCACCCGGGCGCAGTAGCGGGTACAGAGCGCACAAAGCCGAAACCCCCTTTTCAGACCACCTAAATATGCAGCTTAACGCGAACTGGGGTTGCGAAATATCAAACGTGCTGACAAGAAGCTGACGACTAATTGTGTCTCGTTTGCAAACGCATGGCATACTAAGTCGGGATAACGTTTTCGGTAGAGAATACTCGGGACAAATCTTCACCCCAGACCTACACAGTTTCTCATAACTATCATCTGCCCTAGTTTCTATAACCTTGCCCATCCACAGAAACAGAAGAATATTGAAGCCCAACTTAATTGTTACGCTATGCCTTTGCTGATCAACAGCTGAAAATAATATTTTAATACGTTGGACATGTTTATATTTCAGATGCTGGGAGCATTGTGATGCTGGCTCTCTTATTCAGCTGTGCCTCAGTTCAGGTCACAATAATGTGGGTGAAACAAGGGATAGCCAGCTTATCTTTTACATGGCAGGATGTGTGACACAGAAGTTTAGCAGCACAATTTCTTTCCAGAATTGTGATTCTGGCCTCAAAGTCACCCGCGCAGCAGCTGAATGCAATTAAGATCGCTGTGCATGCAACAATTTGATAGCGGAGGCTTATTTTACAGCCAGGGACAAAAGTTTGAGGGATGCTGGCTCGTGGAATTTTGTGTGTGTGTGTGTGTGTGTGTGTGTGTGTGTGTGTGTGTGTGTGTGTGTGTGTGTGTGTGTGTGTGTGTGTGTGTGTGTGTGTGTGTGTGTGTGTGTGTGTGTGTGTGTGTGTGTGTGTGTGTGTGTGTGTGTGTGTTTAGCAGCACACTTTCTTGCCAGAATTGTGATTCTGGCCTCAAAGTCACCCGCGCAGCAGCTGAATGCAATTAAGATCGCTGTGCACGCAACAATTTGATAGGGGAGGCTTATTTTACAGCCAGGGACAAAAGTTTGAGGGATGCTGGCTCGTGGAATTCTGTGTGTGTGTGTGTGTGTGTGTGTGTGTGTGTGTGTGTGTGTGTGTGTGTGTGTGTGTGTGTGTGTGTGTGTGTGTGTGTGTGTGTGTGTGTGTGTGTGTGTGTGTGTGTGTGTGTGTGTGTGTGTGTGTGTGTGTGTGTGTGTGTGTGTTTAGCAGCACAATTTCTTGCCAGAATTGTGATTCTGGCCTCAAAGTCACCCGCGCAGCAGCTGAATGCAATTAAGATCGCTGTGCACGCAACAATTTGATAGGGGAGGCTTATTTTACAGGTTTGAGGGATGCTGGCTCGTGGAATTTTGTGTGTGTGTGTGTGTGTGTGTGTGTGTGTGTGTGTGTGTGTGTGTGTGTGTGTGTGTGTGTGTGTGTGTGTGTGTGTGTGTGTGTGTGTGTGTGTGTGTGTGTGTGTGTGTGTGTGTGTGTGTGTGTGTGTGTGTGTGTGTGTGTGTGTGTGTGTGTGTGTTTAGCAGCACACTTTCTTGCCAGAATTGTGATTCTGGCCTCAAAGTCACCCGCGCAGCAGCTGAATGCAATTAAGATCGCTGTGCACGCAACAATTTGATAGGGGAGGCTTATTTTACAGCCAGGGACAAAAGTTTGAGGGATGCTGGCTCGTGGAATTCTGTGTGTGTGTGTGTGTGTGTGTGTGTGTGTGTGTGTGTGTGTGTGTGTGTGTGTGTGTGTGTGTGTGTGTGTGTGTGTGTGTGTGTGTGTGTGTGTGTGTGTGTGTGTGTGTGTGTGTGTGTGTGTGTGTGTGTGTGTGTGTGTGTGTGTGTGTGTGTGTGTGTGTGTGTGTGTGTGTGTGTGTGTGTGTTTAGCAGCACACTTTCTTGCCAGAATTGTGATTCTGGCCTCAAAGTCACCCGCGCAGCAGCTGAATGCAATTAAGATCGCTGTGCACGCAACAATTTGCCAGGGACAAAAGTTTGAGGGATGCTGGCTCGTGGAATTCTGTGTGTGTGTGTGTGTGTGTGTGTGTGTGTGTGTGTGTGTGTGTGTGTGTGTGTGTGTGTGTGTGTGTGTGTGTGTGTGTGTGTGTGTGTGTGTGTGTGTGTGTGTGTGTGTGTGTGTGTGTGTGTGTGTGTGTGTGTGTGTGTGTGTGTGTGTGTGTGTGTGTGTGTGTGTGTGTGTGTGTGTGTGTGTGTGTGTGTTTAGCAGCACACTTTCTTGCCAGAATTGTGATTCTGGCCTCAAAGTCACCCGCGCAGCAGCTGAATGCAATTAAGATCGCTGTGCACGCAACAATTTGATAGGGGAGGCTTATTTTACAGCCAGGGACAAAAGTTTGAGGAATGCTGGCTCGTGTGTGTGTGTGTGTGTGTGTGTGTGTGTGTGTGTGTGTGTGTGTGTGTGTGTGTGTGTGTGTGTGTGTGTGTGTGTGTGTGTGTGTGTGTGTGTGTGTGTGTGTGTGTGTGTGTGTGTGTGTTTAGCAGCACACTTTCTTGCCAGAATTGTGATTCTGGTCTCAAAGTCACCCGCGCAGCAGCTGAATGCAATTGATCGCTGTGCACGCAACAATTTGATAGGGGAGGCTTATTTTACAGCCAGGGACAAAAGTTTGAGGGATGCTGGCTCGTGGAATTTTGTGTGTGTGTGTGTGTGTGTGTGTGTGTGTGTGTGTGTGTGTGTGTGTGTGTGTGTGTGTGTGTGTGTGTGTGTGTGTGTGTGTGTGTGTGTGTGTGTGTGTGTGTGTGTGTGTGTGTGTGTGTGTGTGTGTGTGTGTGTGTGTGTGTGTGTGTGTGTGTGTGTGTGTGTGTGTGTGTGTGTGTGTGTGTGTGTGTGTGTGTGTGTGTGTGTGTGTGTGTGTGTGTGTGTGTGTGTGTTTAGCAGCACAATTTCTTGCCAGATTGTGATTCTGGCCTCAAAGTCACCCGCGCAGCAGCTGAATGCAATTAAGATCGCTGTGCACGCAACAATTTGATAGGGGAGGCTTATTTTACAGCCAGGGACAAAAGTTTGAGGGATGCTGGCTCGTGGAATTTTGTGTGTGTGTGTGTGTGTGTGTGTGTGTGTGTGTGTGTGTGTGTGTGTGTGTGTGTGTGTGTGTGTGTGTGTGTGTGTGTGTGTGTGTGTGTGTGTGTGTGTGTGTGTGTGTGTGTGTGTGTGTGTGTGTGTGTGTGTGTGTGTGTGTGTGTGCGCGTGCGTGCGTGCGTGCGTGCGTGCGTGCGTGCTGCTGGGTGGGTGGGTGGGTGGGTGGGTGGTCGGGCAATTATTAAGAACGAAATGTGTGGAATCACGATGGGGCATGCGCGCCCCATTCAGAGGAAAAAAAATATCAGAAGACAAACTAGCAAGGCAATGAAGAAATAAATCTTTCCCACAAATCTCCGTCCCGCAAACTTTTGTTCCTGGCTGTAGCATAGAAGTATGCTGGCCGGCGTTAGTAGGAGACGCATTCACATTTTTTGTTAAAGAAAGAAAATGTTTTATGCTTTCAGTGTGCATGATTTCGCGCAGTTTTTCAGCAGTCTAACAAGCTCTACCAAGTGGGATGCGCGATCTTCATCTTAAAGAGGTTACTGCAAAATTTTTCCAGTTTGTGGTACTAACTAAGGATTTTTTTTTTTTTTTTTACTCTTTGAATAAAGGACAAGGCTGTTCAAAATGAGCGCCAGAAACATTTGAAGTTATAAACAGAGTGAATTCGAAGCAGAGCCATTAATTCGTTGTTCGATCGCTCTGACGCTCTGACGTCTGCATTTGTATATTGTATTAATATAATAAACGTCATTTATGCCCTTGCGGACATTTCGTGCAAATGATTTCTTTGCCTTGTAATGGAGTGTTTGGTCTTGTGGATTTGTCCTGCAAAAGCAGTGATGAAAAATATTTAGTTCAGGATATGAGATGCGCCAGAACATCCACAAGTGCACCTATTATTTTTGAGCTACAGCTTCCAGTAACGTAGCGATAAACGGCATGTTGCTGGCGCATGCAGCCCGATGAACAGAGAGCGCTCTGTTCGTCGTCCTGTCTGTTTTACGTTTGTTTATTTGTTAGCGTGTCGTAGCGCGCTCAGAAATAATTTGCTAGTACGTCTTTCTCTTTTCTTTTTTTTTTTTTTTTTCATTATATTTGCCGCGGCTGCAGTCGAACTCCAGTGCTCCCAGTCAGAGTTCCGAATTGTCCGTGTTCGTTGTCCATGTTCACTTGCGCTATCAAGCTTTTAGTGAAAGCTAAACGCGTTCAGAGTTAATATTCTGATGTGCGTTCTATAAAGCTTGCTTTTCTCCCATTTGCGCGCACTGATGGAGAAAACAATGCACCTTTTCATCTCCGATCTGCATACATTTCGCCATGTTGGCATCGCGCATCAGAATAAAAATTCAAACGCGACGCAAAATTCACGCGACACGCGTACCTGGTGCCCTGTGCCATCCCCTCCAACCGCCATTCGCCTTGCAATCGCCACGACGGAGCGAAGAGCCGTCCGCCTGGCGGCTGAGGCCGCGAATAACCAATGAATATATTCACCAGTCCTTAGTCGCGGAGGTTCCAGTTCCCGTTCCTCAGGCCTGCGTGCCAGGAGCGCGGCCTCCTAACTGGGAGGAAAATCACCAGTCAGTGCACGCTCATGTCAGCTGCAAGCTCTTCCAGAGGTAAGCCCGAGCCCCTCATTCCCCGTGCAATTATCTGCTTATTAACCGGATGTTCAAGCTGTCTTGAACCAAGGGTTAAAAAAATGAAATGTTTGAGGTAGGCAAGGGAAATCAGTGGCATACAATGCAAAAAGCCTTGCGCACCGCAGGCATTTTTTTTTTGTTGTTGTTTTGCAAATATTTAGATAGCTAATTGTGTTATATTTTTTTAATTTACTTCACTTCAGACGATAAATGTGAATCGGAAAGTTGGAGCGTGCCTTCTGAAGCCGCCATTCCATCATTAATTGCGATAAAGAAAGCGTCACATGTATCTTTTCTTTTTTTTTTTTTTCGCGCTAAAAAAAATGCCCGCAAAATACAAATAAAGCCATGTGGCTTGCGCGTTTGCGCGCCGGGATTGTTTATTTATTTATTTATTTATTCATACTGCAGACCCAGTGAAGGGTCCTGGCAGGAGGGGCAATAATTCCAAAAGAAAACAGAAAAGCATAAAGTGCAAAAACATGAACATAAAATATACACGAGTACAAGCAAGACAGCAAATCAATGCACGGCCTTTTCTAAGGAATCAAAGTCCTGAAGGGATGATAATGGCAGGTTATTCCATTCGGTTATGGTGCGCGGGAAAAAAGAAAATTTGAAAATGTTAGTTCTGGCAAAGTAAGGTGTTAGTGATTCGGTGTGCGTATTTCTTGTTGCCCTAGACGATGCCGGTTTAAGATACAAATCAGGAGCCATTGATAATTTATTATTTTTTAGTAGAAAGAGGAATTTTAGCCTGTGCATTCTGCGCCGAGATCAAGGGACTGTATGTTATGTTTAAGCATTAGGGTAGATGGTGAGTCAGTGCTGCGATATTTAGAAAATATAAACCGAACAGCCTTGCGTTGAATTCTTTCGAGAACATTAATGTTAGTTTTAGTGTGTGGATCCCAAACAGTGCACGCGTACTCAAGTTTAGGTCTAATCATGGTGTTATATGCTAGCTGTTTGACGTCGGAAGGAGCTTGTTTTAACTTGTGTCTAAGAAAACAAAGGTTACGGAAAGAAGATGAGCATGCAGTGTCAATATGTTTGTTCCAGCTAAGTTTATTCGTTAGTGTTACACCGAGGTATCTGTAATCTTCGACTTCCGAAAGGTTCCGGGTGGGAAGACTGTATGAAAAATAATGGCGGTTCTTTTTGTTCGTAATCCGCATAAATACTGTCTTGTCAGCATTTAATTCCACTCCCATTTATTACACCATTCGCTAATACTATATAAGTTAGAATTAAGTAAAATCTGGTCGCCTGGAACATTAATTCCATTATACAAAGCACAATCATCGGCAAACAATCTAATTTGAACAGGGTGAGTAATGACGTCGGTAATATTATTAATATAGATAAGGAAGAGTAGAGGACCAAGGACACTGCCCTGCGGGACACCGGAGGTTACTGGGAGTTGGCACAGTGACCATCGATACTGACATATTGAAATCGGTCGGATAAATAAGCTGAAACCCAGTTAATAATAAATGAAGGGAGACCAATTGTTTCTAGTTTATGGATAAGTTTACTGTGCGGAACTAAATCAAAGGCTTTCTTAAAATCTAGGAATATCACGTCTACTTGGCCGGAATGGTCAAGAACCTGAGCAAAATCGTGAATGACAGATGTAAGCTGGGTGACTGTGGAAAAGCCTTTCCGAAATCCACGCTGGAATGGCGATAATATGGTGTTGTCGTCAAGAAAGGTTTTTATGTAATTAGCTATAATATGTTCAAGAAGTTTGCAGCATGAAGAGGTCAATGATATGGGGCGATAATTATTAAACAATGCGGCATCACCTTTCTTATGTATGGGTGCTACACGGGCAACCCTACAGTCAGAAGGCAGACTTGAAGACAAGAGAGAAGCTCGAAAAATGATCGTAAGAAAGTGAGAAATCATTTCAGCATAACGATGTAAAAAAGAATTAGGTAAATTATCAGGGCCAGGACTTGCTTTTGTTTTAAGCTTCAACAACATTGCAAACACACAAGGTTGAGACACAAGATCATGTACGGGCTGTGAACAGGAAACAGGAGTTACAAAATTATCTGCAGGTGTGGAGAACACACTGTGAAAATGTAAATTAAACTTTTCAGCAATATCTGTCTTGTTGCTGAGCAGCGCCCCCTCGTGCCTCATCGAAGGTAGGGATTTCTTCTGTTTGCTGAGAAAATTCCAGAATTTCTGAGGGGCATTATGTATAAACTTTGGCAAAATAGTTTGAAAGTAATGGCGCTTGGCCGCTGCTACTGCTTTAGTCAAAGAAACCTGCTTCATTTCGATGGTGCTGCGGGGAACACGTGCTCTTCTTAAGCGTTTGAGTCTTCTTTTTTGATGCAAGATATCCCGCGTAATCCAGGGATTAGATTTGCCAGTTCTCTTTATTCTTGATGGAATAAATTGTTTGATACAATATGTGTCCATGTGTTTAAATTTAGGCCACAGAACAGACGGGTCACTTCCTTCAAAGCTGCTAAGACACAGATCTAAATAATCTAGCACGTTCTCATCCCTGGCACGCGAGAAATATTTTACAAGTACGGTTTTCGACTGTCCGGCAAGTTTATCAGCAACAAAATCGCAAGTAAAATACACCATCTTATGATCAGACAATCCTTGATGGATCGAAACAGTAAATGTTTCAAGAGAACGGCTCACAAAAATCAAGTCAAGAACGGAATTCGATGAACCATGAATACGTGTAGCTTGTCCTACTATTTGTTTTAAATTGTTGCACAGTATGATATCAAACAAATGGCCAGAATGTGCGCAGTGACGTGAGACAGCAGAAGCTAGATCCCAATTTATACCGGGTAAGTTAAAATCACCAACAAGAAATATGTTATTTTGTTTGAAGGATGACATGTGTTCCGACAAATCGCGTAAGAACTTAAGAGGAGAATGTGGAGCACGGTAAACCGCGACTAGAAGGATGGAACGGCCCCGAAAAAGTAGCTTAAGCGAGATGCTTTCGTGATCATGCTATCAGTCGTTATTTGAGTGAACAAAATCAGCTGCGGCCATGTCTCTTCGTCCCCGTCAGACGTATCGGCGTCAGGCCGATACGTCTGCAGTGGTTTCTTCGCCAGCGTCAGCCAATGAGCGCACGTACTCCTTCCTCCTTTCCACAATCAGTTCGGTAGTGGAACAACGCATTACCAAATGACATAGCAGCCCGTGACTTCCTGTATTGCTATCGAAACTGAAAACTGATCATGCAGTTTGATTCTTATCGTGACATATATATTACAATTTTCCTGGGTGATTTTTTTACTATAGAATATTTTCCTTGTGTAATCGTGACATTACATCCTTTTCTTTTTTACAATACTATTTCCTTAAATACGCTGCCACACGGACACTATAACTGCTGACCTATTTTGTGGCTCAAGTGACTTGTATTTAGCAGGAAACTCCTGTGCCTGTTTTTAGTGTTCTGTATAGCTCTGTGTTCAGTTTTGCCCATTCCTGTATGCCTCTAAAAGAGGCTAACAGTGTAATCAAAATAAAATAATTAATTAATAAACTAGCAGCGAGCGTGGCGAGCTCGCTCAACCCATCGCCACCATGTCAGCATGTGATTCGCGGGTTTTATTTAGAGCATGAAGAAAAAAAAAAAGACGTGTCGCTTTCTTTATCGCAATTAAGGGAATGCGTGTTTCTGAAGGCGCTCTCCAACTTTCCAATTCATATTTATGGTCAATATTTAGTAAATTAGAAAAATAACATAATTAGCTAATTAAGTAATTACAAAACAAATAAAAATTCCCTGATGTGCACGAGGCGGCTGGAAGTTGTATGGAACTGGTTTCACTGGCCTCACTCACTTTTTTATTTTTTAACCCTCGGTTTAAGTTAGCTGGACACCGGATGTATTGTGAGCAGGTAAGAAAGGTAATCGAGGTCCAGTGACCTTTTTCTTTTTACAATGAAATTTTTTTATGTAGTGGGCAAATGTCTCGACACAAGGGAATGAAACCTAGTTTTCCAAGATATGGTGTAGTTTTCGCCTGGAAAAAAATCGTATATCACTAAAGGTGAAAAATGCCCTTTTTGTCATTTCAAAAAGTTGCAACTTTGAAGACCTGCTGCATCCGCACTAAACTTTTTTTAATTTATTGTACTTTACTTATGGTGTCTCTTTACTCACTGAATCTACGCAACTTTCACAAAATTTATTAAGAACCAGTTTTCTTTTTGCAATCAACTTAGTAAAAAAAAAAAAAAATCGCAGACATTTCTCCATGAGCAATGCGCTGCAAAAAAGTCCAACATTATATACTGGCATAAGGCTTTACTTTTTTTTTTTGCAATAAAACTATTTCTCCTCATTGTGCAGACTGGGATCTTAATTTCAGGCAGATTCTGGAGCTCTAAACTGCTAGCTGTCTTCTCCACAACGCATCAAAATCGCCCGAAATTCGAAAGCAGCCAAAAAAAAAAGGGGGGGGGGGGGGGGGGAGCTGCCCGCTGTAGTAGTGCAGTAGTTAAGATGCCAGAGCACCACAATCGTTGCACTCAAAGCGCTAGTCACGTGATTTTATTTGTATTTCGAGGGTTTTATTTTAATCCTGAAAAAGAAATATGCACGTGACGCTTTGTTTATCGCATTTAAGGAAATGTGTGTTTCTGAAGGCGCTCTCCAACTTTGCGATTCATATTTATGGTCTAAAGTCAGTATTTAGTAAATTAGAAAAATAACATAATTAGCTAATTAAGTAATTACAAAACAAATAAAGATTGCCTGCTGTGCCGGAGTTCCCGGGTTCGTTCCCGACCGCCGGCGGCTGCGTTTCGATCGAGGCGAAACGAAGAGGCGTCCGTGTGCTGTGCGATGTCAGTGCAGGTTAAAGATCCCCAGGTGGTGGAAATTACTCCGTAGCCCTCCACTACGGCTCCTCTTTCTCCAATTCCACTTTCACTCCCATCTTCCTCCCTTCCCTTAAGGCGCGGTTGCGGTGTCCGCAAAAACAAGTGTAGTAGACACTGTGCCTTTTCTTTCCTGCCAACCTATTAAAAAAAAAGGAGGGGGAGGGGGTAACTTTGATTCAGAGTTAAAAAACACCAGTTTCGATTTTTATTAAAATTCCTCTCAAGGATCCTCAGTACCTCAGAAATATTGCGGACTAAAAAAGTTTTGCACTATAATTCTTAAAATTGTGAACATAAATGTAAAACTGAGCGCCTAATTTATCTGAAAACTGTCAATATTTAGCCCTGAACTACTATAATTAAGAGCTCTATCGATTACCGCAGCACCTCGCAATAAAAACAAGGTACAGAATAGAGAAAAAGTTCCACCGTTAGTTGCATTATCCCATAAAATTGCAAGAAATAGCTAATTTATTCCATTTAATCTATCATTAACCTTGCCAACAAGCAGAAAAGCATTGAGGCGGCTTTGGAGATTGCATAAGATAAAATGTAGCTAAATTCAACGAATAATGAAATGCAGTTCTGACGCCTACTCGAAGCCACAAGCACTTCCATAGAATAAAAGCTAGCATGCGTTAAGTTTTATATTTATTTTTAAATTTTAATTTATGAATGCAATACTTTTGGTTCCTGATAATTATAAACTACTTGTGATTTTTTTCAGGAGGTTTTGATAAAATTCGGAGAGGCACTAGTTTTTCAAATCTGAATCAACGTTTTCCAATTTTTGATAATTTTGAATTTGGCCTATTTCAATATAACATGGAGAAAGAACGGACAAATCTAGAGCTTCAACTTTTTCGAGGAATGAAGAACGTGGTCTGGACGATATAGGGAAGAAGTTTCGGTGGCAACATTAAGCAATGCCAAAATACAGGGCTGAATGTTGACAATTGTCGGGGGAAGCGCGCTCTGGTTTGTATACATATATATTTTTATAATTTTAAACAATATAATGCAGCACGTTTTATTCCGTAATATTTCTAAAGTATTGAGGATCCTTGAAAGGAATTTTAATCCATATCGAAGATACTGTTTTTCTTTTTTAACTCTGATTCAAAGTTGACCCTTTTTTGCTGTTTTCGATTTCGGGAGATCTTGATGCGTTGTGTAGAACACCGCTAGCAGTGTACAGCTCCAAATATTGCCTAAAATTAAGATCACAACCTTCATAATGAAGTGAAAATGTTTTAGTGCATACAACGCAAAGCGTCATGTCAGTATTTAAGGTTGAAAACGATTTTTTTTTTTTTTTTGCACCGCGTCGCTCATAGAGCAATGTTTACTATTTTTTACGAAAAAACTGCAGCAACAAAACAAGATTTCAATATTTCTCTTAAAAGTAAAAGTTGCCTAAATTCAATTAGTAAAGCATAATAAAGGACAAAATTTTAGTGCCGATGCAGCAGGTCTCCAAATTTGCAACTTTTTGAAACGGCAAAATGGCATTTTTCACCTTTAGTGATAAACGATTGTTTCCCAGTGGAAACTACGACGTACCACATATAAAAATCTCAATTCAAGAAAATGGTCATGGGACCTCGATTGCCGCTCTTAACTCAACACACCGATTTATGTAAGTCGGGCCTCGTTAATATAGACACTTTGGTTTCCGACAAAAACTGTCCATAATAACGAGTCATGAATAAAAACGAAAAATATTTTATTGAGAAAAAATTGTCATTAATGACTGCTTTTGTAATTAGAATTGTAATTAAAAACAGCCGAGCTGTCGATGCTACCCCCTTCTTCATGAATCCGTCGACCCGAAATGTAATGTCTGCTCTTAAACCTTGTCAACCATCTTCTTGAGTAGCTGAAGTCAGTAATGCCTAGACAGAGCATAGAATAATTTTTTTCAGTAAACATCACCCTGTTTTACTGCACAAAATATTCCGTAATTAATCACAGCTAAAACCTATCAAGACGGAGAAGGAACGGTACATACCCATAATGTTGCCGAGGCAGCGAGCCTTCTATTGAAGCATTTCGTCGCTCACGACAGCACATTCGCGCGCACATTCCCGAACCACATTAACAAGGCCGACTCCATTTCTTCGAACTGTGCTGGGCGCTGTCGGACTGTGGCTGACGCTGCGATGCCGACATTGAGCCATTTATCGGAGTCCTGTAGTATCGATGCTACCGTCGACCTGGCGAGGTTGAGGCCTGCAGTTTAACTTGGGTCCAGTCCATCACGCCTTGGATTGACTGAGATGGCTTTTGCCGCTTGTATTCACAGATTTCCCGCTTCACGCCTACGTTCAGCTCCGTTATTTTGCGTTTAATTAACTCCCGCCATGCCAAAAGTAAAGTTGAGGGTTACAGGCTCCTAATTATTTGCACTCTTTTTGCCTAGTTAACCTCCCTGCCTTTCCGTTCTTCTGATTCTCTCTTTTTGCCTTGTACTCTTTCTGTAAGGAAGCGAGGGGGTCAAGTTGGCAGGCTACTATGCAGAGGGCTATCGAACAACCCTTTCCTGCGCCGTTTGTATGTGTTTCTATGAAACAAACACTGCAATCTGAAGTACAGTTTAGAACGACGGCTAGCCGACTACGGAGAGCTCAGACCTTGTAAAGGCCGCATCGTTGACTCAAAGCGAAGCCGACATGCGGACCGCCTGGGGTGCAAAATGTGGCAGTTCGGCAGCGCAAGTGACGAAAACCAGGAGCATGAGAAGGAAGGGCGTCCAGGACGGGATGCCTGGTCCCGGTTGGTGCTCGTCGCATTTTTTTTTTTTTTGTCACTCCACTTCGTGAGTGTGTCTTAAATCGGACCGAAAAGCGTTAACGGCTTAATGGAACACGCATTGTGCTTTGGAAAAGAAAAACTTCAGTTCCCGCCGCCGCTTTAGGCGCTTGTCTTTCTTCTTGTTATTTCTTTCTTACGCTTTTACCGGCGTTCACGTTCAACAGAATTTATTGCGACCACATGTTGCTGTTTTCCCGACTGCGGCCTCTCGTTGCGGCGCTGCCGCTGCACTCGGAAATCTCCCAGTTCCCTCTTTTCGGGGTCCTTCTTAGCTAGGCAACCGACCGTATTGGCTGTCTCGTGGGTTCGCAGCATGCGCTCTCTTGTTTAACTTGCGTTCGAACACCCCTGCTCTTTTTTTTTTTCAAACGATGTCCATATTAACGAGACAAAAACACATGGGCCCAAGTGAGCCGTGGGCATTTTCCCCCTGTCCATTGTCCAGACAGCGATGTTCCATATTAAAGAGTCATAAATACACTGAAAAAGTTTCGTCCCCAAAAATACTGTCCATAATAACGGGGGTCATACATACATACGTGGATGTGTTCAGGTAAAAGCGGCCATCGAGGTGCCATGACCCATATATATATATACATATACATATACATGCACACACACACACACACACACACACACACACACACACACACACACACACACACACACACACACACACACACACACACACACACACACACACACACACACACACACACACACACACACACACACACACACACACACACACACACACACACACACACACACACACACACACACACATATACGTACATACATACTAGCGCATGTATATACTCGCACAGGGGGATTTCGTAATCGTCGCCACCGCCAGGTGCCGGATTCATTGGGTGCAGTGCTGGGAAGTCCTGCAACTAGTGGTGAATATATCAGCCTCGATGTTTTCGCATTTACATATTGTCCCGCATTAGCACGCGGGCTTGAATGGCGCGTGAGAACGAGGCAAAGCAGAAGAAGACGCGAATGCGCGCGGTACGCGCGGTTAGGTCTCGTTCGCTCTGATCCCACGGCGTATCCCTCGGTAAAACGAGCCCAGTGCAAGTGGCCCACTGTCGAGACAGGCATGGAGGACACCCCGAAGCAGAACAGCCAGGAGAATGTCTCGGCGAAGACCAACCGCCGCAGGAAGAGAAAGGCCTGGCGTGGACCCGAGAGTCCCGGTAAGCCTTCTTTCACGGCGACGGCTGTTCCGCGATCATGTTGGCAATACCTGTCAGTAGATCACTCTCTGAGCACTCCGTCCTCCGTTGGCTTGCTGCACGTCGCGAGTTTAGAGGTCTCTCTAAAGCGACTTTTTAGAATTGAAAGACTCCGCCTCTACCAACAAGTCCATGTGTTTAACAATAACGTATGGCCCTGTAAAATGCGAACGTAACACCAGAACTACTCTGACGAGACTTGGGTTTCGCGCCATTCTTCAGAGCACGGCCCCTCCCAATCCCCACTCCTCGGCAAATCTGTCGGAAACCTAAGCTATGGGTAGCTTAATCGCTTCACTTACAAACTTTAACCGTATCGTCCCAGGGCCTGTGTCAATGCGTAGCTCCACCGGCAGCGGAGCCATGACCCCGTCCTCACGGACATACGGCGACGACCTGTCCGAAGCCGCCTCCGTGCCCGGCCAGCAGGTCAGCACACAAGACAGCTTCCCGCTTTCACTGCGACCCCAGTCACGCAGCCACGTAAAGCAAGAGTCTTCGCCGTCGCGCCGGCAAGATGGTTACAACCCAGTGGCAGTCCATAGAAGCGCCGGAACTACACTTCGTCCTCCGACCAGGAGATCGCTCTTTGGTCGTGAGTCGTCGCAGGCGGCGGCGGAGCGCAGATACCGCGATCCCGCAGACCTCCGGCAGCCATACTCTGCGGCAAGAGCAAGAATGGCAGACCAGACCAGCACCGATGACGACTTCCGGGCATTCCAGCAACCGCCGCAGCGTGAGGTCGCTGCAGGTCGTGACGGAGCGAATGTTAACACAGAGAGATTCGAAATGTCATCCCAGGATTCGCAATTCGTGCCTCGTGCTGGCCCAGGGCGCTCATCGTTCAAGAGTGCGATGTCGCCCGTTGGCTCAGTCGACCGTCGAGTGACCATACACCCAACCGCCACGAGAAAACCCTCGGAGGCCGGAATTGCGGACCTCGTGTCCACGGTACCGGACGCGGCTAAACGCCCTCGCTCATCACTGGCCGACACGGCTCTGTCGGGTCAAGCTTCCCGTCGCCAGTCCGCGAGGGGCGAGGTGGTGATTCGGGAGCCGCCGCCGGTCTGGCACCCAAGGGCGATGAGCTTCGACGCCGACCGGCGGAAGTCACTGCAGGTGCAGGAAGCCATTTCCCAACTGCCCATTCCGTCGGCCACTGTACACAAGTCACCACTGGTGTCGCCACTCGGCGCTCTTCGGTCCGCCATCGTGCGGCCAGGCGACCGCAGATACGGGACACGCGGCGTATCCAGCAGCCCGCACCACGTAAGTGAACCGGTCGGCAGCGAGCCTTCCAATACGAAATGGCATTGACAAGGTCACTGTCGCTCCCCTAAAACGGCTAGGACGTTGGATTTGCAGGCTCATAGCGAGGCGATAGTTAAAGGAAGGCAATCGCTCGTCCCGGTTAATTTGATCCTTCACCGAGATTTTCCTTTTGCTACGAAAAGAATGGCGATCACTTGACGAACGCGCGCGGGAGTGCATCGCAACTGCTCCAATAAACCGTGATGTGGTCTTGACTTCGTGTTTTATAGCTGTCAGTGAATCCGTCAGGGATTCGAGTTTTTTCCTTTGCGTCGAATATAATATAGATTAGTTAAAAAATAGATTTTCATTTATATCCCACCCTTCTTCGTGGTCCCCTTCGAGTTCGATGTCGGTGTACACAGCGACGTACACATCGACGTTGCTATGGTGGTTAGCATGGGAGAAAGAAGATTGTGCTGACTTCACGTATGACTTTACTGGAACGAACCACAGCAGCGCGCCTCTCTGGATGGCCTGAACGCAGAAAATTTACGTGGGATAGCATAGGTCGTCGCCTTAACACGTGCGTAGTTCAGCTTGCCTACAAATTCACATTGGTCCAACACCAGGAGCGCATATCTCCCGCCACTTGTCAGGTATAAGAAGCCCTGTGCCATGATACTATCTGGGACTGGACGGGAAGTGTTATCGGAAGGACAAGTATGTTCAAAAAATAATATTCTTTGCATATCAATATATCGCAATATGGAAATACCTGAACAGCTGTAGCCGGATCTCGCGTTAGAGTTGTAACCGCCCTGTTGTTTCTGTGTGTGTGATAGCCTGTGGTACTCGGGTACGGGAGAATGCAGGCGGCGTCGACGACTTTATTTCTTCAAAAATAATTTTTACCAATACGGGATTCGGGTCGAACTATGGGACATCCTTTTACGTCGTAGCAAATAATTATTTACTTTTGCATCATTCTGGTGCAGGGCAATGAAGACCGCTCTCAAAAATGGCGCCGTCTGAAGAATGTCGGCGTGCGTGTGCTAGACCATCGCTTAGGCAGAAATGCTAAAGTCTCCCTGGTCGCCGGCTTTATTCTCTCCATCATCGTCATTTATGTGGTCCTCAAAGCAGTCGCCTCGCCGCCCAACAGGATCTTGGTGTGCTCCACTGACGACTGCCTCGACCACGCTGGCCGAATTCTCCGGTCGTTGAACCCCTCGGTCGATCCCTGCGCTCACTTCCACGAATACGTGTGTGGCCCCAAGGAAATTCTGCACCGAGAGGTTATCGATGACCTCCAGTACGCCATGTTCGTCGTCGCGAGCGCCAGCCGCGCTGTAACGTCGTCGCCTCCTGCCAATGGCTCTCTCCCCGCAGCGTACAAAGCTATGGCTGCTCTTTCGACTTGCCTTGACGTGTCCAGCGCGCAGTCGGCCGAGCCCTTCGTGAATTTCATGAAGGAGCATGGAATGTCGTGGCCAGCGAAACGACTGAGGGCGGACTTGATCAAGTTTGTCGACGTTCTCGACGTTCTCCTGGATTTGACCATCAACTGGAGGGTGGGGCTTTGGTTCGACGTGAAGCGGACCTACCTGACTGAAGATTATGGTCTCGTTATTATCTTCGGTGATCCGGGCCCTCTGCCAGTGTTGCGAATGCAGCAGTTGTCGACGCTGGACGACGCGGCGTACGCCGACACAGTCAAAAGCGTGTCACATTTTCTAACTAGCGGCAGGACGCAGCTAAACGAACCGAGCATCCAAACGTTACGTAAAGATGAAAATGCCATCAGGTCAACTATACTTTCAGCACCCGTAGATGAGTACGATGTTCTGCTACCATTGCACCGGGTTCACCATCTCTTTACTGAGAAGGTCTCCTTGAACGATCTCCTGGCTGTCATCAGCAAGCACCTGAAATCGGTATCCAGAATGTCATTGGAAACAAAGATTCTCATTATCAGACATTACTCGCTCACTCAGCTATTAAGGCTGTTCGAAACTATCTCCCCCGCAAGACTGCTGGATGTTATCGGCTGGATGTTTTCTTACGCCTACGTCTGGATTTTGAACGCCAGCTTCGTCTCGCTTGACGCCGCCAAGGCCGAAAACACGTCCAACCTCATGCTGTGCTTTCTCGCCGTTCACGAGTCATTCGGCATCGTCCAGGCGTCACCGCTTTTCCACGCACTGTTTGACGCCGTCAACCTTAAGGACGAGGTCTTCGCAGTATTTAACTCCACGTCCAAAGCGCTGACCAACCTGCTTCAGGCTTCGGAAATGATTTCCAATCTGACGAAAAAGGAAGTTGCCTTGAAGATAGGCGACCACATTCGGGTTAGGCTGTTGCCGCCGCAGGCATTCATTGCTACCGACATCCTGGACGCATTGTATGGCAACTTTCCGGACGACGGCGACAACCGCACCTTCTTCGACATATGGATCGAGTCGAGGGAGGCCCTGATGGCGACGCTGGCTGACCCCTTCCACGACAGCGTTCTGACCGCCCGTTACCGCAGGATGTCGGGCAGAGGAGCCTACTTTTATTCACTCAACCTGGTCTGGCTGGGTCTGTCGGCGCTGCTGCCGCCTTCTTACCGAAAGAGGGGCTCTGCTTTGATGACCTACAGTGGCCTGGGATACCAGCTCGCCCGACAGCTGGTCAGAGCCTTCGACGAGCGTGGTCGGAAGATGGATTACTCCGGGCTGGACATCTCCTGGTGGGAGCAGCAGGGCAAGTGCGCTCTGGACACTGCGCAGACCGCTGAAAGGAAGAAGGCGGTGACCGACCTCTTTGCCCTGGACGTGGCGCTGGAGGCGCTCAAGACTTCTGTACGGGATCTTTCTTCGCTGGCTATCAAGAGGCTGGAGGGGTTCTCGCCAACGCAAACGTTCTACATCAGCTACTGCAGCCACTTCTGTGACGATCCAGCAGGACCGGACCAGTGCGACTTGGCCATCAACTCCTCTGATTTTGCGGAGGCATTCGGCTGTCGCCGCGAGGCTGCGCGCACCTGCCTTTTTGCCTAGGGGACGCGCCGTTTTGTTCCAAGCGGCAACGTGAAGTTGCTCGCTCTTTCTGTGAACACCTTACAGTGGAAATATGAACTCAGTTGCGCTATGTGGACGATGCCATCACGGTAACGGTTAGCAGTACTGTATAAACTTGAACACATTTTGTCAATTTTGATTTCATGATACTGTGATGCGTAGATTTCGTTTTGCTTTGACAGTTGCCCAACGATTCGTTTCCAACTTTATTGCTAGCATCCACAAGTTTGTGGCCACTGAATATTTACCTTCATTCCTATAAGGCAATAGGGCACTCACTTCAATTGCTTTTCTTTTGTTTTGACAGGAAAGTCTGAATGCTGATAGAACATTGGCCTGTTTCGCTGCATTTCTCACGATGAACCACTGTCTAGGGCCCAGCGAAAAGAGTAACTAATCGGTGTCCTCGCGCGAAATAGGGATGCCAGGTGTGCTGCAAAAGAGGATGTAACTGGGACACAACACTTGCTAAATATGCATCCCTGCCCCATTTGTAAGGTGTCCCTAGTGGTGTTGTCACGTTGACAGGAACAGTATGAACAATTTTCCTTCATACAGCCATCGATTTGTGCATGGGCTCATATGTCTGCAACGGTCTCTGCGAGTTCGCTGCAACTTGGACAGTCACGTGCGCCGATTGTCTGATGCGGGCAAAGAACCCCATCTCCACATACCGCGGCCTGTCGCTGCAACGGAGCCATGGAGCGATCGTTGACTCGAACCACGCTTGAGAGCACTACAATTTTGGCGCGAGAATGCGCTAATTGTGTAATTTTCTTTTTTGCAATTCGTGGGCTTTCTTTCCACATCGAGAAAAGAACATGTCTTTCTTTATCACAAATAATAGAATGGTGGTTTCTGAAGATGACCTCGGACTTTGCAAATCATATTTACTGCCTAAAGTCTATTTAGTCATTTAGAAAAAATAACGTAACCATTTAATTGCAGACAAAAAAATACCTGGGGTGCGCAACACGGCTGGCAGATGCATACCATTTGTTTCCCTGGCCCACCTCAAATATGATTGCGAAAGCAATACTACTCTAGGTTTCGAGCCTTCAGCGTAGCACGGCGGTAGCCACGCTCTAGCCACGTGACGCTGTGACGTCACATCCCACATGACTCTAGGGTGAGAACTTGGCTACCAACTCAGGCGGTCGGCTTATAGCGCGGCGGTAGCCATGTTTTACCCACGTGACACTGTGACGTCACACCCCACGTGACACACGGGCTGGCAGAAGCTGCCAACTTGGGTCTCTCGTTTCACATGGGACGGTTATGTCAGATTCAGCCTCCTAGAACCCTGGCATTCACGTTATCCCTATAGGCCACTAAGGCACGTTCATGCGGCTTGGTTAAAGCGGGGCTTTATATGTGGGCTGAGGAGAAGAAAAAGAGAACAAGAACGCTCGGTCACCCGCAGCTAATGCTTTCGCTCAATATTTGGTTCAGCAGCATTGAACCCTTGTAATTTTTTTAATCCTTGGCTCAAGGTAACTGCAGCGCACTGCCATTCCCCGAAAATTGCAGCAACGGAAGTGCCGGGTACGTCACTAAAAAATAAAACAACAAAAAGCAACTCAATAAACTCGCATGTTTTGTTGAGTATGCAATGCAGTGTATAAACTAAAATGCAAACGCAATAAAATAGTTTGCTTGACTAAAACTGCTTGCAGTAATCAGCTGATTACGTTAGTTGCGTCCATAGCGCCATCTTTAGTACGTTGAATCAAAACCAATTAAGCGCATTTAAAGCCCGCAATTCACGGCGCTTCTGGGGCGCAGTGAATTAATGCTACTTACCTCAGCACTAAAATATGTGTTCGAATCCTGTGAGTGCAATTTTGTATATTTTGTTTTTAATTCACAACATTCAAATAAACTGCATATTTCCTGAGGTGTATTTCCGTTTAGGTTGTATAATGGGATGTTTTTGATTCTTAATAGCCGCAGGTATGACACAGGTATGACAGGTATGACACAGGTATGACAATGGCTACGCTATGCAATTACCTTCACCGTAATCAATTTCTGCCTTCAATGAGTGTATGTTGCCTCTAGGTTGTATTCAGACCACCATTCAGAGACCACAATACTCGCTGAGAGACAACCAGTGAGGAAAAATAAGCTACGGGGGTTGACTTATTCAACGTAGCAGAGATTTTATTAATAGTACATTCTATTAATTCTACGTTGTGTACATTTACTACAACTATTTTATTAATAGTACATTTCAGTATCTGTACTGAGCTGTATGTTCGAACAAAGGGTACGGCTTTACTGACTTGTTTTTTGTTGCGTTTTATTTTTAGTGACGTGCCCGGCACTTCCGTTGCTGGAGTTTTCGGCGAACGGCCAATACGCGTAGCTGCATACTAAACGTTTTGCACCTTTCTGGGTGCGAAAGGCGCTAGAGAGTCTCTGGGCTAGCACACTACATGAAAAACGGCGACGCAGGAATAGTCACGGCGGTTAACTATAGGGGGTTTCCGGTTGGCTATCATGCGCTGTGTAAAATGGATGAGGGGCATATAAGAAAAACGAGAGATAATGCAGTCTAAGAGCCAAAAGCCAGTGCAGCAATGTCCTGAGCATTATGAGGGCGGCCGCGCGCTGCGGCCTGAACGAAAGCCAGCATTCGCTGTTCGACGCCAAACAAATTACGTTAGTGTTCCACCGTGAAGCGGTGCTGCTTTATTCATAGCGTGTTAGCCCGGGGACAGCATTGCACCTGTAAAAGTGTAAAGAAGAAAAAGGGGCCTGCGGACCTCAAGAGCTTATTCCTCTCGCAAACTGTTGCTTCTTCTGCTCGATCCGGTCTCTTAAACGTCGCTCTACCCGCCTATCATCTCCACTGTCCCAGATCAGGACTGGAACCAGAGCACTTTCTTGAAAGATTTTTTTTTTTTTTTTCTGTCGTTCATGTCCCTGATGCTTTTTAGTTTTGACAGTTTCCTTATCGGTAATTCTTTAAAAACAAAATTAATAAACAGGTATGTTAATTTATTTCAGTTGGGCTGTCCTATCGAATCCTGTTAGGTGATTTAATTGCGGTGGTCATCTGCTTAAAATGATTAAGACAGATCAGGATGAGAGAAAAAAAATGGCTACACAGTATGAAAGAGCACTGAATAAAGGGTTGAGAGAAAGCCTCAATTCGCAAACCGAGCCACCATTTCGACAAGTGGACTTGTCGAAACGTTGGCTCGGTTTCATCATCATCATCATCATCATCAGCCTGATTATACCCACTGCAGGGCGAAGGCCTCTCCCATATTTCTCCACTTAACCCGGTTCTGTGCTAGCTGCATCCACTTGACCCCTGCGAACTTCTTAATCTCATCCGCCCACCTAACTTTCTGCCGCCCCCTGCTACGCTTTCTTTCCCTTGGAATCCAGTTTGTTACCCTAAGCGACCATCGGTTATCCTCTCTTCGCATTACATGTCCTGCCCATGTCCATTTCTTCTTCTTAATTTCCACTAGAATGTCGGTAACTTGAGTTATTTCTCTGACCCACTCTGCACGCTTCCTATCTCTTAATGTTACCCTTACCATTTTTCGTTCCATAGCCCTCTGGGTTGTCCTCAACTTAAGTAGAACTCTCTTGGTTAGCCTACACGTTTCAGCCCCATAGGTGAGTACAGGCAAGATGCAAATGTTGTTACTTTCCTCTCGAGCGATACCGGTAAGCATGCTAGTCATAATCTGCGAGTGCTTGCCAAATGCGTTCCATCCCAATCTTATTCTTCTTGTTATTTCCTTTTCATGGTCCGGATCTGCGGATACTACCTGTCCTAAGTAGACATTTTCGCCTACTACTTCCAGTATTTCGCTACCTAATGTAAACTGCTGTTCCTTCCCGAGGCTGTTGAACATTACCTTAGTCTTCTGCATATTGATTTTCAAGCCTACCTTTCTACTTTTCCTGTCTAGGTCATCAATCATTATTTGCAGTTCATCCGTCGAGTTGCTTAGCAAGGCAACGTCATCAGCAAATCGCAGATTACTGAGGTATTCTCCATCTACCCTTATCCCTAACTGCTCCCATTCCAAGTCTCTGAATACTTCCTCTAAACAAGCTGTGAATAGTACTGGGGAGATTGTGTCTCCTTGCCTAACACCTTTCTTTATGGGAATTTTGTTACTTTCTTTATGCAGAAGTATGGTTGCTGTGCAGCCACTATATATATCTTGCAGCACTTTCACGTACGGCTCGTCTACCCCCTGATTTCGCAATGCCTGCATCACCGCCGAGGTTTCAACTGAGTCAAGTGCTTTTCGTAATCAATGAATGCTATGTATAAGGGCTGGTTATATTCCGAGCATTTTTCTATCACCTGATGCTGATTGATGGTATGGATATGATAGATAGATAGTAGAGTACTGTTTCCGAAACCCTGCTTCATCCATTGCTTGATTGCAGTCTAAGGTTGTCCTGATTTTATTAGCGATTACCTTAGTAAATACCTTATACGTAACAGACAGTAAGCTGATTGGTCTGTAATTTTTAAGGTCCTTAGAGTCCCCTTTCTTGTGAATGAGGATAATGTTTGCATTCTTCCATGGTTCCGGTACCGTCGATGACACCAGGCACTGCGTATACAGAATGGCCAGTTTTTCTAGCACGATATCCCCCCCGTCCTTCAGCAAATCTGTAGTTATTTGATCTTCTCCAATTGATTCCTTCTTTTCATAGTTTCTAGTGCTTTCTTGACCGCGTCCTTCGTCACTGGTGGAACGTCTGACTGTTTTTCCCTACCGCCAATCTCATTACGGTCCTGACTAATTTGGCTACTGTAGAGATCTGTATAGAATTCCTCGGCTACTTTGACTATCTTTTCCATATTAGTGATGACGTTGCCCGCCTTGTCCCTTATCGCATACATCTGGGTTTTGCCTATGCCCAATTTCTTCTTTACCACTTTAAGGCTTCCCCCGTTCTTTACAGCATGCTCAATTTTCTCCATGTTATACTTCCTTATATCGGCCACCTTGCGCTTATTGATTAGCTTTGATATCTCGGCCAATTCGATCTGGTCTGCTGGATGGGAAGCTTTCATACTCTGGCGTTTCTTAATCAAATCTTTCGTCTCCTTAGACAGCTTACCGGTCGTAACCGTACATATCTGATTATATTCCTTGTTTTTGCTATCAAAATAACTTCTTGGTTTCTTCCTCTTCTTGCATAATGTTTTTTTTTTTTTTTTTTATGACAGACACACACACATGTTTAAGACATCAGATTTAGTGTGAATCACATCCTGCTCCTACCTGGTTGACCAAGGCAAGCTGTTCTTCAGGCTGCGACGTCTACAGCCAGCCACGCACTGCAGGAGAAAGAACAATTGAGGGATTGTAATTACAGGTGCTTATGATGACGCTGAAAACATTTTTGTGCTGTAAGGAATTTTCATGTCTGGGCGGGAGGCGGGGGGGGGGGGGAGGGGGGGGAGGCGTGGTTGCCGGCTTGGTCCAGGATTCCCGAAGCATATTCAGAAGCAGAATTCCCGAAACAACAAAACAGCCATATTGCTTTAGACTGGCATATAGAACAGGACGTCTGGAACCGGGGAGCATCGGAACGAAGACGGAAATTGAATAGCCGGGAATGTCCAGGGGCAGCTTTTTTTGGACAACTAAAAGAAATATATGTGATGAACCAACGATACTATGCCGAAGTCTGACCAAGCGCGTGCATCGCACTGGGGCTAACACCGTGGCGTGTCAAAAGGTTCCTTATATGGGTACCATGCAGAAACCCAGGGGGCAGCACTCGGGCACCGGAGGATTTCATTGCTGCTGCTGATAAAGCTTTATTCACAATGAGTGGGAGGAACAGGGGAATCAGGATTTTATTTCGGAAGCAATACTACGCCAGGTCTAATCGCTCGTCGTTGTGTGCCGTGTCCGTGTCCGTATTCGTGTCCGGGATCCCCGAGCCGGCGCTGCACCTGATAGAAGAAGAAGAACGCTCGGTCACCCGCAGCTAACACTTTCGCTCCATATTCGGTTCAGCAGCGTTGAACCCTTGTAATTTTCTTGTAGTGGGGGAGTTGGCAACCAGGGGCTGAGGAGTGCGGACGAGTTTTGCGTCGGCTCCACACGTTTTGTCTCGATGTGCCAGAAATTTTCATCGGAATTTGGTTTCAGTGGTGCCATTGTGCGTCGGAACGTGTAGTGATATTGTGGACACCGAATTTGTGACTGTGAGTGCAGCAGTTTGGTTTTTATTGTCGCTCTTGTGCGGACCACCTGCGAAACGCTATCGCCCGTTTGGCCTAGCGCGGCTTCGGCTGAGGAGACCGGCCCGGAGGCCCCTTCACCGCCGGTCTACCGCCGCGTTTGTGGACCAAAAATGACGATGCACGTGACCGTAGAAGGTACTGACCTCGATCCAGAAGACTACGACAGCACCTGGGTACAAACGCTCAGGGAAAAGGTTGAATCGAAAAGCAAGCAGACGCTTCTGAATGATTCCAAGGAGGACAAGGTGGTGCAACACCGCGTTCCAAACTGGGAAGCCGCTCATGGCGCTGCTAAAGCAGCTAGAAGAAAATTGGCTGAACGGTCAATAGCTATGAATCTTCCGAGGTTCCCGGAAGAAGGTATCAAGGTGATTATTAGGCCTCGTGAAGGTCTAGCCGTCATTAAACGCACGTCGGGCCCGCTGCTTAGTCAGGCCCTCGCCATGGCTGCCGGAACCAGCTGGTCGGAGCTGGACTCATGGTGTGTCAATGGAAAGCAAGGTACGGTGCTCTTTCATTCCTTGGACTTTAGTCGAGGCGTGAAGGTAGCCGCAATTCGTTGCTTTAAACTCGATGACAAGGAGCATGAAGTGGTGGCCAATCTGATCGCACCGGAGGATTGCGGCCAAGTAGTCAACCATGGGATCTGAGATACATTCACGGAAGAACTGTTGTTCAGAGCGTCGAGGAAGGATCCACCGAACCCAACGGTCGCTGGGGTGCGGCGGATAGGGAAGACTTCCACTATTATTATCACCTTTTTGGAACCTAAGTCCCAAGATTTGTCAGGATTGAAGGCATGCTTATGCCATGTCGATTGTTCAAAAAAAAGATATGAAGTTTGCTTCAGATGTGGGGAACTTGGTCATCGCTCAGATGCGATAGTGAAAAACCTAAGTGCCGTGGCTGTGGGGTGGCATCGCCGCCCGAAGATCACCAGTGCACTCCCTAATGTCGCCTATGTGGAAAGGGCCACATAGGCCACATAGGGTAACAGCGTTTCGATAGACACATCTCCGGACTTAAAGGCCCACTGTCCACCCTCCGGTCGAAAATATTTTCTTCCCCGGTGACTGTGAGACTTTGCCCCCAGAACGCAAGGCCGCAAAATGTTTTTGAAAGAAGTAACTAATAACGCAGTTACAGCCACCGCAATCACCCGATTCTGTCATGCTTCTCTCCTTCCGTTCCCTCGCAAAGGTTTTTCACTCTCCTGCCCGAGGTCGTCTAGCCTCCGCAAGACAAATTCCCCTTCCTCCTCCGCGTTTGGCGGGAGGTGGGGCGTGGCACTCCGCGAGCGCGAAAAAAAAAACGGCCGAGGGAGCGCGTGCCGCTGGATTCAGTCTGGCCGTGGCGAGGGAAAAGCGCGCTGCGAGCGGTAGACACCCATCCTTCTCCCGTCAGTCAGCGGGACGGACCAATGGACGTCGTTCGCGGTACGTACGTCATTACTGCGGCCCGTCGGGCCAGCGCAGGAAACGGGGAAGCTGGCTTCCCAAAGGAGAGCATGAGAGAGCTTTGAATTGTATTTTGGATGCTTTGCGGCGCGCGTGTCACTGTAGCATTTTGCACAGACTATCTCCGGTACCTGATCGAAACACTGGGCTCCTTTGCTTAAAAGGGCCTTCCCTGGACAGTGGCCCTTCAACTCTAACCGGAGGCTGCATTTACGCCACGTGGTGCAACACAGGTGAAAATTTAGGCAGCGACCATAAAATTGTAGAAATCGTAGTAGATAACGGCCCACCGGTCGTTCGCACCAAAAAGGCAACGTTGGTGAACTGGGAGGCTTTCCGAAATGGCCGCACAGGTGACGAGGAAGGCATAAGTAACATTGACGATTGAAATAAAAAGGTAATTCAGTCGGTCAACGAAGCAACGGAGGAGGAGGAGGTTGACGAAGACATTGAAGGAGTAGACCGTCACATGGTCAGTCTCTGGCTTAAGAAGAAGGATCTAGAAACGAGACTCACACAGAAAAGAAGGAATAGGAACTTGCGCAGAGAATTGGCAGTGCTTAACAAAGAAATTGAAGAATATGCGCTCGTTTTAACGAGGCAAAACTGGGGCAGCATTTGTGAAAAACGACAGGAATATCGGGAAGGCAAGTACGTGGCACTTCGGCATCTTCTAGATCCCGACAAATCTAAACTGGAGGCCAGGCAGCAAATTCACAGGCTAATACATACCTTTGACGGGACCGCGGCTACTCTCATAGCCCAAGTCCGAGACCGGTATTTGAACTGTGCAGAGGGTATAGGCCAACAAATGCCTGATTACAAGGGCCAAGAAAACCCGGAGCTAGATAGCCCGATAACGGTTGCCGAAGTCCGGGCATAAATAAATAGACTGAGAACAAAGACTGCTGCAGGTCCGGACAGTGTCAACAATCGAATGCTAAGAGACTTGGACGACGCGTCGATCCGACACCTCGCAGCATTCATGCAGGAGTGTTGGGAGGCCGGTCGACTGCCGACGACATGGAAGGCCGCAAACCTCGTATGCCTCCCGGAGCCGGGGAAGCGGCCGGGTTTCGAACACTTGCGTCCGATCTCGCTCACGTCTTGCATGGGGAAACTAATGGAGCATGTTGTTCAGGCCCGGCTGAGCCGGTTTTTGGAGGACACCGATATCTATCCGAACACCATGATAGGATTTAGACCGCATTTGGCCGCATGCGATGTCATGCTGCAGCTAAGAGAGCAGATCATTTATAATTCAACAGTAGACACCAGAGTGATCGTTGGTCTAGACGTGTCAAAAGCTTTTGACAACGTGAAGCACTCGGCTATTCTGCGATGTTGAAGTTCGCACGTACAACTACATATGCGACTTCCTCAGCGATAGAACGGCAACTATTAGTATGGGGGGACACACAGTGGAAGGTATTCGACTGGGAAACAAAGCCACACCACAGGGATCGGTGTTGTCCCCGACGCTGTTTAATATCGCCATGATTGGTCTCCCCGCAAAACTAGAGGAAATCCAAGGGCTACACCATACATTATACGCAGATGACCTAACTCTGTGGATGTGCAGGGGCAGTGACGGTGAAATTGAACAGACACTCCAGCGGGCAATCGAAGTTATAGAAAGATACTTAGAACCGATCGGGCTCAGATGTTCGGCCGAGAAATCGGAAGCGCTCGTTCTCACGTCAATGCGATCGCCCCATCGTCGGCGTATAAACGTATAAAGCCGGATAACCCGGAAATAACACTCAGGGTCAACGGTAACGTTATACCAACGGTGGCAAGCATTAGAGTTATGGGATTGCGAATTCAGGCCAACGGCAGGAACTCGGAAACGATACAGAGGCTAGACGCTAGCACCAGTCAAACCTGTAGACTCCTGATGCGGATCGCAAACAAACATGCGGGCATGAAAGAAGCTAACCTCCTTAGGCTGGTCCAGTCTTTTATAATCAGTAGGATAGTCTACGTGGCGCCGTATTTACGGCTTCACAAGGCAGAAAAGGAGAAACTTGACGTTCTCATTCGTAAAGGGATAAAAACAACACTAGGTTTACCACCCAATACATCGACAAACAAGATTATGGGACGAGGGGTTTCCAATACCCTCGAAGAGTTCATTGAAGCTGCAAGGACTTCACAATACCAGAGACTGTTGCGCAGTCGTACTGGTCGGAGCATATTGGAAAAACTGGGGTATGAGCCGCAAGCATGCTCCAGACGTACAGAAAAAGTACCTAGACAGGTTAGGGACAAATTAAAAATACCTCCGCTCCCCAAAAACATGCACCCCGTTTACCATGAGAGCCGGAGGAGTGATAGAGCAACAGCACTGCAAGCCCGTTTTGAGGGAAGACAGGACGACTTGTATACAGATGCCGCACAATGCGTGAACGATAGGGGACGTGTTTCAGTAGCAACTAGAGAAGACGGAGGCTCGGTAGTTTGCTGCAGCACCCGAAATTCGACCACAACGGAGGCGGAAGAGGTGGCCATCGCGATAGCTCTAACACAACAGCAGGTCAAAATTAGTTACAGACTCGAAATCAGCGATTAGAAACTTTGACGCGGGCCGCATTTCGGCCATAGCAGCAAGAGTGTTGGCCAGTGGTCCACCACCGGCAGAGCAGGTCGCGCTCATTTGGACACCGGCGCACCAGGGGTTGAGGGGGAACGAGAAAGCGCACGTACTGGCCCGAGGATCAGCTACATTCCGGGATCCCAGTGACGACTTATGCGCAACCCCGTATCCCTTGCGCGATGAGGAGCCCCTACAGTTCGACGATGACCTTAACACCTACCAAGATATCCTAAATCATTACAAATTAGGCAGATCAGTACTACCAAAAGCGTGTAAGCAACTCACCAAAAGCGAGGAGGTTATGTGGCGTAAGCTACAGACTGGAGTATTCCCGAACCCCCAGCTTTACAGCAAGTGGCACCCGGAAATTTTTAGCCCCAGGTGCAAACGTTTCGATGGCATAGCGGACATGATCGATATGATATGGACGTGTCCTAGATTTGGAGAACCTGACAGAACAGATGAGTCCTGGGAGGCACTACTTTTCAAGCAGGACGAAAAAGGGCAACGAGAAGTCATCCGTCTTGCTCTGGCCGCTGCTAAGATCCAAGGGACCCAGGTCGACGGCTGAGGGGGAGGACATGGTTGGGACAGAGCTTCGCCTCGGTTCCTTACCAATCTTTTGACGGGTGCAATAAAGGTTATTTCTCTCTCTCTCTCTTGTAGTGGCCGGCGCGGCCGCCTGGGCAGGGCACGCGCTTGAAAGAGGCGGCCGTGGGAATGCAATCGGTGTCTGCGCAGCGAAATGGCGGCAATTTCGGCCGACTGGAGTGATGTAGCGAAACATAAACAATGCGGGAGCGACGCAAGACGGAAAGACACGGACGAGCCCTGGCTGCCTGCTGGGCGTTTATTTCTAGATTGGAAACATGAGAAACGGAAGACGACAAAGCAGAAGCGCGCGTAGTTGGGAAAGGCCGAGCAAAAAGTGAAGGGGAGGGGATAAAAAAAAAACATTGTAAAATGTAGAAAAATATAAAAACAATTGTGGCAAACACTCCAGGTGGGACTGGCTGAGAGGGAAAAAAAATGAAAGCTGCGGGGAATTGAGTGGCGGAGAAAGATGGAACGAGTATGGGGGGAAGAACAAGAATGAATGAAACTGTGGAGCCGAAGAGGAGAAAAAAGCCTTAAAAAAACAACGCGAAAAGCCTGAAAACTCAAGAGCGATTACCGGGGCTTTACAATGTCATCATCATAATCATCATCAGCCTGATTATACCCACTGCAGGGCGAAGGCCTCTCCCATATTTCTCCACTTAACCCGGTTCTCTGCTAGCTGCATCCACTTGACCCCTGCGAACTTCTTAATCTCATCCGCCCACCTAACTTTCTGCCGCCCCCTGCTACGCTTTCCTTCCCATGGAATCCAGTTTGTTACCCTAACCGACCGCCGGTTATCCTCTCTTCGCACTACATGTTCTGCCCATGTCCATTTCTTCTTCTTAATTTCTATTAGAATGTCGGCAACTTGAGTTATTTCTCTGACCCACTTTGCACGCTTTCTATCTCTTAATTTTACCCCTACCATTTTTCGTTCCATAGCCCTCTGGGTTGTCCTCAACTTAAGTAGAACTCTCTTGGTTAGCCTCCACGTTTCAGCCCCATAGGTGAGTACAGGCAAGATGCAACTGTTGTATACTTTCCTCTTGAGCGATACCGGTAAGCTGCTAGTCATAATCTGCGAGTGCTTGCCAAATGCGCTCCATCCCAATCTTATTCTTGTTATTTCCTTTTCATGGTCCGGATCTGCGGTTACTACCTGTCCTAAGTAGACATATTCGCCTACTACTTCCAGTATTTCGCTACCTAATGTAAACGGCTGTTCCTTCCCGAGGCTGTTGAACATTACTTTAGTCTTCTGCATATTGATTTTCAAGCCTACCTTTCTACTTTTCCTGTCTAGGTCATCAATCATTATTTGCAGTTCATCCCCCGAGTTGCTTAGCAAGGCAATGTCATCAGTAAATCGCAGATTACTGAGGTATTCTCTATCTACCCTTATCCCTAACTGCTCCCATTCCAAGTCTCTGAATACTTCCTCTAAACAAGTTGTGAATAGTACTGCGGAGATTGTGTCTCCTTGCCTAACACCTTTCTTTATGGGAAATTTGTTACTTTTTTTATGCAGAACTATGGTTGCTGTGCAGCCACTATATATATCTTCCAGCACTTTCACGTATGGCTCGTCTACCCCCTGATTTCGCAATGCCTGCATCACCGCCGAGGTTTCAACTGAGTCAAATGCTTTTTCGTAATCAATGAATGCTATGTATAAGGGCTGGTTATATTCCGAGCATTTTTCTATCACCTGATTGATGATATGGATATGATCGATAGTAGAGTCCCGTTTCCGAAACCCTGCTTGATCCTTTGCTTGATTGCAGTCTAAGGTTGTCCTGATTCTTTTAGTGATTACCTTAGTAAATACCTTATACGTAACAGACAGTAAGCTGATTGGTCTGTAATTTTTAAGGTCTTTATAGTCCCCTTTCTTGTGAATGAGGATAATGTTTGCGTTCTTCCATGGTTCCGGTACCGTCGATGACACCAGGCACTGCGTATACAGGGTGGCCAGTTTTTCTAGCACGATATCCCCCCCGTCCTTCAGCAAATCTAGTTATCTGATCCTCTCCAGCTGATTTCCCCCTTTTCATAGTTTCTAGTGCTTTCTTGACCTCGTCCTTTGTCACTGGTGGCACGTCTGACTGTTTTTCCCTACCGCCAATCTCATTACGGTCCTGACTACTTTAGCTACTGTAGAGATCTGTATAGAACTCCTCGGCTACTTTGACTATCTTGTCCATATTAGTGATGACGTTGCCCGCTTTGTCCCTTATCGCATACATCTTGTTTTTACCTATGCCCAATTTCTTCTTTACCGCTTTAAGGCTTCCCCCGTTTTTTACAGCATGCTCAATTTTGTCCATGTTATACTTCCTTATAGCGGCCACCTTGCGCTTATTGATTAGCTTTGATATCTCGGCCAATTCGATCTGGTCTGTTGGATTGGAAGCTTTCATACTCTGGCGTTTCTTAATGAAATCTTTCGTCTCCTTAGACAGCTTACCGGTATCCTCTCTAACTATCCTACCGCCTACCTCTACCGCGCACTCAGTAATGATATTTCTGAAATTATTGTTCTTTGCCTCTAGAGTAATGTCGCCATCCTCAGTTAGAGCTGAATACCTATTCTGCAGCGAGATCCTGAATTCTTCTGCCCTCCCCCTCACCGCTAATTCGTTGATGGGTTTCTTTCTTACTAATCTATTGCGTTCCTTCTTCAGATTTAGGCTAATTCGGGACCTCACCATCCTGTGGTCACTGCATCGCACTTTCCCGATTACCTCTACATCCTGCACAATGGCGGGGGTTGAACACAATATGAAGTCGATTTCATTTTTGTCTCTCCGTTAGGACTTTTCCATGTCCATTTCCGGTTCTTCCGTTTGCTGAAGAAGGTATTCATGATTCGTAAGTTATTGCGCTCTGCAAACTCAAGTAGGAACTCCCCCCTGCTATTCCTAGAACCAATGCCATAGTCACCTACTGCCTTGTCTCCTGCCTGTTTTTTCCCTACCTTGGCATTGAAGTCACCCATTAGTACAGTATACTGCGTTTTTACTTTTCGCATTGCCGATTCTACATCTTCATAGAAGCTTTCAACTGCCTGGTCATCATAACTACATGTAGGTGCATAGGCCTGTACAACCTTCAGTTTATACCGCTTATTAGGCCTAATTACGATGCCTGCAGCCCTCTCATTAATACTATAGAATTCATCTACATTACCCGCTATATACTTATTTACAAGGAAACCTACTCCTAGTTGTCGCCTCTCTGGTAAACCTCGATAACACAGTACATGCCCATCCTTCAGTACAGTATATGCCTCATTCGGCCTCCTAACTTCACTAAACCCTATGACATCCGATTTCATGCCCTCTAGTTCCTCTAACAGCACTGCTAAACTAGCTTCACTGGCAGTGTTGCCAATTTAGCTACTTTGTAGCTAGATTTAGCTACTTTTGGACTCAACTAGCTACCAAGAAAGGTAGTTTAGCTACGAGTAGCTGTTTTAGCTCTTTTCTTCAAAATCTAGCTACAAATCTAGCTATTTTGGTGAAATCTAGCTTAAACCTGGCTACATTTCGGAAAATTACTGTTCTGACGTGAAAAATCTTCCCACAGACGCTACACATCATGCTACACATGATGAAACTGACGTCAGGCACATAGCGTCATCTGGTAGTTTTTAAACAAGACGCAAACCAGACAAAGATATCTTGCGAGAAAGAAGGAAACACTTGAAAAGAGAGAGGAGGATGCAATACAAGGCGCCACTTAAAGGGTGTTGGTATGCCTCGCCGCCTCTGCCTCCATGAGCTTCCTTCATGACCGCCTCAATGGAAAAAAGAAAAAATAGCTCACAAAGTAAAGAGGCGAGGCGATGCGGCTGATGCGGCGGCGCAGCTTCTGACGGGTGTCGCCTATCGCGCAGCGCTGGGGCTCCGATGAGCATCGAAGTCGTGCTCGCGGTACACTATTGTGCATGTGTGTACGCATTTCCATTATTTAAACTCTTAACGTTCTTTGCACGGCTACCATAAGGCGCCTGGAATCGACTGTCTGATTGGACTCTCTCTGCGGATCATGCGCGGTCAGCACCGAGCGGATAAAAGAGGCCAAGAGGCCCACCGGTCCGAGTTACGCCGAGTCGCGGACTGAAGATATCGCCTGGACAGTCATTACACCTTCTGTGTACGTGCAAAAAGTAGATAAACGACCATTCTTTACATGTTTACAGAGCAGTGATGCATTCGCACCTCGTCTTTTCTTAGCGCGCAAGCCTTAACGCTTTGCGAAATCGTCTGCGTAAATTATCGGAATCGAAACCTGAACACATTCATCATTCGTTATTCGTTAGTTAGCACTTGTCATGCGTAGTCGCCTGCCATATCTTGATAGCTGTGTTTAATTTTTACAATAATAGAGCTGCCTATAAATGCGTTATATATGCAAAATATAAAATAAAATTTCTTAAGAAAAAATCTAGCTACTTTTAGCTCCTTGCTTGATTTTTTAGCTACTTTTAGCTACTTTCACGCTGCCATCTAGCTACTTTTGCTCGTCGACATTTGGCAACACTGTTCACTGGCTAGGGTTATAGCATTAAACGTTGCCAGGGTCAGTTCCAATGGCGGGCTGTCCAGCGGAGCCAGGCTTTCTTAGCACGCCCTGCTGCGTCACAGGTCTGACCGCCGCCGTGGTCAGTTGTTCCGCAGCCGCTGGTGACTGAGGGCCGGGGTTTTATGGAGCTTATCATAGGAGGTGGTGGCCAATTACTTCACCAGGGCGGCCAACTCCTGATCTGGGGAGGGAGTGCGTTGCCGGAGGTGTTCACCGGCATCAGGTCGCACCCCAAACCTGTGTATGCAATTCCATCGACACGCGTTTTTTTTTTTTTTTTTTTTTTTTTTTTATCCGGTGGAGAATTGCGCGGCACCGGGATTTGAGCCCCGGTCCTCTTGCATGCGAGGCGGATGTTCTACCGCTACGCCACCGCTGCACTGAATTTACAATGTCGCAGGCACTTATATTATGCAGAAGACTTTTGAAAACATTTATCTATCTTTCTGGTGAGGCGGTTGCCACTTATCTCGACGATAAGGAAAGGATGGTGGATTCACACTGATCGCTCTGTCCATGCGGTGCTCGCGCACGCAGTCGCTGATACAGCGACACAGCTATGAAAATGGAAAACTCCATTACAGAGGGATCTACGGTTTCTAATACACATGCATATTTTTGTCAGGCATGTAGGAATTGTAGCATGCCTACTTTTCTTTTTCGTTGAAAGAATGTCCTGCCTCAAATCCCGAGAATGCTAGTTTTTTTTTTTTTATGCGAAATGAATGCTACGCCAGGTCTGACCGCTCCTCGTCGCTGCGCGTCCGTGTGCGTGTCCTTATTTAAACAGAAGTAGAAGAAGAGGAAGAGAGTCTCGTCTTTTGGCTGGTTAAGTATGAACCCATACCAACGTGCCCAGTCGTCAACCTTGTTGAAGAAGAAGAACGCTCGATCACCCGCACCTAATGTTTTCGCTCCATATTCGGTTCAGCAGCGTTGAACACTTCTCATTTTTTTTTTTTTTGCAACAACGATACTTATTGCCTCTTTAAATATACTTTGAAGTCCTCTGCAACAAAATTAAGGTAGGACAGGGGAAGATAACGGGTGGCAGCCAGCCGCCGATTTTGGCTATGCAGTATACCTAAAATACTACCGGACAACTGATGAAGACACCAAGGAAACCTTTAAATTATTTTTTAGGCTGTAATTGTCGTTATAGAAGAAAGATGTGAAAAAAATTGCTAGTGGTTTAGCTTTGGTTAAGCCTAGTGTGTACGCGAAAGCTTCATTGCGCATGGTTACACGAAGTACATCTTTTTATTCGAGATAAGGTGTTCTCTTGACTATTGCTGTGAAATGGTCAGTAAAGTATGTGTGTCTTGGTTTTAATTTGCCGTATCTGGAGTCTTGGCTGAGTAGGTTCTCGTTGGAAGACTAGGTTTATGCATGACCCCAGTAGGTCGTACACCTTGTTTGTTCCGTGGTCACTTCCAGGTAAAATCTTCAATTCAAACTATTGATTTATAGGGGTCCTGCTTGGGGTCTTTGTTAAAGTTCCAACTGATGGCTTACCGAGTATATACGTGCGCGCGCTCGTCGCATCGCCATCCATTGCGTGTCCGGTCAACGACAACGAGTGCACGCGTCGAAACCGATGACATGCAGGGCAGAGGCGATGCTACTGTGTACTAGAATAGGTCACTGTAGCGATGCAGAGCTGCGAGGCGCGCTGGTTGAACACCTGTGGTTTCGCGCATGCGCAGTGTGACATTATGCACGCGCGGTGACCCTGGCTTTACACGGAAGTTTTCGGTTCAAAAAATTATTTGTCGGGCCGGCCTCAAGAGCAGCTATTCCTTAGCTGCATCTGAAGATGCAATTTATAAGCATCACATCATAAATAAATTAGCAATGACTAAGTTTGTGGTGTGTAGTTTTTGATCAGATTGGAAAACATTTTTTTTTTTCCAGCATTGGGCAAGAAAAAAATTGTAGAGGTTTAACTTCGCATTTACTGCTGCCACTTCGACCTTGGCTCGATTCCGCGCCAATCGATAGGCGCGATTCGTTGTTCAATGATCTCGGCAGCCTGTCTGGAACGGCTGCAGTCTTTATTCTTAGCGAAAGTGGCCTCGTCTGCTCTTTTTCATGCCGCCTGGTGGATTCGCCCGACAAATCGCTCGCGGTCTCGGCCGCACTCACTGCAGATGGCGCATGTGGTTACGTAATTAATGAAGGAGTAGCGCAGATGAAATTTCATGAAGTCGACGACGTTCACTGCACAACGCGGAAGTACAGTGAACTAGAATGTACAATGCAGCGTACGGGAGGGATTTCCCATGGAACAGCTGTCCTCGTAAATGAGGCACGAAGCGGTGGCGCTGCTGTCGACCGCTTTTGAGTGCATTTACACACATTGCTGTTTCTGATTTCGTCTGTAAACAGAATCGCTAAGTTGTGTTGCGCTGTGCGCATAAAACAACGAAATCGTTGTTTTTGGCTACGCATTAAGTACCCCGACAGTGTATTGAGAGCAAAAGCAACTACTCAAGCGCCATTGCAATCCATAGGTTTCTGGCGACGCTTCGGTCGCGCTCTCTTGATATTGGCCCGAAACGGGCTTCGTTTTTGGAGATACGCAGAGGCCCCGTTCGCTGTGCTATATTCTAGTTCACTATAGCGAAAGTGGGTTTCAGTGCGAACTTGATAAAAACGAAGATGTTTGCTGCACAGCGCCAGAGTGTGTTGTAGTTTTATGCAAGGCGTGATCGGCGGCGCCTCCACGCTATTTGGAAAACAAGAATGGAATTTAGAAACGCCGATATTGTTGTTCGCTCTGTTCGGGAGCGCTTCATTGAGAGCTTTGTTCATATAAGAAACGCATACCGAGCACTGCCTGATCCACCACAATACACGTCTGTATTGGATGAGTTTGCGATTTTGAAAAAAAAAAAAAATGTTACTTCCTTGCTAGCCAAAGTGTGGGTCACACGTTTTACCTATTTTATTGCTTGTTTTGTTGAACGTTGGAGTCAGCAATAAAGAAAAAAATTGGAGGCTCTCTTAGATGTCTCTTAAGAGGAGAACGGTGAACGCCCACCTTTCCTCTACTAGCCTATTCCTCTTTGCCCATTGTCCAGTCAATTGCGGCCATTAAAAGTCGTCCTTTGACATATTGGTCTTTCCGTAGTCATGCTGAGTCATTCCTAGTCATTAACACTCATAGCTATACATGTTTACTCATTTCCAGTTAGTCACGCTCATTACAAGTCGACGTTTGACATATTGGTCGTTCCGTAGTCATTTTATAATCATATTATAGTCATTATGATTATTCAACTCTATCGACATCTATCGTATAACTTTTATTCATTACCAACCACCATCAATCGTTTTTATTGCTGATTTATCTCCTCATACATCCGTTATTAGCAAATGACACACCAGCGCCCAGATCCAACGCACAGATCGCGCTGCAACTCTCGCGCACAGGCTTTCGTTACATGAGCCTTTCTATAGCTCATGTAACGAAAAAAACAACAACAAAATAAGCAGCAGTAGCATATTGCTCTCGGGCCTGGGCTAGGGATGCTGATATGTGAATTCCTTCTGGTGCAGGTTCAAAACCCAGCCACGGCAATATTTTTTTTTTCTTTACAATTTGTTTACAATCGAGGTCACGTGGTATACACTGTTGCTATGCTATGGCTTCACGCCGCTGCCTTGGCGACCACAATTTTTCGCGTTGCGGAGTAACGCGACCTTGACGAACATGAGCAGTGCAGCTAACGCTAAGGGGCTTAGAACGCATAAGTAAACGTGAGGCTCGAACTGCTGTCATACGCGTTCAATAGCAAGGGTGCAAGCCGATTGCTCCACGTATACAAGCGGCGATGAGATGAAAGGTCCCGGAAAAGAAAAGGGCTAGGGCCGGCGCTGACATCGTCTATACATACGCATCTGCGTATACAAATGTGTGTGCGTGCGTGCGTGCGTGCGTGCGTGCGTGTGTGTGTGTGTGTGTGTGTGTGTGTGTGTGTGTGTGTGTGTGTGTGTGTGTGTGTGTGTGTGTGTGTGTGTGTGTGTGTGTGTGTGTGTGTGTGTGTGTGTGTGTGTGTGTGTGTGTGTGTGTGTGTGTGTGTGTGTGTGTGTGTGTGTGTGTGTGTGTGTGTGTGTGTGTGTGTGTGTGTGTGTGTGTGTGTGTGTGCGTGCGCGCGCGTGCGTGTGTGCGTGTGCGTGCGTGCGTGCGCGCTTCTTTGAAGAAAACGATGATTTTCCGTGGCTGGGTCAAGACAAAACCCCAGTGCGTTTTGCTGTTTGAGGATTATTCACGCGTTTCGTAATGTAGGCGGCCGTTACAAGAAGTGGGTGTCACGCGGCTGCAAGTATGTGGCGACGCCAAGACTAGCAGGCGACAAGGCTCTGCCATTAATTTTGGGACCAGCCAATTACTGAGTGCTAGAGGCTGCACTTAAACAGCCTGAACTGGCGCTGCACACTCGAAGCAGTGCCACAGAGATTGACCGAACTGATCAAGAGAGCCAGCCATGCAACCCAACTCACCTAATAGTTCAAATATAGCGCTTTATGGCTCAGAAACTTTCAGTTCCAATGGTGTTCGAATCTTCGTGTCAGAGTGCGTGCAACTTTTTAATGATATAATTTTTGTTCGTTTCGCCATTGGGGTTATTAAAATTCGCTTGTCGCCTTAATTAAGTACATTAGTAGGAATGTATACGCACGAAATAAACGATCATCAGAGAATCAATTATTTTTAAACTATATTGAACTTCTAGCTAGAACCGTTCAGACAGATATAATTCTAAGTAACGTCCACAAAACGTAGCACGTATAGTGTTGGACAACTCTTAAACACCCTCTCTTTTTTTTTTTTTTTTTCTAGTCGTTCTTTGACTTCGCAACCACCCCACCCCCGCGTATCGCGCTTCCCTGTTTAACTTTTTGACCTGTCCCCTAACAGGCCCAAGCGTAAACTGACCGAAGGTCGCAGCATTACCTTAACACCGGCATGGTTTTAGCAAGGACTACTGTATACGACACGGCTCGGAAGTTTTATTATAACGCCGCACATTCATCGGTTGGTGCCGTTTTCACACTGACGTATTATTTTTAGGTTTAACTGGTTGTCAAGGGAGGTTGTCATACTTGAATTTGCGTAACTGCGGCATAATCAGTCATGTTAACATCATTCCACGGGATCAAATCTTTGCTCTTGTCTAGAGCACAGTAATTGCCTGTTAGCAGCCCTTCAGGTCCTAATGCCTATAGTTCTCTCTACACGGAAATTTCTGCCTTTATTTCATTTCTTTATTTATTTCAGTTCATTTTATATTTTTATTATTGTTACACTTTTCGAGCCCTTATAACAACTTACCAATATATGTGACACATAAATAAGAATATTTGCCCATATTGCATGATATGCTGCTGTTTAGCATGCAACTTAATTGAATTACAATTCATTGCAATTGTACCTGAGAGGATAAAAATGCACGTACACAGAGATATAATTGCTTAAGGACATTAAATATTTGAAAACCGATTTCGTGTCGTAACAGTGCTCGAATCCTTACTGTTTACACCACAAATAATACGAAATACTCTAACAGAACGATCTAAGTACGCTGTCATGAATGTTCACGACCATTATTGCAAAGCAAGCATCTGATATCCTTACTTTGATGGTTATGATCTTACTTCAGCCTCTGATAAATGTGCCCTCGGACTTCTTAAGCGCCATATAAGGCACTCTTGAATAGGCTTTAGAGTTTGAAGAGCTTGATGGGGTTAAAGCATAAAAGATGTAAGTAAAAATGCCAAGTGTTTTTGTACTAGCATATGAAAGGCTTCGTAATTGTCCGTGAAAGCCTTGGCGGCGTTCAGGCTACTCTGTAACGCACTGCACCACGTATATTCATTGATTGAAAAATTAGATGGCCTATTAGATGTCTCTTAAGAGGAGAATGGCGAAAGTCTACCCTTCCTCCCCTATCATTTGTCTCTCATCGTTTGCCTCTTATCTGCGTTCGTCGCTATGCTACATATAATTATAATTGGTTTACAGGAAAGGAAAGGCGCACTATCTGTCACACCTTTTTTCGGCAAGTTTATTCCTATATGAAAACTTTTTTTTGTTAGTTTTTGTTCGTTACTTCCTTTTCTTTTGCGTACTGTAAGTTATTTGTTTTTGTTTATCTATTTTGTTCAGTTGCCATTGTAGTCTCTACTTTGCTGACGCAATTGTGTTCTTCACCTTGTTTGTATTTCATATATATAATGATGTGTAAAAGCCCCTCCCCTCTATAACGCTTTTTGTAAGCCCTGAGGGTACAAATAAATAAATAAATAAGGTGTGGTACACCATCGCTCTTGTCCCGTGGCGTTCCTTGGCGCGCGTTTAAGTATAACGTCAGTTGGAACGCTAGACAAGAACTAATCTGGTGGAATCTCGTGGAATATGACAGATCTCGCGCACAGGGCCGCGCGCACAGAATTTCGTTCCATGAGCCTGAAGAGGCTTTCGCCTTAAAGAACTAATTTGCCACCAGAAAAAGCCTCTTACGAAACAGTTTTGTTCAGTTCAGTCGTTCAGTCGTGTTCGACTCTTCGAAACAATCATATATATATTAGGCGGCATAATTACTTCAGCAGTGGGGGACGGTAAATTTTCACCATAGAAACGCCTACTCGAAAGAATAAAGCTGACGCCTTATTGGTGCGGGCCTGTAGCAACTATAAATACCAGCAACTCTCTGTGATTGCGCCCATGTGTCCATACTCTTGTATCAGGTGGCCGGATAGGGTGATATAAGCGTGGCTTTGAAGATGTAACTTGCGGGCCACGCGAAGTCCAGAACAAGCTGTAAGGAAATGATTAAGTGTCGTCTCCGTAGCGGGAGCTGGACAGAAAGGGCAGGTCAGGAGAGCAGTCTCTGAGGTCCGGGAGGATTTGACCGCAGATGTCAAAGCAGCACCCACGCGGATTTCCTGAATGCCACGTCCTCACGGCGAGTTAGACCTCCGGGAAAGTTTGATACACACGGTGGAGTTAAAGCACGTGTGGAGTGGCGGAGAAATTGTTTTGCAGTCACTACGACGTCTCTTGGAGATAACTTCAACATAGGCATAGGTAATGACATCCTCTGATAACGTCGTCACTGAGCTTCGTTTCAGCGCTCTGACGCTGCGAGGCGAAGTGTAATAATCGTTGAGGATTTACTGTACAATTATGTCACGATTTAAAACCCCGCGGAACCCCCCTCCCTTTCCCCCACAAAATAAAAATAAAGAATCACGGGTTTTCGATGCGATAGGAATGCTTTAGCATTTGGGCTCCGATTTTGCGAGCAGAACCAAATAGCTGGTTAGAGTGTTATAAGAGAAGGAGGCCCATGAACGGCAAACCTGAAGCATACAACTAATCAATGAGCTCAGGGCAGACATTGCTTAGAAACACAAGCAGGGGATCACTATACGTAGATCACGGTGGTACAGCTTGCGATATCGATAGAATTCGGTAATGAAACGGCCAAGCTGTGGAAATGATTCGACACAGCAACAACCAGTCAGAGAACATTGCAAAGCGAAGTCGGTGAACAGGACGGCCATATGTGAAGTACAAAATTAAACACGTACTTACAGAAATAGTTAAATTAACACGAATAAGAGCAAGTCGGTAGTTGTTAGGTATAGCCATTCTCCTGACTACACCAATGTTACGCAGAAAAGCCAGTGCAACCGCTTTGAAGATGGACACCGTCACTTTCTACCAGCAAAACGGCGGCAGCCAAGGCAACAAGCTCCAGGTGGCAATGGCGGAACGCCGCCTGCTGATCCTGCCACCAACATCAAAACGCCGCCTGGGAAGAAGAAGGCGCCTCCACCGCCACCGCCCAGCGGCATGGACAAGCACCACTTCCCGGCTCTTAAGACGGGTGGCGCTGCCGGCGCCCGGGCATCTGCGCCCCAACATTGCAAACAGGTGAGCAGCTGGGCGGGGATCGCCTCCTCTTCTCCCCAGCCCCCCTCTTCCCCACTCACCGTCTCCGCGCTCGATGCGGAATACAAAAAACAGATTGACGTGCTTCGGGCACAGAATGAAATTTTACTGAACAAAATTCAAAATTTAGAATCAAAATTGGCGTCCGCCGCTCCGAGCTCGCAGAACTCGGACGCGATGGAGAGCGACGCGGAGCTCTCGCCAGCCCTCGTGACAGCGATCTCCGCGATGGAGGAACGCTTATCCTCAAAAATGCAATCTATGATAGAGGCCGCTATGGACCAGATCTTCACCAAGGTCATAACTGCCATACCCGCGGTCGTCTCAAAACACATCTCGGACAACCCCCGCCTCCTCCGTCGGTCGGGGCCCATTAGGGACGTATCCCGTCCTGCAAAATTCAACCGTCGGATCATTGATTCGGACAATGAGGACAGCTGCCCCGCTCCTGCCGCAACCCCCTTGGTGCCGCAGGTAGCTGGCTCTGGGGCAGCCACTCCCTCCTCCTCCCCTCCAAAAATGTTAAATCATGGCGAGACACCTTAGTCAAAGGCGCTCTTCTACCTCCAATTCGGCCATCTCAACATTAATAACACAATGGAACTGTAGAGGCTTTAAGGACCGCACTAAGCGGGCCAATTTCCGCCTTTACCTTGAAACATTCGAGTCTGTACCAGCCGTGGTTGCCCTCCAGGAGCCAGGCCTAGGCGCCACACTTTCAAATTACACGACGTTCCAACAGGATCCCGCGTCTTGTCTTCTCGTACACAAAGCATGCACAGCCAACTTGGTGGATCTCGATCTCCAACTAGGTTATTCCTATGTAATGGTGACAATTCTACCACTCCGCCGCAGGGACCCGCCATTGCATGTACTCAACGTGTACTGCCCTCCCAAACTCAAGCGAGTGACATTCGCGGACCTCTTCAGCCGCGCGCTAAGAGTAGCGGGTCGCGATCCCCTCCTGATCGTGGGCGACTTTAACGCTCCCAGTCAGCTGTGGGGGTATCGCAAGGAGGAGTCGCGCGGACGTAAGTTGGCGGAACTTGCGTCCACGTTGGGCCTCACCCTCCACACTGACCCGGTCTGCCCAACACGGTTAGGAAACTCCGTGACACGGGATACGTGTCCGGACTTAACCTTCACTCGCAACATAAGACACGCAGACTGGCTCAACACCGAGGAAACCCTCGGCAGTGACCACTGCATCCTTAACATTACAATACACACACGCCCGCTCAAACGTCCCACAACACAAGCCCGTATCCCAGATTGGACGAAATTCAGGCAAAATTTTGACTCACTTGATAACACACCCATTTCCGAGCAGGGCTACTCAGCATGGTCCCAACAGCTGCTGACACACCTTCGCTCGCATGAAACACATATCCAGCTCTCAGAGGCGGTTACGGACGTGGATAACCACCTCCTACACCTCTGGGAAGCCCGTCGCAGCCTCGTCCGCCGTTGGCGACGCCAGAAACACAACAGAAAGCTTAAAGCTCGAATTGCCGAGCTCACCCAGAAAGCGGCTGAGTACGCGGCCCATCTCACCGACTCCAACTGGGTGGATAGATGCAACACGGCCGCGCGACAAATGTCTAGCCGCAACACATGGAGCCTCTTTCGAGCCCTCATCGACCCAACCCAAACACGAACCGAAACACAGAAACATTTGCAGAGAGCCATGCATGCTTTCTCTGGCAACACTACTCAACTGGCACAGCAACTCCGGGACCAGTATCTGTGTACAGCCCAAGACCCCCGTGGATCATCATACTCGTATGCAGGCAGAGAGAACACAGAGCTGGATCAACTTTTCCAACTCCATGATCTGCGGGCGGCTCTTGCCAAAATGAAACGGGGCACTGCCCCGGGAAGGGATAAGGTCACCGTCAAACTTTTGACGAACCTGCCCGACTCGGCATACCAGTCCCTCCTTGACTACATCAATGCGATTTGGTGCGGGGACACCCCCCTGCCAAGCGACTGGAAAACGGCTCTGGTAACCTTTATTCCTAAATCAGGGAAACCAATTGACACAGATAACCTCCGTCCCATCTCTCTCACCTCCTGTGTGGGCAAACTAATGGAGACGATGGTGCGGGACCGGCTATCTGAATATCTTGAACAAAAACATGTATTCGCAGGCACCATGTTCGGATTCCGCCCACACAG
This sequence comes from Amblyomma maculatum, assembly GCF_055883805.1. NCBI lineage: Eukaryota > Metazoa > Arthropoda > Arachnida > Ixodida > Ixodidae > Amblyomma > Amblyomma maculatum. The sequence goes on along the minus strand of NC_139347.1, from coordinate 183,066,457 downwards.
ATCCGCTCAAGATGTCCTCCTGCAACTCAATCGGGAAGTCCTTGACCCACTCGAATGCCCCCATAATGACCGGGTAGTACTCTCCTTAGATCTCAAAGGGGCATTTGATAATGTAACACACGAGATTATACTCACCCACCTAAGCCAGACCGACTGTGGTCTCAACACATTCCAATACATCAAGCAATTTCTCACGGATCGTCAGTCCTACATTCGCATCCAAGATAATGAGCATGGTCCTTACCTACTCGGCACGCGGGGAACCCCCCAAGGCGCAGTACTTTCCCCGCTGCTCTTCAATTTGGCTATGATGCACCTGCCTGCCCAGCTCGATGGTGTCACTGGTGTGCAGCACGCCCTGTATGCCGATGACATCACCCTGTGGGCCACGCATGGCAGTATCGGGGACATTGAAACCAGCCTGCAAACAGCGGCGACGATAGTAGACAGCTACGCCCGCCGCTGTGGTCTTCAGTGTTCACCACAAAAATCAGAATTTGTGCACCTCCGCCCCTCGCGAAAGTGCACAACTCAAATCACTCTTTCTTTAGACAGTGGTCCCATACACGAAGCTGACGAGATACGGGTACTCGGACTCTACATACACAAACACAGACGGTCAGACACTACATTGGCCAAACTCCGTAAGGTGGGGGACCAGGTGGGCCGCATGGTCCGCCGGGTTTCAAACAAACGCGGGGGGTTGCGAAGTAAGGATGCCTTGCGGCTGGCAAACGCCTTCGTGACTAGTCGGATTCTATATTCGACACCTTATCTCCACCTACGGAAACAAGAGGAGGATGCCCTTGAGGTTATCCTTCGCAAAATTGTCAAGCGTGCCCTGGACCTCCCCATCACTACTTCAAACAGCCGTCTTATGGCCCTTGGGGTGGTGAATACTTTTCGGGAGCTCCGGGAGGCGCACCTTACAAATCAGTACACGCGTTTGTCGCAAACGGAGTCGGGTCGCCGCCTTCTTGCTCGACTCCATATCCAACACACCACACTCATGGACGACAGGTTTCGCATCCCAGAATTGTGGAGACGCGCCCTCTGCGTGCGACCTCTGCCAGCGAATATGTCACACGAAGATCATAATGGTCGGCGCTTGGCACGAGCGGAAGCCCTAGCCCGACATTATGGCAACAAAACAGGTGTATACTACGTGGACGCCTCCGGCCCTCACCACGGGGGATGGTACACGGCCGCTGTAGTTCACAACAGCAAAACGGTTAACGGTCTCACCTTCAGAGCCCAAAGTACAACACACGCAGAAGAGGTGGCGATTGCTCTCGCGGCCTCTCATTCCGACTCAAAATACATAATTACCGACTCGCGAGGAGCCTGTCGGAACGTCAGACAAGGCTGGACTCCCTTACTAGCCTATAAAATTTACTTAAACTGCATACGGGATAAGGACCCCGCACACCGCTACCTTATATGGGCCCCTGCTCATCAGGGTTTGGCAGGAAACGAGGCAGCAGACGCAGCCGCCCGCGCGCTCTCTCACCGGGCTGTTTTCTCCTCCCTACCCGATCAGGAACCCGATTTTAATCCGGCCTACACCTTCAAAGATATCACGACGTACTATCAAAATTGTCATCGCCTTTATCCCAGCCCATGCAAAGGTCTCAAAAAGGCGGATGAGCGGCTTCTTCTCCGCCTTTTCACCAATACATTGCTGTGCCCGGCAGCCCTAAAACATTTTGACCCCTCCTTTAGTGGCAGCTGCACACACTGTGGAGCGGTGTCTTCTGACATCTATCACATGGTGTGGGCCTGCCCCTCCAACCCGGCTATTCCCCCCATCCCCAACCCAACCCGGGAGAACTGGGAGGCGGTCCTGCTCGGCTGCCACGACTTACAGGCCCAACAAGCCTTAGTCGGACGCGCCCGAGCGGCGGCAACCGCCACTGGGGTCCCCAACTAGGGACCTCCACCTAGCGCTTGTAAGGATCGGTCCCTTATGGGCCGATCCAAACATACCTCCTGGCCCTTGTGTAAATAAATGTTCTTACCACCACCACTTTCTACGAAACGCTGATAAGTGCTTTCCCGAACGAACTTTTTCTGGGCCTAAGTTGCTTTGTGGTGGCTAGTGCGTGCTTTTTTATTCTTGTAAAATCATAGGAAACATGTAAGAACGGTCAAATATAGTAGAGCTACAATGCAGCGCCAGAAAACTCGGCGCTAACTTTCGTGTGCACAATTGTGCACATCGTGCCACTACTCGTACAAAACGAACGATGGCGTTTCTCGTAGTTCAGTTTGTTGCTGATAGAACTTTTGGTGTGTTTTTTTTTTTTCGGTTTTCAGACTTGAGAAATTATGCCAGACAACAAAGAAGACTTGATGATGACTGGGCAGAAAGACTGCTGTCCAGAATTTCCGATGGGAACACATCAGATATTGGACTTTCCGATGAAAGAAGAAGAGCATCAAAATCAATCTGTGAGTGGCGGAATGACAGTGAATATAATTCTGCCGGGTTTGCTTCAGAAATTATGAACAAATTTTGTTTGGCAGGCGGTCACAACAGACAGTGGAGTTGGTCCATCTGGAGCAGTGCAGCGTCCTTCTCCTCTGCTAGACCCCGATGACCAACAAGAACTCGTCGGCCGACAAAAGAGGAATGCTGTTCGGACGACTGCGCATTTTCAGCCGCCTGACACCACATTTCATTCCCCAGACATGATTTCAGTGTTGTGGTTTAACCATGAGAATACTTCTTCAGATACTTCACAAATGAACTGTTTGAAGAGATTGCACGTTGCACGAACGTCTACGCGCTTCGGAGTTCAGGAACCATTCTCGGAACAACACCAGAAAGGTCAAAACGTTCTTCGGAATGTTGCTAATAATGGAGACACTAAAATTCCCACGCATCAGAGTGTACTGGAGCCCTGCAACACTAAGGCTCCTCCAAAATAGAGGAGCCTTATGCAACACGAATTACCGGTGTCATGTGGCGGAAGCAATGAGCGTGAATAGATTTTTCAGACTCTGCATTGCATGTCATAGCCAGACCCGAATCACACTAGAACTGACAAGTTTTTGAAAGTACGACAGCTACTTGCTGCTGTCAGGAAGAGGTGCCTAGAATTACCTGGTAGTGAAAAAAATAGCATCGATGAGCAAATGATTCCCTTTACAGGGAGAGTCGCGGCTAAACAATTTGTCCACAACAAACCTAATCCCGAAGGGGTCAAACTGTTTCTTCGATGCAGCTCCAGTGGTGCCGCACATGAATTTGAATTTTATCAAGGTAAAGGCAGTGGCACATCAGTGGAGCACAAGCATCTAGGGCTTGGTGGTTTCATTGCTGTGAGGTTGACTGAGCACCTGCCAAGACTAAAGAACTTTAAATGTTACTTCGACAAAAATTTCACATCGATACCACTTCTTGAAGAGTTGAAAGAAATAGGTATTTGGGCCATTTTCTTTTCGGCAAAAACCCACAAAGAAGGCATGCCTCTCCGAGCTATCGTATCAGAAAAAGAAGCTTGGCCAGGTCTGGTATCGCAATATTTACAAAGGCATTTAAGCCAACTATAGATGTGGAGGACCCGTTTCGCGTGAGCAATTCGAAGGATGTGATCGAGTTTTTGAAGAAGCATGGATGGTGCCTTAGGAGCTAACTTTGCTTTCTCAGTTGATGTTGAGGAGCTATTTTATTCTATTCCTCAAGCAGAGCTATTAGACGCAGTATAAGAGCGGATTGAAGGTGGAGATGCTGTCAAATTTCAAAATAGTAGCGGGGTTTCAGTAAATGACTTTGTAGCCTTAGTTAAATGTCACCTTTCATCCACCTACATTTGTTTTAACGATAAGTTGTTCGTACAGAAGGATGGTATTTGTATAGGCTCGTGCATAGCTCCCATACTTAGTGAAATTTTTTAAGGTCAATTTGACAAGCGTGTCGCAGCATTCTTGGAAAAAGAAAAAGGTGTTGTCAGGTGTTTTAAGTATGTTGATGATTTTATTGTGTTTGTGAACATTGGTAATGAGTGCGAAAAGCCACAATTTGTAAAACGGGTTTTAGATATTTTCGGTGGATGTTCAGACAAATTTAGGTTCACACATGAAATTCCTATGAACGGGCGTCTCCAGTTCCTCGAACTATGTTTGTACTTTGGCACGAGGCACATCTGCTGGTCGCACCAGCCACGCACAAAAAAGGAGATTTTGGCGTATAATTCTGCACATTCCAGATTAGTTAAACGGGGCATTGCGAAAAGTTGCCTGCGTGGTGCTCTTGAAAGGTCATGTGAGCATAAAAAAGAGGGCAGTTTACAGATGCAAGTGCACCGGTTGCGGAAGGCCGGTTTCCCTGAGGACACAGTGACGGCTGTGGCGGAATGCCTCCTGAAAGAAGTCAGGGCAGGTGGTCGCCCTGGCAGACGACAAAAGACTCAAAACGCTGATGCGTGCAGCCATTCCTTACGTGCATCAGTTATCGCACCGGCTGAAAAAGGTTGGAGAGAAGTGCGGTGTGGACGTTTTGTTCACCGCCCCCGAAAAGCTGGTGCGCATGTGCAAAGCCGCTAATGAGGACAGGAAGCCTATCTGCACCAAAAAACACGAGTGCAAGTTTGTATCTTGCATTGCCGGCGTCGTTTACCGCATACCTCTCTCCTGCGGTAGATGCTACGTGGGGCAGTCTGGTCGCTGCCTTAATGATCGATTACGAGATCACTGTTCGCTGGTGGGTTCATTGGCGGGGGGCGGCCATTTGGCCAATCATTGTAAGCATTGCGGGTGCGTGCCGGCGTTTGACGCCACGTATGTGCTTGGTATTGGAGGCACAAGGTTAGGGCGTGAGATATGTGAAACATATCACATTAGCAGGGAAGGCGATAAGTGTGTTAGTGCGCCTTCAATCACCCTTTCATAAAAAGAAAAAGTGTACCTAAGGAACAGTTCGCCCCCTTTTGATTAGTTTTTGATCGTTGGTTTTGACTAGAGTGCGCATGTGCCACCAAGTGCTTTTATGTTCCCTTTATTGCAAGTAAATCCTCAGTTGATGTTTAGCGCTCGTCCTGTCTTCTCCTATGTCTGTGTCTGTGTTATTTGCGCTAGTCTTTTTATTTATGTCGCGTCGACATTAGTGGGCGTAGCGGAGCCAACAAACGTGAAACGATGGAGCGAGTCGTTGAAGCAGCATGTTGACATACCGTGCCCTGAAATTATCAGCCAAAATACAACGAATCTATGGGCGGAGTGGACAAGATGGATTTTTTGCTGTCGTTGTACCCACTAAAACAAAGAACCAAAAAGTGGCCAGTATGCGTCATTTCTCATTTCACTTCATTCGCACTGGTAAATAGTTGGCAAGAATATCTGATTGATGCGAATGACAACTGCATACCGCGTAGGAAAATTCTAGGCTCGCTGGCCTTTCAGAATGGTGCTGGAATGGCATTAATCGTGTGCAAAAAGAATGGTGCCAGGAAACGTGGTCGGCCGAGCAATGATGCAAAGGAGCCCCTAAGGAAGGTGCGCAGTGCTGAGCCGCGGCCTGTAAATTCCGTCCGGTATTATGAAATGCAGCACTGACCAGCACACACAGGCACTATAGTTTCGCTCAGCGTTGCAAGCTGGAAGGCTGCAAGTCAAGAACGCGAGTCCGATGTTGGAAATGCAATGTGTTTTTGTGTTTTTCAGCCACAAATGACTGTTTCTACGCATTCCATAACAGGTGAGCTTTAATTTTTGTTTTAGAATCTCATTTTGATCTGAAATAAACAAATCCTTTGCCTGAGACACGAAATGCAACCTTGTATTGTTTATACTGACTGAGTCACATTGTACATATATGTGTATACAAACTTCAGCAAGAAGAAAAAATGTATTTGGTTTAGTTTTGTTCTCGGACTATACTCTAAAAAAAACACACATTGAATAATTTTCCTGCACTTTACATTCGTGACTGAAGAGGATAAGCAACTGGCTGATTTCTCGCAAGAAATTTGCATTTTCTTCAGCTTCAAGTTCAAGTTGAGGGGCCTGTTATGAGGAACTATACGAAGGGAGCCACAGACGTGGGCCATATTGGCGTCATACCTGTAAAGGTGGAGGTTTAGTGTACCCCATATATATATATATATATATATATATATATATATATATATATATATATATATATATATATATTGCATATTTGGCCCATTTGCGCTGCTGACGACCTTTTTAAACATATGCGATGGAGCAATCGACTCAAAGCTTCATTCGGGTTGAGAGTGCGTACGAGGACAAAAATACTTGAGAGAGCCTGACAATGACGGAGTAATGTAGCGGTAAAGACCCGATTCCGCAAAAAGATTACGGGGGACACAAGCGCCGCTTTAATCAACAGGTGAAGGCGGGCTAGTTGGTGGTTGACTATGGAATGCATATTGCAACCGCGCGAAGCGACAGGGACGAAGAAAAGATCGTTTTGTCCTGTGCTTTCTTCTCTTCGTCCCTGTCGCTTCGCGCGGTTGCAAATTCATGCCATAGCTTTAACCAAGTCGTGCCTGCATCGCCTGGGGGGAACGTGAATAAAGGATCCTGGCAGGCTGATTCCGATATCACCCCTCCCGAGTTGGCAGTTCCTGCCAACCATTAACATCAGACAGCCCTTTACGTCCAGTTAGTGCTCGGCTATGTCATCTGCCAGCTATCGCCTGCCAGCGCCATGATCTTGATTTTTCGCTCACAACGCCAATGCCGGTAGGCGGCCGCCAACGCCGGATTTTCGGTGAACGAGACCTTTAATGCTATAAAATCCCAAGCATATGCACCCGACAGGTTATGCTTAGCAGGTGGCATGGCCGGGCACTAAATAATGTAGGTGGATTGTGTGACATCACGACGGCATGGCCGAGCTGGCAGGAACTACCAATTCGGTTAGCTCCTTCCAGATGGAAAGGTGAGATATGGGAATCAAACCCTTCAAGACTCCGCCACATTCGTAAGGCTTGATTAAAGGGAGACTTGAGGTCGGCTGGTATTTCACACAATTATTATGGCAGCTTAACGACTGTATGCTAGCTAATTAGTACGGACAAAATAAAAGACGAACGAAAAGTGGTGATTAAGCAAGTTGCGAAGTGCATTTATAGGCGAATGAGTAACCGCAACTGGAAGTCAAGTCTCCCATTTTTTGTCTTTCTCCGCATGAAAGCGAACAAATTTCCTGTGCTCTCCTCGGGGTTGTTTCAAGATAATTTACTTGGCTTACCTGCGCTAATATGCCGTATGGCGATCAAAGAGGACACCGCAGTTCTGGCGCTGATTCTGTTCCTGAATTTGAACGTTTCGCGTCGTTCACAGGTTGTCGGAAAAGTAAATTGGGCAGCAATTTGAGCACTTGAAGCGAAGACCCATTTCAAGTTGCTTCAGGCTTATTGCACTGTGCTGGCGTGGCAGTGCCTTCACCTATTGTGGTGCACAGGTCAGAAGTTAGTGAGGACGGCAGTCCGCGTGGATTCCAGCATGGGCTGAATTCAGTCCGGGGTGTTTAATTGGCCCGCTTCCCGAGTGCGACCACGGACTTTCGCTACCAGTGTTTTAAACACAGGGCAATGATTTTTACTAACATTGGGCATATTCTGCCAGCAAGGATGCACCTGGTCATCGGTGCCTGGTTGCATGAAGTATGTACGCCTGGGTGCAGGTATCAAATGCGGGCAACGAGATGTCGGGTTGTGTTTGGCCTCTCGGGAAGGAAGGTTATTTTGCGAAGTCCATGCTATATAAACATGAGCTATAAAAAATGGTTGGCACCAGGTATGCATGGTGAAGGCCTCAGAGTTATTCAGTGGAGTAGCCTTAATTTGTTATTTTTCTTCTTTATGCTTGCCTATACACAGCACAGCATGCGAGCCCGTGGCCGCGCCTTGACACCTTCATAGAATAACTTATCGAATATGTGTTTTCGTTGATCAGATATGTCAGCATTATCTATTTCTGAGAGGAATATCGTTCTTCGAGAGTCACGTTATCAGACTCCCACGTTACGCGGAATGTCTGGTGCTTTTGTCATACACTAATACGCGCCGCTAAGGGCGCGGCGAGCTGCTGTTTGCTACAAGACTGATCGGGCTTATTTAAGCAAGTGAGAAAAAAAAAATAGCCGCTCTCCAGACACAAAAGGAGCAGCCACGAAAAGTTACGGTGACGCAACCGCACTCGTCACGCATGCTGCGAGTGGGGGCTGAAAATCAAACAAAGGACACTTGAGCTAGTGCTGTCTTATAAGATTTGCAAGTACAGTCGCATGCTGCTGCAGACATGAAGTCAAAGATGCTCGGGAAATACATGCAAGCCCTCATATGCAGCCTTCCCAATTTTTTTTATAGGGCTATCAGCTTTGGTGGATCGCTGCCGTGGCTCTGGGGAAACTCCGAGTGTAGTTGACAGTTCACAGTTTGCTCATTCGAGGTTATCGAGAGTTCTGGCACGACTAGCATTGTTGAACGCTCCTTTGGTCTGTTGCCTGTGCGAACTTTCCGTGAGGCCCTTTTGGCGCTGTAGAAGAATATTATCGGCAGAGAATTTTTTACTGGTTCCTAAGGTAATATATGGTGTCAAATAAGAGCCTTTTTTTTTCCTAAATGTTTGTTTATTCTCTATGGTAATGGTGGCTAGATTAGTTTTGCTAGGCGTGAGGCGAGGGACTGGCCTAAAATTATTCACGCTGACCTGTTTCTGGATTTGGGAATAGTGTGAATTTCCGCCATTTTCCATTCTTCTGGAACCTGTCCGCCTGTCCAGTGTTCGTCAGATAGTTTGATGATTTATAGTTGGGATGTGTTGTCTAAGTTTGGAGAGTGTTGTAGTCGATTCTGTCAGATCCCCGTCGCGCATGTCTTCCCATGGCCTCATTCCTTGATTTTGTCTAAAGAGATGCATTCTTCTGTCGCGGCGCGCTCTTCTCCTCAACGCATATTCTGTGGGGTAGTTCAAGATTCCCTGGACTGTACCAATATTCTTCAAAGTCTCAACTGGTTCGTAGTTTTCTTCACTAAAGTACGTACCATCTTCTTATTCCTTCTTAAAATTCATCTTGTTTAGCTCAAAATGACAGAACATGAAGTAAGAAAACACGTACAGCGCAAGCGATAGTCACAAATGCTTTATTGAAGCCTAAAATACGCATATATATAATCGCAGGCCTGCGCGAGCACAGCCTAGCAAATAATTTGAGTATACAGCACGCAGAAAGTTGCCACACGTGGCGCGAAAGAAATTTCATCTCAGCATTCTAAAGAGCAACTCACTAACACAATCTTGACCCGCTTTTCAGATAAAGAACGCCTCCAAAGTTTCACGGGCGGTTTTTTGCATACTTATGCCTAGAATCCTAATGCTAGGGAAACAACGGTCTACGGTTGGTGCAAGCGAGGCAATAGTCAACAAGATGCGTGGCTTCCCTGTTATTTAGATCTTTTGCATGCTTCCTGAGCCTTTCGTTCATGCAACGCCCCGTCTGGCCGATGTACGATTTGCCACAGGATAAGGGAATGTCGTACACAATGTTCGTGGCGCACCGAGCAAAACCAACACTACCTACATAAAACGCTGTTCATGCTCCTTTTCACAGCCCTGGGCCCGCTTGCACGAACGCGAGGGTGTAATTCCAGTCTTAAGACCGAGTCTATAGTCTTATCCGAATCTAAAATAAGACTGGACCTCCCGGCGTCCGCCGGACGCTTGCGCGAACCGATAAGACTGAACTTTTGTCTTCGCAAGTGATGCAACGGCTTGCTGAGCGAGCTTCTTGGAGGCGTAAAAAATCATCGGCACGTTGAACCATCTAGCCACCTTCTTAAAGCTGTGGGTGACCTTGTGCATATAAGGTACAACTTCTGACCTCTGGTTGCCCTCCAAATCTATTGCAGCTTTACTGCATGTCCCGGGCTTCATTTTCTTCATCAGCGTTGGCAGCCACAGATACAACAACCAACACATGGGTAGCCGGCGGCAAAGAGCATCTCCAATTGCATGGTAATCAACACTCACTTGCATCTCATGCAGACATTATCACCGGAGCGCGGACTCCAGGCAGAGTGAAGATCAATTTTAAGACTGCTCACCAACTAGCCCAACAGTTAACGCTTTTAAGGTTATTTCTTCTTGGTGCTCGAACAGCCAGTCAAAGCTCTGCGTAGATTCTCGCCAAGTCTTACAGTTTCTCCCTGACGTAACCTTAAACTGCAGCAGAGGTTCAAACCATTATGTTTGGATAGGTCGATCCTCTGCGTGCCTTTCGTATTGTTTAGCGATATCGTGCTCCGGCTTTCAGTTTCCTCTCTCTTACTTCCCTTCGTGAGGAGCTTTCGGATGTCCCATATATGTACAGGAATGCATGCCCGCTGCCTTCGCTTGTCGGGTTAGTTCTGCTCGAGTTTTTCCGCCAACTGCCAAATATGAGTTGGGAGAGGTGGAAGGAACAAAACATTAAAGAAAAGCAAGAATGAAACAAACACCAAAGTTTGAGAAAAAATATCAAGTTCTACGTGTTATTGGCGCGAGTAAGTAGGGCGTGCCCTGAGCATACCCTGCAATTGGCCGAATCGTTAACTGAAGGTGTTTTGACACTTGCTCCTTGTTTTTGCCAGTCACTCTTGTTTGGAAGCGTTAATTATTGTTTTTACAAATCACCCTAATTTGGAAGAACTACGTAGGAGAAAACAGTGAGAAGCCTGTCCTTAACTATACATTTTTTTTTCTGGCTACACACGCTCCGACGCTTTTGACAAATAATCGTCTTTTCGAAATGTTTCAAAGCGACACACCTCCGAAATGGGCTTCGCCACACAACGCACTTGACTTCACCACATCAAGTACGTTAAACTCCTATAAAAGGGAACTACAGTGGTTTCGCCATCCCCGTTGTCGCGGCATGTTGAGCACTAAAAGTCTGGCTAGCGTTTCTAAACTGTCTTTTCTTTTCTTTTTGATAATGGGTCCAATGCAGTGGGGCTTATGACATCGGATGCCTTTGCGCACCGCCCTTTTACTGGATTGGGAATAGCCGCAACTGGTCGTAATCACGACTAGAGCCAGCTGAACTTCGCAATGGCAAAAAGCTCAAACACATTGCATGTATATGACCGTTAAAAACGTTGGGTCATGGGCGAATTGCATGCGCCAATGCCCGTTATAATCTACTTGATTTGATCCCGTTGCGTTGGCTCAGTGGTTAGTGTGCTCGACTACTGAACCCAAGGATGTCGGATCCTGGCCGCGGCGGCCGCTTTTCGATGCAGGCGGCGCCCGTGTGCTGTGCGATAGCAGTGCAAGGTAAAAAGCCCCCGGGTGGTCGAAATTCTCTCTTAGCCTGAGCCGCTCTGGGGCGTTAAACCCTGCAAATCCAACCATACCCGATTTCGAGAACAAATATGCCGCGTAGTCCGCGCAGCGTTGAAGTTTAACATTTGGACATTCATTGTCCGCGGACTGTATATCGATTTTTATGACTAAGCTTTAACGTGATCCCTGCAATGACACTGGCAAGTTCCGGCATTGATTTCAGGTCATCACTTCGGAATCTTAAACGAAAATTCTCTGCGCCAACTTGTGTGTGTGCGTGCGTTGAGCTCAAATCTATTTTGTTGTTGTTGTTCGCACAATAGTTTTGTTTTGTTGATGTGGCATGGTTGAAATGCTTACAAGCATAGATAGTTCATTAACGTGTGGCCTTCGTTCCGAGTGACAGGAGTAGGGCACTTCTCCTATTGATTTCATTCAGCCAAACACTGATTGGGTTATGTGTAGAGTTTACTGCCAAGTAACGTATACGCTCCTGTTGCTCGGTTTTGTAAAATACACATGTATCGGTCATTTCTAAAACCATAATAAATGCTTGCCACTACAGAGGCGTTCGTTTTTTCTGAACTTTCTTCTTTTGTCTCATGTGAGCGCTTTATGGTGATGGTGTTAGGTTGCGCCAACGTTCGTCCTTTTCTATTATTGCCCGCATCCGAAATGGCAACACGAACCGAAAGAACGCGGGATCTGGTCTTGTGGGAAAAATGTAGAGTAAAGCACCGAGGCCACACATCAGTATCCCCGTGCTGTTTCCAAGACGAATTCATCGGCTGAATCGCGACGCGACTCCCTCGCAACGCCCGCGGCATACCGCGAGGACCCTTCGGACAGCTCCAGCAGAGATGAAAGCGGGCGGAACGCCATGAGACCACAGCTGAAGAAAGGCCGCTCCGAGTGCGGGCAGGCCAGATCCCGATTGTCCCGATCTGGCAAAGCAAAACGGCGGAGGGGAAAGAGGGAGACGGTAGCCGGCGTCGTGGAAAAGAAAGCCGTCACCGGGTGCCCCGACGGCACCCACCGCTGGTGAAGAAAAGGCGGCAAAGAGGCCGCCCCCGCTCTGCCCCAGGGGGTGCTTCCGAATTGCCCAATAATTGCTGCCCTTCAAAGGCAGCACCCGCCACAGCGCCCGCGTTGACACCGGCACTGTACTGGGAGACGCGTCTCACCGTTTACCGCTTTCTTTGGAAGAGGGAAGGCGCACTAATTGGTTTCTTCTACGCGTTTCCCTCAGGCAACCAAAAAGAAATAAAAAGGCGCTCGTTGAAGCATGCTGCTTTTCTTTCGTCCTGTCTTCGCAAGCAATTCCTACAACAGCGCCGCCAGCTCCAGTTTTTATGGCCGCAGCTACCGCAGCCGCGGCGGAGTCACCCACACACAGAGAAGCCATTCCTGCGGTCCCTTCTCCCTCCCCGTCTATCTTTGAAGCTCTGCTGGATGTTTGTGGGTGAGCCTCGTTTGCAATCTGCGCAATCTCCCGAAATGTTCGTCCTTTCCTGCTTTCAGTCTCCTTTGGTGTGGTCTGTGGCATGCTTCCACCCCCCCTCCCCCCTTCTTTTTCTTTTTTCTTTCTAGATCAGTAGGCCAGAGTTTGGCCTACTGATACAACCGCTCGTTCCCACGTGTGCACCCGAGTGGTATACCGCCCCTTGTTAGGAGTGGCGCTTTGCGGCGATTCCCAGCATGGGATCCACTGCGGTTTGTGTTGTCTCCAGCCGGATGCACAGCAGCTGACACTGGTCGAATGTTTGCGAGTGTGGGTTTGTGTGTTTCCTTTGTCCCGGCGTTGTTGAAATTCGAGGAAACTGTTCCGGTCCAAATTATAAACAGATACCTCGGACGCTTGCCGTAATCCAAAAATGTTTTATTGGCTGCGTGTACTCGGGCATCCCGCGTGCATGTACAGGTGCGGACATAAGTAAACGGAACACGCTTTTCCGTTCAAGTTAAAATCATGCCTTCTGCACTGGAAATAAGAAAACAATGTTAGTCCTCTGAAATGGTACAGGCGTCTACTACCAGTTCGCACATACCACGACTGCCAGTTTCAATTATGCAACGCGTGCAAATACTTAGAGGGAAATTGTGTGATCCGTTTACTTTTGTCCGAGCGGTACGTATATAAGCACGCACGAAGCAGTGACAAAGCAACTTTGAAGCATAATAAAGGTGTGAAAGGTATGCAACATCTACCTAATGTCAAAATAAGTAAACAAAGGCACCCTAAAATACACCACAAAGTCGGAAAACAAACAACAATGGAGCGGAATAAAGAAAAAGGTTCGCAAGGTTAACATATAAAGCAAGGACCGAAAATGTATATTTCAGATGTTTGTTTGTTTTTACTCTGGGCTCCAAATAATCTGGAAATAAAATGCCTATATGATATCTCTGCCCTTTTTTCATGCAATAAATTCCTTCTCATGGGCCACGAGCTGTTAGGAGAACTGTTTGGCATCATCTAATTTTTTTATATATATATATATATATATATATTTCGTCCTTTCATGAGTGCTTCCCATCGCTTTTACTTTCTTTCTCTTCTGAATTATTATTAACTGGTTGCAATTTTCAATTGACACAATCTGCGGGAACATGTATTATGCAGCATATTTTTTATAAGTGTTGAGCAGAGCGAAAAGTGCACACAACGTCAACAAGGTTCCCGAAATGGCAGTTATTCGTGGCCACACATGACTGTGAATGTATTTCAGAGTAACGCAGTCTGTGGCTTCGAGTGTTTTCGAGAAGCATATAGATACAGAGGAAGTTCGGTTTGCGATTTTCCCAGAACGCGGCAGATCGGTAAGCTAAGTTATCGAGGAAGACACAGTTCACGCTACAGCTGAAAAAACTCTGTTACAAAATATTTTGAAATTGTCGCCCTGGTCCCCCTAAGGACATCAAAGCGTCATATGTGACACTGCATGCAGAGCTCAACGAAAGGAGTCCAGCGCGAACTCCTCCCATATGGGAAAATTAACTGGCTTCCAGGATAATACAGACCGTTAATTATAAGTACCTTAATTGTTGATCAATGGAAGATAAGTTGTTTTCTTTGATGAACCAAGCCCATGGCCGTGTGGGAATGATAGGATTCGATGCATACACTGTCCAAAGCGCACTACGTGTAAGCGTCGTGATCAGTTTTCCGCGTTAAGCCATGGGCTTTGGTACTTCGCAGTAAGAGCCTCACACTCGCATTCGGGGAGTTCGTCTCCTTCGTAACTTTCAAGTTACCTTTCAAGGTACTTATCAAGGAACTGTATGAAAAGATAGATGCTTCCATATGGACGCGGGAGCCGTGCTTTTGAATAGGAGTTTTAACAGAAGGATAACGCGAATCCCTCTTCGAAGCTCGAACCTTGTGAAAAATTGGTAGGAGAAGAGGAGGGTGGCCCTTATAGAATAACTAATCCGGTATGCTGTGATTATTTGAATTGAAAATACTTGGATATGATACGCTGTCGCCTCAGAGACACAAAATCCGGCAGCGCAGGGCAGAAAATCGACCAGATGCTGCAAAGGTGGGGAAACACGTATTATATATTTCCAATGCGTTAATTGGCAACTACCTGGCAGTGACAAATTCTGCGGTCGACAGAAGAGGCTTGGTGCAAAATAGTATACTAATGACATTAGGTTATTGTCAAAAGTCATTTTTGAAATTGCTACTTCGTTTTGTAACAAATATGAATATTAGCAACAATACGTAAATTAGTGAAAGCACGGGTCTTCAATATATTTGGTCTATGAAGAAACTGGGGCCAAATATAAGAATCAATACCGGTTTTTGTTATGTGAAAATGCTCAAACTGTCTTCCTGTCGATGCTGTCAAATCCTCTTAACTACTTCCAGAGAAGAAGGGCGCTCTTTCGCACAGCGCAACGGTTAGACAGGAAGAATGTGCAGAGCTTCTCGAATGTGCACTGGCGGGCTCAACTTTTCGTACAGCAAGTTTTTAAAGTTATTGCTCAGAAAGCTATGTTATGCTTGTGGTACACTCGGCATTTATAGGCATATAGCGAGCTCGCGAAGGAAAACGAAATTATGCAGTGATGTTGTAGCCGACATCAATCACGGGGTTTAAAACAGGTCGCTTAGACGTGTCTTCCTTCCTTCCTTCCTTCCTTCCTTCCTTCCTTCCTTCCTTCCTTCCTTCCTTCCTTCCTTCCTTCCTTCCTTCCTTCCTTCCTTCCTTCCTTCCTTCATTCCTTTCTTTCTTTCTTTCTTTCTTTCTTTCTTTCTTTCTTTCTTTCTTTCTTTCTTTCTTTCTTTCTTTCTTTCTTTCTTTCTTTCTTTCTTTCTTTCTTTCTTTCTACCTTCCTTCCTTTTGTTTTATTGCTTTGCTTATAACGAAGACATTGTAAAGCATAGGGCTTACGCGCCGCTGTAGGTCTTCCGTTACACGCCTGCTCGAGCGGTCACAGAAGAATATACTGAGTCAAAGAGCGTTTACCTGTGCATTTATTGCACGTATTTTGGCAGATTATCCGCCATTATCGAGTACATATTAACACAAGGCCCCAGACACCACGTGAAATCACTTCTTTTTCTTTAGGAGTGGTTTTTGTATGAACATGCAATGAACTTTGAATAAACATGTATGTAAATAGCCTCACTGGTGTCCCCTTGTAAAACTGCCTGTAATATGTTCAATTTCTTTATCTTCAGCTCCGCCCTCGGCTACTGAGCTCGGGTTCGACACAGGCCTTGAGTAACCGCGTTTGGATGTAGGCGTAACGCAAGGTGCCCATTTACTACCTACTCGACGTCAATGTTCGGTGTAAACAATCGCATGTGGTTGAAATTAATCCGAAGCCGCCTTCATATACGGTCGCCCTCATAGCCCATGTCGTTTTTGGGCCACAAAATGCCCTAAATGAATAAAAATTTCCATTCACTACGTCTGCCCCGCCTACGTCTGTGAAAGCGCGCAGCGACGCCTGATTCGAAAACGCGTGCTGTGCTAGGTGACGTGGCTTAGTGAGATGATTAATTAAGGTATACATTTGGAAGCACGTAGGTCGGCTCGAATCCCTATCGTTTAACTATCAGATGGGTGCAGTTAGGCGACGAAATGATATGCCACCACCCGGAATACTGCACGAAAAACGGCTGCGCCACGATTTTTATACGACGGAGATCAAACCACATGGATCTCCGTTAGATCCATGTGGTTTGATCTCCGTCGTATAAAAATCGTGGCGCAGCCGTTTTTCGTGCAGTATTCCGGGTGGTGGCATATCATTTCGTCGCCTAACTGCACCCATCTGATAGTTAAACGATAGGGATTCGAGCCGACCTACGTGCTTCCAAATGTATACCTTAATTAATCATCTCACTAAGCCACGTCACCTAGCACAGCACGCGTTTTCGAATCAGGCGTCGCTGCGCGCTTTCACAGACGATCTCCGTTACGCCCCGCCGGGGTGGTGCAGTGGTAAGACGCCCGACTACTGTGCCGGAGTTCCCGGGATCGAATCCCGGCCTCGGCGGCTGCGTTTCGATGGAGGCGAAACGAAGTGGCGTCCGTGTGCTGTGCGATGTCAGCGCACGTTAAAGATCCCCAGGTGGTCGAAATTACTCCGTAGCCCTCCACTACGACCCCCCTTTCTCTCTATCCACTTTCACTCCCACCTTCATCCCTTCCCTTACGGCGCGGTTCAGGTGTCCACAGAGCAAGTGTGACAGATACTGCGCCTTTCCCTTCCTATGAACCAACCAACCAACCATCTCCGTTAGTGATGCCGCGAATGGCGCGCCATGAGCGATAAGGGGAAGGGGAGATCTGCACAAGCATCTTTGTCCCACTCTCTTCTTCGCTAGCCTTACAACGGCTGGCCTCAAAGTTGCTATGACAACTGTGACGCGACCAAAAGACTCGAACCATCGAGATACCCTGAGGGGCTCGAACCCTAGTCCTAACCGGACCTCTAACACAAGACCACAATTTAGGATCAGCTGCAGAACCCTTCACCTCACCTTCGGACTCAAATTCATCCTCTGCCTTCATCTCGGTTTCCAAAACCACTGACACTACTATGTCACACTGACGTCACGCAACTTCCTGTACAACTTCATGCGGACAGCTTCCGTGACAGGTTCTGAGGACAACTCACCTCATGAGCCATTAAGGCTTTAACCCTTAATAAACCCCCTTTCAGGAACGGTACTACACAATTAAGCTTCGCTTTGTGTAGTTCCGCACTGAACAGACGTCGAAATTTTGACACCTTCTCGAGTTCCATATGGTCTCTCTAGCAGTGTTTTGTTCTACGGCGGCAGCCCTAATAGCTGAACACGATACAACATGAGGCTGGCAGAGTGCCATTAGTGCTTTTGTTTGAGCTGCCTCGTGTTCCACGGTGGGCCTCGCCCTCACCCTGTGGGAAGGAGAGGAGTGAAAGCCCGACGAAGAGAGAGAGAGAGAGAGAGAGAGAGAAATGTGCCGTAGTGATTGATTGATTGAATGCCCTTTGTTAAATGGGAAGGCTCGTGGCCATGGATGAGGGTAAAGGGGAGTAGACAGAATCTTCATTGTTTAGGTCGTCAATCAAATCATATTGCCGTAGTGAAGGAGGATAATATTTGTCTGTACAATGTGGACATGTGGGCTCTGTCCTTATTGCAAGGTCTCCTTGATTCTCTGATCTATATATATCTCTCTTCGGTTCGTCCCTTCTCGCATTCTTTTGCCTGGAAAATGAAGGCTGCCTCGGCCGCCTTCCCCGCTTGAAGAGTTTTGTTCCGTGGAAGTCTGAAAACGATTCGTATATCACAAACATGCATGACGCTCTGAAATTGTTCACATCGTTATTGCGGAAGATAGAAAATTCCTGGGTTTGAATGCGCTCTGCTCCTTTGCACTTTGGTCAGCCAGGCTACCTGTGCTGCGAAAATAGCTTTCCCGTTTTAGTCAATCAAACCTACTATTTGGTTTACCAGCCAATAATATGCAGAGTGCATCATGAGGAAGGCCGGTCTGGACGAGTCATCAGCTGGAGTGAAGATTGCTGGAAAACGTATCAACAACCTTAGATATGCGGATGATACCACTTTAATGGCAGAAAGTGAAGTGGAACTCAAGAGACTACTGATGCGCGTACAAGAAGAGAGTGAGAAGTTTGGGCTTAAACTGAACATTAAAAAGACGAAGATCATGGCGTCTTGCCCTATCAAGTCCTGGAGCATCAATGGACAAGAAGTGGAAGCTGTGACAGATTTTCTGTTCTTGGGCGCCAAGATTACCTCGGAAGGAGACTGCAGCCATGAAATTAGGAGACGCCTGCTTCTGGGAAAGAGAGCAATGGTTAGCCTTGACCGCCTAGTAAAGAGCAGAGACATTAGTCTGCCAACCAAGATCCGTATAACCCGTGCTATGGTCTTTCCAGTTGTGATGTATGGATGCGAGAGTTGGACTGTGAAAAAGGCTGACCGCCGAAGAATTGACGCGTTTGAATTGTGGTGCTGGCGAAGACTCTTAAGAGTTCCGTGGACTGCCAGAAGATCAAATCAGTCGATATTGTCGACCATAAACCCTGACTGCTCATTGGAGGGTCAAATTCTAAAGTTAAAGCTCAGCTACTTTGGTCATCTGATGAGAAGAGAGGAGTCGCTGGAGAAAGATTTGATGTTGGGAAAGGTTGAGGGTCGCCGGAGAAGGGGTAGGCAGCGAACGCGATGGTTAGATGGCATTCTCGAGGCATTGCAGATGAAGCTATGTGATGTTAAGAAGATAGTGAGAGACCGGAAAGCGTGGCGTGACATGGTCCATAGGGTCACGAAGAGTCGGACACGACTAAACGCCTGAACTGAACTGAACTGAATGGTGTTGCCACGACCCAAAATTTGCTTTCTCTTTCTGCTTTTTTTAGCTGTCTGCTATACCCTCAGTAGCACGTACCTTTAGGCTAGATAGCACGGAAATCCCGGCCTCGGCGGCAGCTTTTCGATGGAGGCGAAAAGCAAGGCGCCCGTGTGCTGTGCGGTGTCAGTGCACGTTAAAGAACCCCAGGTGGTCGAAATTCCCGGAGTCCTCCACTACGGCGTCTCTCATAGCCTGAGTTGCTTTGGGACGTTAAACCCCATAAACCAAACCAAACCAGATAGCACGGAAAAAAATTCTAGAGGGCACTTTGGACCACTAATGTGCGATGAGGCGAAAGCCATTACAGCGCGCTGGATTGTAGCCCCCCACTGCGGCACCTATATCGACCTCTCTCCTTTCACTCCCATCGTCCTCCCTTCTTTTAAAGATCCCCAGGTGGTCGAAATTACTCCGTAGCCCTTAACACTACGGCTACTCTTTCTCTCTTTCCACTTTAACTCCACTTCCTCCCTTCCCTCACGGCGCGGTTCAGGTGTCCACAGAAAATGAGTGAGACAGTTACAGCGCCTTTCCCTTCCAGTGAACCAATTAATTAATTACGGCGTGGTACGCCTCGCCGGGGTGGTGCAGTGGTAACACGCCCGACTACTGTGCCGGAGCACTCGGGTTCGAACCCGGCCTCGGCGGCTGCGTTTCGATGGAATGCGAAAGGAAGAGGCGTCCGTGTGCTGTGCGATGTCAGCGCACGTTAAAAATCCCCAGGTGGTCGAAATTACTCCGTAGTCCTCTACTACGGCTCCTCTTTCTCTCTTTCCACTTTCAATCCCACGTTCCTCCATTCGCTTACGGCGCGGATAAGGTGTCCACAAAAACAAGCGAGACGGTTACCGCGCCTTTCTTTTCCTATAAATCAATCAGTTTACGGCGTGGTACATGTATCCGCGGAGAATTGTGACAGATACTGCGCCTTTTCTTTCCTGAAAAAAAATTTTTAACTCCACTGCTGCCTGCTATACTAGCGCCTCCTAAACATCTAGGTCTGTTTCTGTTTTCTGTGTGGCGCGGCGTTCGAGGAAGCGCCATATATATGTAAGGCTCCGGGACGTCTGGATCGGACGTCCGGCGGGGTCAGCTTCATATATGCATGAATTAATCGCCCGGTGACGTAATGACCATTCGTGACAGTACATCCTGCGCCCCTTGTCGAGCACAAGAGGCATTCATAATCGAACAAGTGAGACAGTTACAGTGCCCTTCCCTTCCTATAAATAAATCATTCTTTTTTTTTATTTTTTTTTTTTGAGCGCATCAAGTTCACTGACGTTCTAAAATTCGTTTACAGGAAAGGAAAGGCGCAGTATCTGTCAACAGGAATTATGATGAGGGTTTCACGATCCGGGTCGTGGTGCAGTTGGTTAAAGCGCTAGGCTGGGCATCCAAGGGACGGAGGTTCGATTTCCGGTGGAGACAAGATTTATTTATTTACTTTTAACCATATCCCTCATGGTAGACAAGACAATTGACGCCACCAGGTCATGACGTTCCAATCTCGCTAAGTGCGACACTTCTCGCGAACGGACAACACTATGAGCCCCGCCGGGGTGGCGCAGTGGTAAGACGCCCGACCACTGTGCCGGAGTTCCCGGGTTCGAACCCGACCGCGGCGGCTGCGTTTCGATGAAGGCAAAACGAAGTGGCGTCCGTGTACTGTGCGGTGTCAGCTCACGTTAAAGATCCCAGGTGGTCGAAATTACTCCGTATCCCTCCACTACGGCTCCCCCCTTCTCTCTTTCTACTTTCACTCCCACCATCCTCCCTTCCCTTACGACGCGGTTCAGGTGTCCACCGAGCAAGCGGGACAGATACTGCGCCTTTCACTTCCCGTGAGCCTATTATTATTATTATTATTGGTTTGGTTTGTGGGGTTTAACGTCCCAAAGCGACTCAGGCTATGAGAGACGCCGTAGTGGAGGACTCCGGAAATTTCGACCACCTGGTGTTCTTTAACGTGCACTGACATCGCACAGCACACGGGTGCCTTGCTTTTCGCCTCCACCGAAAAGGTGCCGCCGAGGCAGGGATTCGATCCCGCGTCCTTGGGAACAGTAGTCGAGCGCCGTAACCACTGCGCCACCCCGGCGGGGCTATTATTATTATTATTATTATTATTATTATTATTATTATTATTATTATTATTATTATTATTATTATTATTATTATTATTATTATTATTATTATTATTATTATTATTATTATCAAGATTGCTTGTTGTTGCAATCGGACATATCTGCCTTTTCTGATTGGTGTGCGAAGAATCGACTTACCCTCAATTCCAAAACTAGGGTTTTCTCATTTACCCGTAAAACATATAGCTTTCTCTACCATTATTCTGTGAATTCTGTGCTGTTGGACAGGGTTGATGAAATTAATGACCTTGGTGTACTCTTTGACCGCACCCTCAACTTCTCCTCTCACACTAAACGCATTGCTCAGCGGGCTATGCGCACACTCGGATTCGTTTGCAGACTTTCGAGAGAGTTCCATACTCCACGTCCGTTCTTACCTGTACATATGCTTGTCGCTCTTGGAGTACGCGTCAGTTGTTTGGAATGGCACTTGCAAATCGAACTTCGACGAGGTTGACAGAGTACAAAAACAATTTTTACGGATAATTCATTATCGCTTTCCTTGCGTAACTTCCTCCTCTCGCTCCACCAGGAGCGCCCAATTGAATCGTCCTTCTCTTCACTGCCGTCGTATCAGAGTTGATATCACTTTTCTGTACAAACTCCTTCATGGCCACATTATGTGCCCTCAGCTCTTAGAGTACATCCTACTGCGCGTTCCGCGAAAGAGCATGAGGGAACTCAGACCATTTCAAGTTTCTCCGTCTCTTCATTCCCATTCAGCTCTGGACAGAATGCAGTGGTTACTTAACTCTTTTTGTCCTCACCTTGACCTCTTCCAAAACTCGCTCTGTTCATTTACATTGGATGTTAGTAGCGTTGTATTCCAAATAGTACTTTATCACATATAACTCCCACTTTCTAGCCTAAAATATTGTATTAACTTCACTTTTTGCTTTTTCTCCTGTTCAATGCTGTCTGTATCTTGAACTGCTTTTTATCCGTTTCGTACTTATATTTCAACTTTAAACTTTATATTTGAATCTTGCTGTCCCGTGTTCAAATCTATTTCTTTATTGTATTATTCAGTATTTCTAGCCTGTGTTTTAAGTACCACGCACTTATTGCGCCTGGAGTGGTTATTTATTTTATGTATATTTCTATAACACTATAATCAATGTCAGTTATTTGTTGTTGTTTTTTTCTCTATATCTACGGTTCTTTTTTTTTTTTTTCTTTCATGATGTGCTCAACAACTCTCTGACTGTGTATATAAGTGACGCTACTCACTGATTGCTTTCTTTCCGCGATAATTTTCGTCTCAATTTCATTTCATGTGTTATTTATTTCCTCTTTGTGTTCTCTCTGTGTGCGTAAACATGTTTGTGCATTTTCATTTTTGTTTCTTTTTTTTTATTTGTGCTGCAGCACGAAGACCACATGGTTGTTCCTGCGCACATTAAATAAAGATTGATTGATTGATTGATTATTATGAGCTAAAGGCTTCCGCCTTAAAAAATTGCAGGGCCTCTTAGATGTATCTTAAGAGGAGAATGACAAAATCCTACCCTCTCTCTCCTGTCATTTGCTCTCATTGTTTGCTTAATAATTAATTGGTTCAATAATTGGTTCAATGGAAGGGAAAGGCGCGGTAACTGTCTCACTCGTTTTCTGTGGACACCTGAACCGCGCCTTGAGGGAAGGGAGGAAGGTGGGAGTTAAAGTGGAAAGAGAGAAAGAGGAGCCGTAGTGGAGGGCTACGGAGTAATTTCGACCACCAGGGGATCTTTAACGTGCGCTGACATCGCACAGCACACGGACGCCTCTTCGTTTCGCATCCATCGAAACGCAGCCGCCGAGGTCGGGTTTCATTGTTTGCCTTTTATCGGTGTTCCTTGCAAAGAGAGAGAGAGAGAAGCCCGTTGCAGTGCTGCATATGCGCGCCAAGGAATGCTACGTGACAGGAGCGATGATTTACCGTCCAAGCACTTGCCGGAGAAAGTTCGATAGATACGGCGCCTTTCCTTTCCTATAAACCAATTGTAATCCTCAGGTGGTCGAAATTACTCCGGAGTCCTCCACTAGGGCTTCTATTTCTTTCTTTCCGCTTTCACTCCCAACTTCCCCCTTCCCCTACGGCACGGCTCAGGTGTCCACAAAACAAGTGTGACAGGTACAGCGCCTTTATTTCCTTTACTGTGAACCAATTATATATGTAGCACTGCAACGAACGCCGAAAAAGGCAATTAAACGATGAATGAGACGCAAATCATAGGAGAGGAAGGGTAGGCTTTCAGACCATCTAATTAATGTTTTTTAATACATGCGCAGTCCAAAACAACAAAAATTAAAAGACAGGCTTTTATTCAGAAAGTGTGATACAATGACATTGCATAATGGCTAACCACATTAGTCATAGCCCGAATCCAATCCAACACAATCCACATAAAAAACCAAAAAAGACGAAATACCAATTCCGGTCATCATTAATGTAATATATCATCATTATTTAATTAATAATAATTATTAGTATAATCATCATTATTATAATGTCTTTTTGTGACATTGCGCAATGCTTAGCCACATTAGTCATA
Organism: Amblyomma maculatum; assembly: GCF_055883805.1. Classification (NCBI taxonomy): domain Eukaryota; kingdom Metazoa; phylum Arthropoda; class Arachnida; order Ixodida; family Ixodidae; genus Amblyomma; species Amblyomma maculatum. The sequence goes on along the minus strand of NC_139347.1, from coordinate 183,042,592 downwards.
GTCCGAATTCAAGCTATAGCCAAGAATACAATCCAGAATCCACATAACAAGCCAAAACCGAACCTATCAGTCATGAGTTAATTCGCTCTAATGACTTTATGACAAGCATGTGACTTGCAGCATTAGTCATACCTCTAATCCAAGTCATAGCAAATAATTCAAATCACAGCCAAGAATCCTACCCAGAATACGCATAACAAGCGAATGTCAAATCCAGTCATGAATGATTAATTGGCTGTAAAGTCATGACGATGCATAATGACTTGCAACATTATTCATACCTCTAATCCAAGTCATAGCAAATAGTTCAAATCATAGCCATAAATTTTATCCAGGATCCGCATAACAAGCGAATGTCAAATCCAGTCACGATTAAATGGCTGTAACGCCATGACGATGCATAATGACTTGCGACATTAGTCATAGTCCTAATCCAAGTCAAAGCGAAGAATGCAATCCAGAATACACGTAGCAATGCAACGCAAGACGCCCCTGTATGCTGTCGCATTAATACAGTGACCTAATCTATAGTACACTATAGCATTATACCGCACGTTAAGAGACTTAAGTGCTTGTATTCCCGTTGGCACTTCCACTTCGTTTGCAAACAAGGTTCTTCTTGCAGTAGGCGGATACTACGAAGAAAAGGCCTGACAACCGTCTCGCCCACTAAAAGGAAATATGCACCGCGTAAAAGAGAGCAAGAAAAAAAAAAAGAGGGGAACTGTCCTTGCAGCAGCAGCTTGCTCGCAAGCTCTCTCTAAAAATATCGAGAGCAACGGCAGAAAGGAAGACGACAAAAACTATATCATTAGGTCGTTTTCGGTATAATTCGAAGCTTATAGTATAGGGTGATCAGTTGGGATTTCTGGATATCTTCTCTTTAAATACAAAGAGCAGTAACATAGAAGTTGTATTTGTACATAGGACATGCGTCCGGGCGGACGCGGACTGCGAAGATAATCGTCATCGTAATACCAGTAGTTAACTAAATGGAATGATTAAATTTTTACCAAATGCAGCTAGCATACAAGTTTATGTTAAGGACTTAGAGATAGTGGCGTGGAAAGTCGCAAGATCTCACTTGTGGCTTTCGAATGCCACACAGTTTGAATAGGTGTCACCGTAATTTCCTGCAACGAGTTCTCACAGCCTTCTGTGCTTGATAGGTGATGCGCGCAAATACCTTGAACACTTGTTTGGCTGCTTCCAAATGTTTAACGCAAACCAGAGGACATTACGTACTAATTGGCAAAAATCCTCGAGAATCGTAGAAACCGCCGATGGGTCAATTGCTAACAATTCCGATCAGTTGACGATGTATCATATCTCGTGCCGCTTATATCAGAAATTGGGCCAACGTTTATCGCAGTGATCTTTTCTCGCGCCGGAGTAGACAGGTGTTGTTTAGGAGCGAGCACCGTTCGTCAGGGTGGATGTAAGTATTTATAAGCTCTTGTCTGAGCTCGTCAGACGTGACAGGATACTGGTGGAAGATTCGCTCGAGCTGTTGGAGCTTGCCTCCTGCTGGGTCGAGTAAATGTCGAAGGAGGTTCACGAGCGTTTGGAGTCTTTTTCATCTGGTCACATATGTTGTGCAGCTCTGTCGAGTGAGTTCTATTGCATAGTTCTCGATATTCGTATGTGGGCGCGCCAGTCTGCGCCGGATATTGCGGCCCCATTTACGAGTGGCAAGTAGAGCTTCGAGCGACTTCTTGCGCTCCCACAGATGGGCGTAGTAGCAGTCGCAGTGTGGGATAGTACTGTCCTCTAACTCGACGGTTTGAGTGGCGTCGGCCGCTTGTTTGACAATTTCGGTTGTCCACGCCTTGATATCAGTAATCGCGGGAGGTTTGTCCTGCTGTTTCCTGTGCGTCCGGAAGGAGTCGTCAATCACCTGAGCAGGCCGAGTACATTGCCTGGTAGGCTCGTGTATTACTATTTCGAGTACGAAGTGATCACTCCCAAAGTTTTCGTGAGTGTGACACCAAGTCGCTTTAACTCCGGAGGTCGTAAAGGCAAGATCCGGCGTTGTATCACGCTGTAGGCCCGTACCGTGTCTAGTGGGGTAGGACACGTCCGTGATAAGGGTCAGCTGGTGCGTATGCCAGTCATTCCAAAGGCGTCAACCTTCAGCAGAGTCATAGTGGTAGCCCCAAGCGCGGTGATGCGCATTAAAGTCACCGAGAATGAGGAGGGGTTGCCCCTGCGCCAGATGCTGAGCTTTGAGGAAAAGCGGACCGAAAATATCCTTATGAGCTCGGGGAGGGCTGTAGACATTAATTATCAACAGCCTAGTGCAACGTTTACGCGAGGGTCGAGGTAATATTTCTAAGAAGACGTATTCGGGGAAGTTGGATCTAAATTGTGTCCTTTGACTGGTCCCCTGTTTTTGGGCGCAATAAAAGAGTTCACCACCACCACCTTTCGTCAGTACAGCCTATCGCCGGCAGGCAAGAGCTATCAGGACCCTCATTTGTTGCATTTTAGCGGATGACTGCTATCAACATTTATCGCTGCGACAGCGTTCGAACAATGAACCACTCAACAAAACAGTGTCAGAGCAGCATTCATCAGGTCCAGCCAAATGCGTCAGCCTCGGGTGCCGGCTTCTGGAAAGAAGCCAAGGAGTCGCTGCTTGGAGACGACGATGGCTACCGCGGCCGCGGTGCTTTGAGCGACAACGCGCAGGGGAGAGGAAAGGAGAGAAATGTGTGAAGAAAAAATTGCGACCTTTGGTGGCGTACCGCCATTCCACATGCTTACTCGGGCGCTAGTAGTACACAAATGGTGAAAAGTGATCAGGGCCCAGAAAAGTGGAACAACGGACGCATCAGGGCACAAACCATTTGGCATAAAATGGTGTAGCTCCACGAGGAACGAACAAACACAACAACAAAAAAATAATAGTGAAAAAATGCTTCCTGAATAGTCGGGAGAAAATCACAGCAATTTTCGAAGCGGCGCCGAGAGAAATGACCACACGAGTCCCCTTATCACCTCCACATCTATGAAAAAAGAGGAAGGAAAGGGAGCCGGGCAAGCACAAGGCGACCAGCGCAAACAAACTCTGCAGCCTCCTTCCGCAAACAGCGGTGCACTGCTACCGAACGAGGGCGACGGGGAAGAGGCTATTCTTCCACTGAGAGGAGAACAGCGGTAGAAGGGACACCCCTCCCTCTTTCTCTCTAACCAATTCCCAAGTTCCCACCGCGCGTTTAGGCTCCTTCAAAAATGGCAAGCAATTAGCGAACGCTTCGCGCTACGCCTTGAGGCGTTTCTTTGAGACAGCTCAATCCCCCTTCCCTTCCCCCTTAAGCCCGTGTAGAAGCGGGGAAGGGAAAACAACAACAAAAAAGGAAGAAATAACAGCAGCGACAACCCGCTGGCAGCAAAGCGCCCGAAACCTCGGAACTCACCGCACAAGGCGGGAAGGTCGAAGAGCGAAATAAGTCCTCGGGTTGCCCCCAACTGTGCTGTTCGTTTTTTACTGGGAACTAGGACCCCACACGAGTGTTGCGTCATGCAGAGCTGATCGCGAAGGTACTCGGGTCGATATGAGCTTTGAAGAGCAGACGTAGTGTAATAAGCAACGAAAATGAAAATTGCTTCCGACGCAAGGGAACACTGCAACTGTCTTTGGCGAATAGAGAGTTTTAGAATAGGGGGCCCCAAGCTTTGGGGCCCCCAAGGAGCTTGGGGCGTCGAAATGCGCATGCGCAGAACGTAAGCCGCGCTTGGGGTCTTGGGTTAACGCTAGGGGCGGCCCCTATTTTTCGGAAAGCGTTCGCCCCAAGCCGCCGTTGGGTCGCTTGGGTTACGGCAACATGGCGGCGACCGGCCAAGCGGCGGCCGCTCGCCTCGGCACACATTCGTCGTCAGCGCTCCATGGTGTCACGCGTCCATGGCAAACGAAAGGCCAACGAAGCTTATGCTATGTCTCATGATGCCCGCACCACCAAATTTTAGCAATAAAACGCCCTATATTTTCTGATTGCTTCTGGATTTACCGAGCTGCTAGGCCTAGCGAGTTCGCCTCGTTCGGTTGCCATGGGGACTAGACGGCGGAAAGCGCGGAAGGTTCAAATGAGTTTTCCCGGCCTCGGCCTGGATTGACAATTGGCCGATTTCGTCTTGTATGACAAAAACAGTTTGTATAACTGGTAGTTTTAATATAGTTTTGTGCAATAGTAGCACTTTTTGATTAACAAAATAGCGTTGTTGGCTCTTATATATTTAAATGCTTTTTCTTGGTTTACCGTTGCGGCGCTGCAATCGACGAACGCAAGCCCGGCTCCGCTGCGTCGGGAAAACCCCTATTCTAAAACTCGCCGCTTGGCTAGCACGTTGCGCCGCCGCACGCTATTTCCTTCTCAACCGCTTCGCGGGGCAAGGTTGGACGTAAGAAAGAGGTCCCTTTGATTAGAGTTCCGGAACTATAGTGGACTAGAATACCCGGAACAATCCGATAAAGTGAGGGATTTTGGAGTGTCGGCGCGTTCTGTGCTGTTTGCGCTATACCACGTGTAACAAATGCCCCGCCGAAGTGGTGCAGTGGTAAGACGCCCGACCAGTGTGCCGGAGTACCCGGGTTCGAACCCGACCTCGGCGGCTGCGTTTCGATGGAGGCGAATCGAAGAGGCGTCCGTGTGCTGTGCGATGTCAGCGCGCGTTAAAGATCCCCAGGTGGTCGAAATCTCCGGAGTCCTCCACGAGTCGCTTTGGGACGTTAAACCCCACAAACCAAACCAAACAAATGATCGTCCAACTTGTTGGGCCGAACTATTTTTCGAAATTTTCCGGCGGTCGATTTCTGAGAACAACCACTGGATGAGCCAACGGCAACGCATCATTGAAATTATGCTACTTTCGACTGTGTCCGCTCGATGGAAGCGCACTATCGAGCGGCCGTGACTGTGTAAACACCCCCCCCCCCCCCCCCCCCCCCCCAGCTACCTTTTCTCTCTTCCAGATGGTCCACGCAACATCTTACACGAGCTCGTCCACTCGTGAAAACACAGCAAGAGGGCGTTAAGTTAATAGAAGGAGTTCTGCAGCAAAAGCTCGAAAGGTTACTATGTCTCAGTGCTTTCTTTGAAAGATCTCGTTGCGTATGAGCGCCTGCCAGAATTTAGAAAAGGTTTGGTTTATAGGGCCCTACAAACCAAACAAAAGCATTTTCTAAATTTTCTTTCTCTCTATCCACTTTCACTCCCACCTTCCTCCCTGCCCTTACGGCGCGGTTCAGGTGTCCACAGAAACAAGCGTGAGAGATACTGCGCCTTTGCATTTTAGGAAAACGTAGCGCGAAGAAGACAAGGACAAAAAAAGAAGGTAACACACATTTTCGCTCCGGACATTCCAAAGTGGTGAAAAACGCAATTGTCTCGTCTTGTTTGCGCTCTGCTTTAATTAAATCTTACGAGCATAAAATTTGTAAAAGTTTTTTCGATCAAGTCAATAGATTGAGCAATTCTGGTTATCCGCTTTCTTTAATCAGTAGCAGATGTGATAAACTCCTGCTTTGGGTGAAGGGAAAGGACACAAGAAAGTCTAAGTGTTGCAGCAATAGAAGGAAACCAGTGGTTCTGCCGTACGTGCACCGTTTTTCACATGGCTTGCGGAATGTCGCCAATCGCTATGATGTAGGCACAGTAATGTCAGCCCCCACGAAATTGTCAGGTGTGTGTGCCTTGGTAAGAAGAAAGGCAGACGCGTTAAAAAGTGAGCATCGCTGCTATCTTAACCATAAATCTAGGTTTGTACAGTGCAGAACGCAGGTAGTCTACAAAATTCCTCTTTCTTGTAAAAAATACTACATAGGGCAGACTGGCCGTTGTTTGAATATCCGGCTCTTCGAACATAGAAATTCTTTAACCCCCACATCACAAGATAATTTGCCTAAACATTGCACGAAGTGTAAATGCCGCCCCATTTTCGATAAAACTATCATTCTTGGCACATCGCGCAATCAACGTACACGAGAAATTATAGAGGCATATCATATCATGAAAGGAGGGGATAAGTGTGTCAGCGAAGCTTCTATTAACTTAACAAAAGTAGAGATTACATACCTAGAATCAGTGGTCAAGTAGTTTTTTCACGTGTGTATCTTTGCAGACTTGCCTTTCTCCACATTTTTGTCAATTTTTTTTGTCAATTTCACCACTGTATTAGATGTATTTGATAATTTTTTGTATCCTATATATTCTGTTAGCTTTTCTAATAAAAAATCAGTTGTGAGTAAGCGCTCGTGTGTGTTTCCTTCTTTTTTGTCCTTGTCTTCTTTGCGCTACGTTTTCCTAAAATGCGAATGCACCAACTCGCCCAATTTAGCATTCTTGTGCACTGCGCCTTTCCCTTTCTGTGAAACACTTATTATCATGAAGGTCTTTAGAGTGCTGCGTCAAGCAACCCATCTTCGAAGCCGTCATCATGGCGAAAGATTGAGCAAAAGACGCTCACGTGCTCTATTATGTCGGTGCCCGTTAAAGATTCCCAGGTGGCCCAAAATTATTCCGCAGTTCACCACTGCGAAACCATTTTTCTCTCCTGCTTGTTTCGCTCCCACTTCTTCCCTTTCCTCACAGTCCGGTTCAGGTATCCACCAAGAAAAGAGTGATACTGCATCTGATTTCCTTAAAAAAAAAGAAAAAAGAACGCCAGGCAGCTGTCTGATGGAGGCGAAACGGAGAGACATCCGTGTGCTGTACGATGTCAGAGCACGGTCAAGATCCCCAGGGGGTCGAAATCACTCCGCACCTCTTTCTGCTTTCACTCCCATCCTTACTCAGGTGTCCACAGAAATAAGTGTCACAGATACTGCGCGTTTCCTTCCCTGCAAACCAATCTTATTATCCAAAGCCTTCCAAATGCTCTGCTCGATATAGTAGGGCTTTGGGTTCTATAACGTGCGCTAACATCGCACAGCACACGGGCGCCTTGTTTTCGCCGTGACCGAAGAGCGGCTGCCGTGGTGAAGTGAGCATTATGAGGATAATCACTCACTACGACCACAACTAACATAATTAAAGCAGTGCTATCAGTCAAGCACATCGTTGCCTACGAAGCGAAAACTGTGAAAGTATTAGGTCAGCACATCTTTCCAATTACTGCTCTGTCGAAACAAATCACAATCTACAAAACTCTCACCAAATCCCGACATGTGTTTAGAACACTATACATTGGCATGTGTGATGACGAATGACTAAAAGTGAAAACGTACACGGTTAACAAGAGACACTGCACATAACATGCCTTATGTCGAGGAAATACATCAAAATTCACTGTCCACATTCCGAAAAAAATTGAATATATTTAGAAAAAGTTTTATTAGACATAAGACATTCACATTAGACATTCACATGAGCGGCAACAAATGACCAAAACATGAATTGAAAACAGCTGTTATTCTAAACACTAATCTGACCTGCGTTTTGCACCTGCGCATAGATACACACCTTAGCAGGGGCGCACGCCGTCCCCAACAAGTTTGCGAGCTGGCGACGGTATTCCTTGTATGGACCGCGGTATTCGTATGCCACTGAGCAGCTTAGTGAAAGAGCAAGCAACGTGTTATTCAAGGTTAACGCTGCTAAAATAATCGAGCTAAAGTGCACACCGTGGGAAAGAAAGCCGTACTTCACGCTAAACTAGCACTTTTGCTGAATCCTCGAGAATGATTCTACTCATCTCGAAGGGCACGAACAAAACGTCGAACCGCCGAAAGAGAGAAAGCACGACGGAGAGAGGGGAGTCCGCGCACAACCGGAGGCTACGCTCAACCCACAAGCCATTCTGCGCTACGATAACGAGCCCAATTCCCGGCTCTCCCGACCGCGGCGACGTTTTGTCGCCCCCGCGACCTCCCCACCTTTTGCCTTTTGTTTCCCTGCCGCTGTCGAGTCCCGTCCCTCCTTTTTACAACCACGAACAGCGCTTTCTCTCGCGGCCGCAAGCGCCTCGCTGACCGCCCCCTTCCCCAGGACGCCTTTGCTGTCGCCGCTCCTAGGGCGCCTCGCACACCTCGCGTCTCCTCCTGCTTTCCTCGCCGCAATCGGTCGCCGAAACCAAATACAACGGCACAACCCACAGCGTCGGTGAGTGGAAAGTGGTCGCAGTGGATGACACCCGGTCGCCTGTGGCTTGAGTGCGCCAGTGTACGGTTCGCCTGTGCAGCAGCAAGATAGGTGCACGTGGCTTTCCCGTCCAAGCGAGTCTCCGAAGTCTCTTCTGTCGACAGTGCTGGGCAGACGCGGCGAAGGCGTTGAGCTGTGTCCTTTGTATCTGTCCGCGAAATCGGCGCCCGCACAGTGCCAGTTGACAAGTGTCCGTGTGGCCGATACATAACGGCATCAGCCTGCGGAGTGTTTGCCATGTCTGCATGACTGACAAGGGATCTGCGATGTGGAGTGCTGTGATTTGCAGCGGCTTTCATCGGAGAGAAGTGAGACTTTGAAGCGACGTTTCGACGTTGCGTCCGCATCTTGTGGCGAAGTCTACGCAGACGTGTGTTCGTTACATTCGTAGCCACGGGGACGCGTCTTCTCTGATATCTTCCGTTCGTCAGCCAGTGAGAAGAGTGCAGCTGAGTCAGCGTGTTCGAAGCGCTGCCTGAGGTTTGCTTTCCAAGCACTCGAATGAAACTAAGCTTACCTGGGCTCCATCCGTGTAAGTGTCGACGTGGCCGTTGGATGACAGGCAATCCCAAGCTTCGCCGCTTGCAGACGACAGTGCCTGCGGGGTAGACCACTGCCGTCGGAGGGCTTGATACAAAAACAGCGCCTCAGGCGTCGACAAGGTAAGGAGCTTTACCGTTATTGTCGTTTGGTTAGTGTACAGAGTCGATCACACTTGACTAGAGCGCTCAGGCGGTGTGCTTCGGAGTAAATGAAGCGAAATCTTAATACAGCTACTTTGTTTTGGGTGGCACGTTGGTGCCTATGCGGTTTCGGTTTCATTGTGTGTGCGATTACGCTCGAGCGCAAGTATTGTCTATCCAAGTCAGTACCTGCTTCACACTGTAACTATATATACGCCGCGCAGAACCGTTCAAGCACTCTGAACAAGAGTGATCGTCTCTGTACTACTGTGTAACGATGTTCAAGACTGGCAGTACTTTGCAACTAAATCTTTCATATCGTGCCTGCCATCAATTGCATTCACGGGCTACATTATGCTATTGGAAAGCTTTACTGATTACACATGGTCATGCCTTTATAAGCTTGACTGCGTGCATGGTTTCTATTCGGAGGTGAGTATGAGTTGTGGTGATGATGATCTGATGAGAAGAGAGGAGTCGCTGGAGAAAGATTTCATGTTGGGAAAGGTTGAGGCTCACCGGAGAAGGGGTAGGCAGCGAACGCGATGGTTAGATGGCATCCTCGACGCGCTGCAGGTGAAGTTATGTGATGTTAGGAAGATAGTGAGAGAGCGGAAAGCGTGGCTTGATATGGTCCATAGGGTCACGAAGAGTCGGACACGACTGAACGGCTGAACTAAACTGATGAGTTGTGGTTGCGCTGTACGGCCAAGTTCAATGTGCTAGCTGCTTTACAAAAGGCAACCTCAAGATAGTCTTGAACTCCCTGCGCTAATCATCGCTGTAGTTGTATATTACATAGTGAGGTGCTTCAAAAAGACAAAAAAAGAAGGGGGGGGGGGGGAGCTGGAATTGAACCTAAGCATACCTAAGCTGCGCGGCCGAAGTTCTTTGGTCGTAGCGATGACGTCAAAGAAATTGTCGGCGAAGTTTTTCGCGGCGCTGTGGTCTGCTCATGCACCCAGCTACTGCGAGCGATTTATAGACGCGGTCACACCGAAAGTTTGCCCCACTGTCTTCGTCTTGCGCCACAAAACAGCTCAGTGTGAGTACTAATGCTATGGGCATCCGCCCCACTTGCGAAAGGTGCGGGGGTCGTGCCTTCAATTCGTATACCGGTTTTATATTAAGTACAAAAATTACTCCGCATGCCGCCCGGCGTCTCTGTTGTTAGATGCTTGGAGATTGGATCTTCGGCCCCACGTGTAGACGAAAAGCATCTTGTGTCACAGAGCTCATCGGCCGAGCTGCCTTTTCGCAATAATTCATCATCATCCTCACCATGCCGTACCGTAAAGCACGCTTCACGGGGCAACCGGCAGATTGTCCCTTTGGCGGTGCTGAGGAAGCAACATGCACTGCAACATGCGGTAATAGACTGCATCGGCCGCACCTGCATCGGCCCCAGAGACCCCGGACGGAAGCGCCGTCTCGAAGATTAGTGACGTGACATCGTTGCAGATATTTGTCCCATTGCATCGGACTTCAAATTACTGAGTGTCTAAAGCTTTGCGGACACCCCCTCTTCCCTCCCCGCCCCTTTTTTGTTTTTGTTTTGGCTTAACCGTGCGGTTGACGTCGCGGTCTCCCCGTTTAAAAGGCTATAGCCGATGTACCACCATCATCATCATGCCATCACGTACCCATGCCGTAAAACATTCAAAGCAGCACAAAAGGCATTTCATTCATCTGACTTGATGGAAGCGTATGAGAGCTGCAGTTGTGTCGATATTATGACTTTCAAGTATCATTCTTTGGAAGTGAAATTGCAAACAAAAGTGAACACCTTCGAAAACATTTGTTCTTCCTTTGCAGCAAAGGAGTGACGGCAATAGTTGCGCAGATAAAATAACCAAAAACAAGTAAATAATTAAACAAGAAAGCAAAGTATTGAATTATCGCATCCCGATTTGGGCATAAAAATTCTTCAAAAACACCAAGGAGCGCCTGTGTGTAGGAAGGAGAAAGCTTTTTCTCTGACGACACCCTTTCCACCCATCCTCCTCCTCCTCTTGTGGCACCCTTCCTCTCTTCCTCCAACGACACCCGTTTCGCAAGGTCACGAGATGTGTTGAGGTGATTATGGCATACAAATGGGGGTACGCATGTCGCCGGTTCGAATCGCTCAGCAAGTTGACCAACCTCCAACTTGACTAGCACATGCATGCTGAATGGGAGGCGAAATGACACGGCACCACCCGAGACCCTGCGCAGAAGATGGTTAAATAAAAAATTTGATAAGCGGGAAAATATGGTGTCATGCACATCGATGTCCGGCTGATGATGATAATGATGTAGCATAGCTTCTTTCGATTTTCCAATAACTGCTCCTCCGCTTGTAAAAAAAAAAAAAAAAAAAAAAAAAGTGGTAGCATTAAAATTTTTTTTTTTTCTCACGTCACGACACCACTAGTCCCTTCGTACTTTTCGTTTTTCCCACTGTAGCACTCTCCGTCGTTTTCTACGTTTACCTAATTTTCTATCCTTCAACACATCGAGCGCATATTAGTTATTTCTTTTTTTTTTGTCCGTTCGTCACAACGCGTGGCTAGTGAAGAAGGAACAACCGTGGCCCCGTGCCATTGGGTGCCTTCAACAGCAGAACACGCCGTGAACTTTTTTTTTCCATTCTGTCATGGTTGCCGAATTTCGAAGGAGGCCGATTGCAGAAACCGCTCATTTAAAGAACACCAAGGATAGACAGAATCAGTCACTGTGCTACACGATGAGCGTCGTATATAGCAGCTTTCTGAGGGCTCAGATCTCCATTAACCACTTTGGTTAACAGTACCCGGTAGCTGGCCTCATTAATAATCGACTCCCGATAACCGGCTTTTGCAATTCTTGTCACTTGTCTTTCAAAACTCTTGCCCATGCCGGGGTAGTAAGATTTATTCAACGCATTTAATAAGCATGTGTTGATCATCCCATTCTTCACTAATTGTTGGATGCAAGACAGGTGTTGTGTATAGGCTTCCACTCTCTTGTGGAGCCTGTTATATAGGACAAACAGGACGACGCATTAATAAGAGACTACAGGAACACCGGAACAACTTGGAAAGTGGAAAGGACAAAACGTTTCTGGTATCACATTGCCATTCATGTGAAACAATGAAGAAGGAGAAGAAATGCACTCCTAAGTTTGACCAGGTTAGTTTTTTGTATCGCCACAAAGAAAAGATAACGAGGGAGATAGTGGAATCATACTTTATTTCAACGGACAATAAGTGTGTCTGCAAGACTTCTCTTGCTCTTTCAAGCTAGGTGTCTTTTTTGAGTGACTTTTTGTGCAGCAGGTGACCCAGGGGTTGTTTCACGTGATTGTTTCGTTTTCTTCGTGTTTGTGTTTATCTGCGTCTTGGAGTAAAGGGCTTGGGCATAGTTGTGAGTCAGCGCTTGTACTGTCTTTTATCTTGTCCTTTATCTTCGTGTTCGCGTTGTTTAAACTAATAATGAATCTATACGGGAAGTCACCTTAGCGGCGACGACTGGCTTGTTGCCAAAAAGAGTCCGTGACTTTTGCTCAGAATTTGTCTGCACCCTTCTCCCGCAGCGTCATGAGGGGCCGACCACGTGTTCAGAGAAGGGGTCCAGGCCGGCCACGCAAAGAAGCGGCCGCCACCGGCGAAGGTTCGTCTGCACGCCGCCAGAGGAGCCTGCCCAGCAGGTAGCGTGCTGTTTTGCGCTTGCCTCGACCAGTTTTTCTTTCGCCGCACCTCGCTCCTAAAATGCTCTTACACTGGCCCGAACTCGCTCCTCCCGTGTCATTTCACGTGTGCAGCGGGCGCCCGGTTGCTCTCTCATGCTTCCCTTTTTCTGCACGCGTATTTATAACGAAGAAGACTAAATCTCACGTTGTCAGAATGGTCACACCTGCATAATTAACTTTAGTGCATTGAGGTTTTGATGGCGCCGGATTTACATCTCAACCGCAGTGGCGCATTTGAGTTGAAACGAAATGCAAAATTTTCAGCGGTGTCAACCAATGAAGAGCCATGCAACTGCATGCATCCCTTGGAGCTCAAGTGCAGCTTTCAGACGTTGAATGTAATTACCGTTCTTCGCCAACCCTTTCTTGTTTAACTTGAAGGCCAGGCTGTCGTCTGTGCCCCAATGGTGATGACGGAGGCGTGAAGTGAGCGAAAAAATGAAATCGATGAGCTGCAGTTGACAAAAGGGAAAGGCACTGTGTATCTAAAGTCATGCCTTCCATTATTGAAGACCCGAGATCTAACTTTCGAAGAGACTTCTTATATCATGCGCTTCTTATACCAGGGGGCGGCGAGTCTGTCGCATTTTCATGAAGGTACAGTCTTCGTCAAACGCTTCCTTAGCATTCATTGCAAGTTTTCCCCCGCCGGGGTGGCGCAGTGGTTACGGCGCTCGACTACTGTTCCCAAGGACGCGGGATCGAATCCCGGCCTCGGCGGCAGCTTTTCGGTGGAGGCGAAAAGCAAGGCACCCGTGTGCTGTGCGATGTCAGTGCACGTTAAAGAACCCCTGGTGGTCGAAATTTCCGGAGTCCTCCACTACGGTGTCTCTCATAGCCTTAGTTGCTTTGGGACGTTAAACCCCACAAACCAAACCAAACCATCATTGCAAGTTTTACCCGTTACGGACTCGCAGGACCAAAAGTCTTACCTACTACCTTCAGGAGGTTCGTCAACACACTGCGTTACGAGCTAACAGTGCGGCCCAGAGGCAAACCTCCATGAGCACTGAACTTAGACAGAAGGGTGCTCGATATTTCTTTTTGATTCTGAAGCAGATCTATTATTTTTGGAAGTGAATTGAACTTCCACGCGTGTTCATTTCTATTCGAGTGTATCGCCAGTGGAGCGCCGCAACCCAGGGTTGTGAGTTTGTTCATTTTATAATTCTATGGATTCCAAGGGAAGGAAAGCGTAGCAGGGGGCGGCAGAAAGTTAGGTGGGCGGATGAGATTAAGAAGTTCGCCGGGGTCAAGTGGATGCAGCTAACACAGAACCGGGTTAAGTGGAGAAATATGGGAAAGGCTTTCGCCCTGCAGTGGGTATAGTCAGGCTGCTGCTGATGATGATGATGACATGTCTTTACGGCTCTAGCTGGTTCTTATAGCACGGTTAGCTGCTACCTGTTCGGGATGCTGCGTGTAATGAAACGTTCTTTGGAGAACTGTTTTATCACGTACACGAACTGGATCCACGTGCGTTGCAGGTCGTGCAAGACTTCGGGATCGACAGCTCTTCGCTCTCGGCTACAAATCGGTGAGTGTGCAACATGCGTAGCACGCACCACTCTGCACTGTGCTGGTACTCACTTGGCAGGAATATCTGAATACAACGTTGCGGCCGTCACCGCGCGACGAAACATTCGTGCTTAGTAGCGCTCCTGCCTGGCAAAAACGCGACGCAAGAGAAATACGCTTCATTTGAGTTGCCACGTGCGATATCAGCTGGCGTGCAGATTCGATCGCACTTGTCTAGAGCGCTTGAGTGGTGTGCCTTGGAGAACATTAAGTGAAATCTTAACGCAGTTGCTTTGTCAGAGGTCATGAGCTGGTACCTCTGTTTCTCACGATATTGAGGTTGCGCCAGAGCGCAAGTATAATCGCTTAAAGTTTGTATGTAACTTTAATTCCACCACGAAACACCGCTCGAGTGCTGTAGACAAGTGCGATCGACACTGCACATAACTTAGCGAATGAAAAGTTCGAAGTAGACATCAAACTTGATCGGCGTTCTTACCTTCGCGCAGGGAGTCATGCCTTACCGCATGCATGCTGTTCTGAGAGAGTGGACACCCCCTAAAGCAGTATAAGTGGACAAAATATGTTTGCGCAGAAGTTGAGCACTAATGCATGCACACCCATCGCTGTTGAGCGCATTTCTCTTCATTTCCCTCCCCATTGGGCTTCACAAGCGGAAACTAGCCGTCCGCCGCAAGTGAACAGTACGGGAATATTCCTCCATATTCCCATCAGCACACGAATAACGCACACACAGAAGTTTTAATAAACGAGACGCCGCTTTCCAGTCAGCATAAGCAAGAAGCTGTTTCTGAAAGCATACACGATGTAGGTACGTTTCTTCCGGGTGATCCTGACCGCATGCGACCTGCGCTGGCGGCACAAATCGCGCTGTGCTGTTATGAGACAAACTTGCGTACAAGAAATATATATTTTATATTTTTGCACGGAAATTGAAAAGCGTCTGGTTGATTTTATTCGCGAAAAAAAAAAAAAAAACTAAACAAATGTGCTCCAGAACATTTTTTCTGGATAGTAACTAACGGAATAATCATGTAGTGTGCGTCCTTTCGTTTTTATGCTTCTTTATATCCCCGTCTGGTTCGAGATTGCACTGCCCTCATATAAGCGCAAAATAATGCAGCTTAGGTGATTATTTTGGTCGTCCTTCTTGCGCAGTGTTGGAGGCTGTGCGGAACCACGAAGATGCCTGGCTGTTCAACATGTCGCTGGACGAGACCATGTGTCCGGGTTACTTCACCATTGTCAAGGTTCGTGTTCACAAAAACTGCATGCGTGCCACTATAGAGCGCTGCTGCGCTGTCGACCTTCGTCGACCCTTCCCCACGCTCATGCTTCCCCCGCCCGCACCCACAGGAGCCGATGGACCTGACCATCATAGCCCAGCGCGCCGAGGACGGCGCCTACTCGTGCAAAGAGGCGTTCGTGGCCGACTTCAAGAGGATGGTGGAGAACTGTGCCTTTTACAACGGCCTGCAAAGCGGTGAGCTCAAGTTCGGTATGTGGGGCGGTGCCTGCATCCTGGGACATAAGGCTAAATGGATCAGGGTTCGCGCACAGCTTTGAGCGTTCCAGTAATACCGTGACAGTGCACTGAGCAACTAAACTACACGAGAAAAACAGACACGCACTCGCGCGCTTATTGGTTTGCTTTGGTTTATAAAGTTTAACGTCCCAAAGCGACTCAGCCTATGAGGAGTGCCGCAGTGGTGGTCTGCGGATAATCGCCTTGGGCTCCTACCGTGTGCTAACATCTCGCACGATGCGCGACCATTGTGTTTCGCCAAATCGCGGTGTCACCTGGAGCCGTCGAACGCCCTGTCCACTGAGTCACCGCGGCGGGGCGGGGCCTAAGAGCAAGAAAAACAGGTCAACACAGCCGAATGTAAAAAACTGCAAGACTAACCGATCTTGAATGCGTCGTCTTCTCTACGCGGGGACTGAATGAAAGTTTGCTGACGTATCATGCCCCTTTACCGGCGACAGCAGAGGCTTCAGACACTGCGAGACTTTTATCTTAGCTTATTGGTATATAGCTAAGATGTCAGACTCAGCGCAAGAATAAACGCAAATATATTCTTGTGCCACTTATTTACGCTGTGTTCTTTCATAATGTTAAGCTGCCAACCCGTCCAACAACGTATATTAATGCGTGTCAGTAGTGAAAGAACTAAGCGCTCGGATGAGCCGCACCCATTCTTCATACATTAAAGATGAGAGGTCACATTTTATTGCTTACCCGCTAATATATAGTTCGTCTATGCACATTTCTCTCTGCTAGGGCGGAGCAGCAGCCTGCAACACTGGTACGGCATTTGTATCACACCAATTTGAAATTTGCTGAGTGTTCGTACTCCGGGAGCCCGTTGAATCTTGCACCCGTTCTCAGTCTATAAAATCAGCTGACGCTGAACTTTGGGGTCTAACATGGACAGCATTTCTTCCAATCCCCAAAAATCTATTGTTCCGTCATTTCGATTTGTCTGCCTTGCCATGCCCATATTGTGTGCTACAGACTGATAGTGATGATGCCTATATCTTCGGTGCTCTAACTTAATATATGCAGTTGGGCGATATTTGGAAATGTTTTGTTAGCCAGCATGTCCCACCCATCTGTATCTCGGTGTCACGCAGAGATCGCCACCAAGGGTTACAGACTCTGGGTAACCATGCTGGACGCACTCCACACGGTTTGCTGCGACGAAGACGATGAGGACGGCGCGAGCTCCAGTTCTGCAAGGAGCAGCAGCAGCAGCAGCAGCAGCAGCAGCAGCAGCAGCAGCAGCAGCAGCAGCAGCAGCAGCAGCCCGGACTCACCAGCCACTCGACTCTTCATGCCCGAGACTATGGCGAAGCCTTCCGAGGAAGGGAAAGCGCGAGGCAGGCCAGGGAAACGGAGGACCAGTGGCAACAGAAATCCACCGCCAACGGCTCCAAGGAGTGTTGGCAGTTCTCCCCGAGCCCAGAGTCAGGGCGACGGCGACCATGGGGAAGACGACGACGACGATTTCGTGGCGCCCATTGTCAAGCGGAGCCGAGGAAGGCCGCCTAAATTGGGCAGGACCCGAGGGGCACGGAGGACTGCATGCCACACCTCGTCCAGAAAGCAGGCCCATACGAGTCCCGCTCTCGAAGCGCTCTCCATGGCCACGCGCAGGGCGCTGGAGGTGAGGACACTTTAGGCAGACCTTATGAATTTTGCTAATCTAGCTAGGCACCGCGGATATGATTTTTACAAATAGCGGATACCTACAAGGCGCGTTTGTGAGGCGCCTATGCTCGTTGTTTTGTTTTGGATGCTTTTTGTCGGCTCAAGTAGCTTTCCAGGGTTCCTCGTTAAGCTAGCAAAATTTTCTATTCAATGACTTAAAGAAAGGCAAAAATTGAGATTTTTTTATACTCAAGTCAGAAAACAGGATAAATAAAAGTATAAGTTATGCATTTTGTGCGTTCTGGCATACACCAGAAACAAATATTCAAAGTTGCCGAACGTTTCATGCTAAACTTTCCAGTTAGCAAAATAAAAATGAACTCGCGCGCAGCGTTTTGAGCTATTACGCAGTACAATGCCAAATGTGTACCCTCGGTAGTTTTGAACGCTAATGTCATGCTGGAATGGAAAACTTCAGAGCACGCTCAGTACTTTAAGAAATTAACAGAAAGCGCTGAATGTCCTCGGGAACGGAGGAAATTAAAGTTACAGGCAGATATCTGTCGATAGCCCAGGCTGGCTGGGCGGAGTAATCACCTCTGTCCGAACTAAAATGAGGAGAATGGATGTCATATTTACGCTCAAAACTATCACTTGTACCTACACAGTCAAGTGTCGATGCTGCGAAGTCGCGAGGACACGGATCAGTGCGCGGTGAAGGCGTCGCATTGGGCGCTATGTTTACCGCTATCGATCGATGATTACGCGTTTGTTTTGGTTTGTGAGGTTTAACGTCATAAAGCGACTTGGGATATGAGAGACGCCGTAGCGTAGGGCTCTGAAAATTTCGACCTCCTGGGGTTCTTTGACGTTTGCCGACATCGCAAAGCATGTGCGAAGTTTAATAATACTCCCTGATATGGCTGATGAAAAAATTAAGTTAAACCTAAGTAGATAAAAGGGAAGGCGCGCGACTCCTCCATGGATGTTTGCGGACAACAGCCGGGTCAAGACGACATGAAGGTGTCGAGGGCATTTTGCAGGGAGGTGTCTCAGGAAGCGAGGAAGATAGGCAGCGTTGGCTGTGGAGGGAAAGGGTAGGCAGGGAATGGAAGGCTGTGTGGCATTGTGTCGGGCAACGGAGATATGTACCGGTACGACTGAAGTTTGCCAGGTGTATGAAAAAGGATGAGCAGGTGTGCAATGTAGAAGAAAAAGCGAAGCATCAGCAGAAACATCGAGCACCGCCCGCTCCGCACACCACACGTGCGAAGAAGCGGGTGGCGAGCAGGCCGCGCACTGCTAGTTGCGCGGCCGCCCAGTGAAGAAAAAGGCGCTTCTGAAACTCAAATATGCACTCCTTTTGCTGCATACCGGAGTGGCGTCCGTGTGCTGTGCGATGTCAGTGCACGTTAAAGAACCCCAGTCCTCCACTACGGCGTCTCTCATAGCCTTAGTCGCTTTGGGACGTTGAACCCCACAAACCAAACCAAGTCTTTTGCTACATACAGATTGGCAGTACTTCTCCAGAAGCCACCCGAATTGAATGGAGTATTTGGCGCCATCACCCAAAAGTGACTGATTTGAATAGGCGCATTATATGCAAGGCGTTAACAGTGATCGGGACTAGATACTATGTAGCGGTATCCAGCCACTTTGTCATTTGCACATGGAATGTCACAGTTTTTGTTGAATTAGACTAGTTTAGTCGGCGCAGCTTATAGCTTACCTGTTGCCTGTGTGCTGCATGAGGAGATGAGCTTATGTGCACTCATCATTCGAGCAGTGCAGCCAGCCGATTCCGAAACAAAGCGTCAGCATACACTGTTTTCTTTTCATTGGTTCACAGGAAATGAAAGGCGCAGTATGTCACACTTGCTTTTGTGGACACCTGAACCGCGCCGTGAGGGAAGGGAGGAAGGTGGGAGTTAAACTGGAAAGAGAGAGAGGAGCCGTAGTTGAGGGCTACGGAGTCATTTCGACCACCTGGGGATCTTTAAAGTGCGCTGACATCGCACAGCGCACGGACGGCTCTTCGTTTCGCCTCCATCGAAACGCAGCCGCCGCGGTCGGGTTCGAACCCGGATAATGTAGTCGGGCGTCATACCACTACACCACCCCGGCGGGGCATTGCGCAACCCTTTTGCGGAACTTGATGCAGTGCTTCATGGTATTACGATTTGCTCAACATGGTTATTCGAAAAGCTTTGCGTGTAAATTACAAACACACGGAATGTGCATAATCGGATGCGCTTGACGAATACACGAATGAAACTGAGCAGTGATCGAGTACCGTTTTCTTTTGGCGCCAGGACTCTGCCGACCTGACGTTCGACATCTGTCGCATGAACGGAGATTTCGAGGCAAGCAGTGAAGTGGTCGGCTACTTTCCCGACCTAAATATCGCCGGAACCCACAGCCACCCGTCTGAGCTGCTCGCCAGGTTCCGCGGCTCACCGGAGAAGAGCGGCGGTTACACCATCGTCGAGTCACCTAACGCCATCTCGACTGGCGCTGCGAAAGAGCAAAGCGCCAGCAACGACTGCAGCAGTAAATCAGCTGATGCAGCTGGCGATGACGGCGGGGACACAGGTGAAGAACTCGCAGCAGGCCACGAAAAAGAGTGCTCGAGTGAAAGTCGGAGTTCGGTCTCGGAAGTTCCTGAGACAGCCGTCTTACCGGCACCAGAGGACACGTGCGCAACGCTAACTAAACAGAGCGCAGCCGACGTATCCGTTCAAGCGCAGGAGGAAGCTATCGCCCCCGAGATCTCGGATGCCGCTGACAGCAGCGGCAACAGCGAAGATCAAAGCGGCAAGCCAACGGAGGACGTCCCTCAAGAGTACGCGAAGGGCGGGGCGACGGGAGAGAGGGGGCTGCGGAGTGGCCATGGCGACGCTATTGTCTCGGCGAGCTCATTCACAGCCTCCAGGCACGCTTACGTACAGACCTCTGTTGCGACGCCTCCAAGGTGTCAGTCCGTTCCTCCTCTCCACTTCACGCCGGTGCTGTGCCACCCAGCAAAGTATCCACAGGCATCCAGTCACGCTGGGAGCGACGGCTCAGCGGCCACCGCGAACGAGGATGCCTGCTCAGCCGGGCCTACCGCATCCGAGGAAGGAAATGCCGGGGAGGTCGAGCGCGAAGACGACGATCACTTGACCTCACCAAAGCCAAACGCCGATGGCGAAATACGAGTTTCGGAGAACGGCGCAAGCCCGGTCTCCGGAGGCGTATCTCCGGAAAACAGTCCAGAGGAATGTGGCCGCAGCACCAGCGCTGGCAACGATTCGGTAGCGAGCTCGGCTAGAACCAGTGACTTGGCTGTCGAGGCTGACGGGGTCAGTCCAATGTCGTCGGCCGACATCGATGAGGTCGCCTTGCAGGTTGACGCTTGCGAGAATGCACCTCAAGAGCAACCAACCGCGTCCCATTCTGCGGTAGGCAACGTCTCTTCCGATCGGGCCCCGCAGACGAGGGAGAGGTGGGCCGTCAGGCTGCAGGCCGACCTGCAGATGGGGGAGCCCGACTTCTACTGCGGCCTGGACAGTCCCAAGTCGAGCTTCAGTTTTTCGTCGGGGTACCTGAGCGAAGAGGCCCTGTCACCCACGATGCGCTACCACAGCAGCTCCAGTCCGCTGCCTCAGCTCTCCCCGTCCCGCCTTTCTCCTCTGCTGCCGACGTCGTGCCAACCTGCACTGCAGCAGCTGACTGCACCCGCGGCGCCGACCGCAGAAACAGCCGAGCCGCCCAAGGAGCACAGAGACGTGGTCTTACCGGAGGCCAAGGAGGCCGCGCCCGTGTGCGTAGCGTCGACGCGCCAAGGCTCCGTCATGCCGGCCGGCCGGCACTGTCGGGGACAGTCGCCGCCGTTCGGAGCCCCGACTCCATTGCAGAGGATGTCCGCTCTAGTGTCCGAATTGCCGCCTACCGCCGCAAGTCACGGTGATTCCTTCCACCCCCCGTTTGCCCCGCCATCTGCTGCAATGTGCGCTGCTTCCGGCTCCCAATGTCGGGATAGCACGGCGTTTAAGGTGAGTGCAGCCGTTGTTCCTTGATTATTGAATCTGAGCAAAGGCCTGCTCATTGCGATGGTGTCTCAACAGGGCATGTCCGGTGGGTCGAAGTGGACTAGTATTCCTTGTTTCTCTTTACGAGTGCCATACGTGCCGCGGTTTAAAGTGACACTGAGGACAACTGCATCTAATTTCGATCCTTAATCAAATCTGATTGTTGGGCGGCAGCGAAACATCCGTGCAGTACAGTGAAACAGTAGAGGTAGGAATATTTTTCTCGCTACTGTGTTCTAAGTCGAGGTGACTTCGCGTTTGAGTACATGAGATGGTGATGTTCGGCTGTTCTATTAGCCTTTATTTGTTCTATTTTCAGAAATAGTGATTTTATACGCACCACGTCGTACCATGTCGCACGTCGCAACATCGTGCGTTTACGTTCACTCCCTTTCAGAACTGCGTGCATAAATAAAAACCGCAGTTCGAGTCCCCGCAGTACGCTTGAGAAAGCGGCTGGTGGCGATGACACTAATTTTCAATTTGCTATTTTCTAGCTTACAAAAGCTTCGTTTTCGGCGCACGGCTGTTTTTTTTTTTTTTTTTTTTTATGTCATCACAACGCCCTCTGTTCGTCCTCAACGTCCCTTTATCTGCGGGAACAGCAACTATTGGTGACGCGTTTTAATTAATTCTTCAAACTACTCTTGTTTTTCTTTCTTTCTTTATTTTTTTTTTGTGCTCAATGCATACGTACTATCGGGGACAAAAAGGCGTTGACCACGCAAACTGCAACCAAAGCGCATTACTATCGTATCGGCCAGTAGTTTCCGACCATGCTTGTAGATGTGAAAGCTGGTCTTTAGTTATTTCGTGTGTGCTTCCAGTCCAAAATCGCCAGACGTGCGGTCCAGGGACTTTTGTGCACAACAGTACGCATTGAAATACTGACACAGATACAGTCTTCGTGTATGTACGTATGTATCAGTGAGCGCCCATTTAAACACGCGCTCTATTGAGATCTTACAGAATGTTGCCATAGTGTAAAAGGCTCCTGCGCAGGAATCAACCGTATAGGATGTAAAATATATTATGTGTATACATGTAACAAAGTGTATCTTTAGAACTGTCAGATTAATGCAGGCATCGCCGCAACTTGTCAGAAGTACCGGAACACGTTTCCTCGAGCCTTGACCTTCTGTCCCCAACTGAATAGGAGATGACGCACTTTCAACGCTTGAAAGGTTAATTTCTTGTTTGGAATCTCGCAGGAGTCTCGATTACATTGTGAGATGTCCATCAGTGGCGGCCATGATGATGCCGGTCCTCTTCGACCGCGCACATGGCACTCGCTCACTCGTGGCGGATAAACCTGGCATGACTTCTTGACCGGCAATAAACCACCCATTATGTCTGCCACTCATGCATGTGTGGGAGTTGCTTTCTGAGCGTTCGCATTTGATGGTCAGTCCGGCCTGTTTGTGGACGCTGCCTAATTTGAAGTGTACACCCATTACGAGAGCGATAGCGCAAGAGATAATCCTTAGGATTACTACGAACGTCTTACATTTTCCTTAAATATCGCGGTTGGAGAAGCGTTAATCACGCTCCCTTATTTTGCGTGGCTTCTTTTCCCGAACCAGTCCGGTGGTTCCCGTGGTCGCTGCGTTCGATTGGTAAATCCGGGGTCGCGTTAATCGAGCTCGCCACTGCGGTTGCATTTCGGTGCAGGTGGAATGCGTCCGTATGCTGTGAGATGTCGGCTCATGTTAAAAAACTTCAAGTGGTCTAACATAGTCCGCACCTTTCTACTCTGGTGTCTCATTGGTCATGTGAACCTTGAGAACGTCCAACATACCATGGCACTGCTCGCTATACATCGGCATTGTCGCCTCCAGAGGCAACTGCAGAAATCGGGAAATTAATCACTAAAACATTTTTCCCGGGCCCACAGTTCACTTGAAAATGCAAAAATGGCGCTTTATTCGCAGCTGTGCTCCTGCACTTCTGTTAACCTTAATGAGTAATTGCTTGCTCGACTGGTATTTGACTAATGTTGGCGAGTGAACGAGAGGGCTAAACACTTTGAAGTGTACAACTAAAAAGAAAAGGAGCCAGTATTCGATGTCGGCGAAGACGACGAGGAGGGAAATGGCGAGATGTGGTGGAAGACGACGTTAGAGATGGAGAAATATTGTGTCGTAATCGCCTGTGAGAATTTCCATGAATTTGTCACTACACCCTGGCCAATCCTCTGGCCATGTGCCATGCTTCAAAAGGGCAGGAAGAAGAAGAAGTGATCAGTATAATAACCGGCTTCCGGGGGTCTTCTAAGGCAGGAAGAGCCTCATATGACGAGAGCTCCCTCGTTCCTTTTATTTATTATTTAGCACCAATTCAAAATTGGATGCTGTGCTTTGCTTTTATGCTTCTGGATGACCACCTCTTCAGATGCTGGATCTGTTCTTGCGCGCTGGAAATCGAAAACGAAACCTTTCGTCTCCAGTTGATCAAACCGTTTCATGCAACGTGTGGTCGTACGCATAGTTAATTCCTCGTAGCCTATTGTCAATTCCACGCAGCCCGCCAGCGGACAGACGAGCCATGCCGGAATGCCGTGCGTCGCCCGACCCGTGCCGACGCAGCCGACCCCCTTGGGTGCCCCCCAGCGGCTGTCGCTGGCTCAACAGCCGGAGGCCATCGCCTACATCATCCCTTCCTCGTCGCTGGGTTCCTTCCAGGCCATTCCGCTGCAGCACGCCATGCGGTCGGACAGCGCTGTCTATGATGTGAGTCGGCAAACCTCTCCTATATGTTCAGTGTTATTACGCTTCTCATTTCCGTTTAGCACCCATCTGCCAGTATCTTGTGGTTAGTTTTGCTGTATAGAGATTCGAGCAGACGACATATGCGTACATTGTAAAGTATACCGATGTCCACCGATAAGTATATAGGACAGACACTGCGCCTTCGTTCCGTCAAAACCAAAACCATATATAAACGTTTATTCTCCGCGGTGGCTCAGGGGTTAAAACCCTCAGCTACTAAACCGTAGTAAGCGACATGAAACCCGCCTGCGGAGGTCGCATTTCGGTGGAGACGAAACGCGGAAGAGTCCGTGAGGTGTCAGTGCACATTAGAAATCCCCATGTGGTCGAAAATTTTCCGGAGCCCTCCAGTGCCGCGAGCGCCTCTTTCTTTCTTTTTCACTCCCACATTCCTCCATTTCCTTCAGTCCAGAGAAGAGTGAAAATTACAACGCCTTTCTTCTCCAATAAACCACATTTAACTTTGCCTCCAAGCAAAACTATGCCGAATAGTAGTATCGCGCACCGTAATCGGTTTACGCGGAGTTAACTCCCGACTAATTATTATTATTTTTATTATTATTATTATTATTATTATTATTATTATTATTATTATTATTATTATTATTAATTATTATTATTATTATTATTATTATTATTATTATTATTATTATTATTATTATTATTATTATTATTATTATTATTATTTGCCATCTGCGGGTTGCGTGGAGGAGGTATACAGCCTCCTGATGGGGAAGGTGTTGTGGCACTGCTGCCGCCGTCGCGTCAATCTCTCTCTCTTGTTTTTTTCTGTGGCCGCATTGAAAGGGTACATTAACGACGATTTTCAAATTTTCGCCTGAATAAAGATTGGTTCTACGGGTCTTTCTGCTCGTCAAGTGACATTTCGGCTCAGAAATATTGCATTTTGAGGAATGTTCGGTTCAAGACTTTCACGTCTGCACCGGAAAAGACTCCACGGTCAGCATATTTGCAAGTGAAGGACAGTATAGTATAGTTTTCTTTCTCGAGTCGGTGCGATTAGAAAAAAATAATAAAAACAATGCGTCGTCGTTTTGCTTGAGAAATCAGCCGGAGATGTCGTTAGCTGCCTTTGATTATTTGACCTTTCACCATTGTACAAAATGCTGCGTTTGAGGTGAATGTATAGTGTATTTGTCTGCCGCGATGTAACTTATACGTTTCAACGTCACGTTGTCCGCGACATGCGTGTCAGTTTACGAACACAGTATCTAGTACTGGTTCGTGGTTTAACTTTCGATAGCGACTCAGGCAACGAGGGCTGCCGTAGTGGAGCGCTTCGGGTAAAATGTAGACCGCCTGGGGTTATGTAACGTGCACACCGCCGACTCAGCAGTATATGCGGCCGCCTTTCGTTTCACTCTCGTCGAAACAAGGGCGCCCCAGCCGACGTCGCACTGGCTCGAGTGTCATATCATACTAATCTGGCACTGCTTGGCAAGTACCTATATATGACCGAAAGTTGCTGCTTGACGTCATCATACCGGTGTTTCCTACGTGCAAGGCGCCATTAAACAGAGAAGGATGAGGAGATGGGGTCTCCTGAGATATATGCTTTCATAATCGTACGATTAAGGCAAAGAGACTGAATCCAAGGGAAAAAATAGGGAATTTTGCATTCCCCGGGCTTCTGGTGGTGGTCTTTTGACGACCATGTGCTTCGTCCCCCCATCGCGAGAAAATTATGATTAAGCACGTGCCAGGTATTTTCGGAATTTTCATTTAACCTTTTTTTTTTGTTACCGGATTGTAGCGTTGTCATCATCGCCACATCTTCATGTGGTTTTGCGCATTTTCAAAGTACGGAATGGATACCACATCGTCCATTAAACGGCTCAGGTATGTCACAAAATGCGCCCGCACGACGAAACAAATAAGGAAATTATAACTACTATCAACTCGACTAACAGGGACTAACCACAAGCATATATTTCAAGCGTTTGCATTTGCCTATTTCACTTCATGTACGCACACAAAAACAATGCTTCTCTAAATTACTGTCTTTTTTTTTTTTTTTTTTTTGTTGGAACTATATATCTGCCTCCGGCTCATGTTATTTCACGATGAAAAATAATATCGAGGAAAATACGGCGACGAAGGTGGTTCTCGTTGTCTAACAACAGTACCGGAGTGGCTGCATTCTGTTTCCACATGCAGGTCCCTAACTCGCACGCGTCACTACAGAGGGGGAGACGGGAAGTGCACGCTGCTGTGACGGCCCGTCCGGTGAGCGTCAGGTTCTGGGTGTTCATTCACGTGACACATGGATGGCGTAGGCTATACGTCACACACACGTGTCTTGTCGAGTTTCTTTTTTTTTTTTTTACTTCATGAGAGAGGCGCGCTACTCGGTGAAATGGCGCGATGCGCGGGAATGTAGAGCGAGCGCCGATTCTATGCGTTCAGAATTTTTTGCTTTCGTTTTTTTTTTTTTTTTGTTCCCGTGGTTACCGGGGCGACACAGTGAGTCGTGAGTGTGCTTTTCTTCGCAGCGCCCCGAGAGTGCACGTGTGTCTGCTTTCCTCATTGTAATGAAAATGTGGAAGCGTTATGCGGTGCTATGGTGTGAAGATGTTGGCGGCCTGCATTGCACACACGCAAGCATACGCACGCATACGCGCAACGCACGACCACGCACATGCTGTTTTGTAGTGGCTGTCAAGAGTGAGAGCATCTTCTAAAGGGCGCATGAATGTTGAGGTTTAGAATTAAGCTGTAGAATTATGCAAGGTGTCAGTTGTTCAGCTTACGAACGGACAATTTTTCGTCACTATAATTATTTTACATTAATGGGCTTAAGGTGCAAAACTGCCCGATTGAGGTTAACGCGCTGCGCACAAAAAGGGAAGGTGGGAAGGATGGCGAGACTATCCCCCCGAACACACACACACACACAAACACACACACACACACACACACACACACACACACACACACACACACACACACACACACACACACACACACACACACACACACACACACACACACACACACACACACACACACACACACACACACACACACACACACACACACACACACACACACACACACACACACACACACACACACACACACACACACACACACACACACACACACACACACACACACACACACACACACACAGCCTGCCTGCCTGCCTGCCCTCTTCTTTCATCTTTTCCGCGCATTTGATTTGATTCAAGAGGTCCTCTCTCACTCCCTTCTGAAAAACAAGCAAACAAACAAACCGGCAGGATACGTAGCTGTGACGTAGATACTACGTCACTCTCGTGCCACGTGACTGCGCGCTCAGGGCCTGTAAAAATATTCTCCCAGGGGGCAAGCGCCCTTCGTTCACGAACCCCAGGTTACGGATATGCCTCGAGAAGAACGTTTACGTAACAGTTGCGTCTTGCCAGTGAGCTCAGTGGCAAGTGCTGGAGACGTGCGGAATAACAAAAGAGTTTGAACTTGCATCTAGAACAGCGCAGGGAGCTTTGTGAAAGGAAATTACTGGTGTGGCGTCGAGAGAGGGGTAGAAAAAAGGGACATCAAACGTGAGTTAAAAATATCCTAGCTGGAATCGAGAACAAATCTCCATGGGCATGGGACATATAATGCGAAGGATACAAAGTAGATAGACTCTCAGGATAATGGAGCGTATTCTGATAGATTAGAATGGAAGCAGGGGTTGGCAGCGAGTATAGGTTAAGACTTTCAGTAGGTGGCCGAATGAGCGACCACATCTGCAACATGTGGGGGATCGTCGGAGACTGTTAGTAAGACCTTTGTCACGCGGTGCACGAAGACAGGCTGACGACACCCAAGTGGCCTCAACGTGATCGCGTCGTGTTTGCAGTACCACGGCGGCGGTGTTGGCGTTCACTGGGGCTACCCGCAGTTCTTCTACTACCCTGCCGAGTTGGCGGCGGGCCCCGCGCAGCCGCCGCTTTTTCTTCCCGACGTCAGCCCCGAAGCGCAGCGCCGCGCCCTGTCCAGTGCGCCTTGGATCAGGGCCCGCCGGCAACGGCAGGGACACGAAGCGGCCTACGTTGTCGCCAACGGCCTGCTCGACGCCAGCTACGCCGCCTCACCGGCGACGACAGCGGCGTCGACGACGCGACGGATAGCGCCTGCACGTGAAAAGGGCAAGGTGGCGGCTGCGCCATGGCAACACCGGACTTACGCGGCACCTTATCATCAGGGGGCTCAGCCTCTGATGATGGCCTCGGGACAGCACCCGGGGCAGTCTTCCATCCAGCAGCAGCAACAGAGGCGATGAGTAAGTGATTTGCTGTTTGAATTTCGCGGGCCACAGTGCCTCTTTGGGACGTGAGGCGAATTATTTTTGAGCCGTTAGAAAAACTGGCACTCGAGAGAGCGGCGACAGCTGTTAGGTCCTCCAACCTTCCTGAGATCTCGTTCGCGGCCATGTCCGCGTCACGCGCAGCAGCGAGTGGAGACACGCACACGAGGTAGCCGGCGTGGCGACCTTTCTTAGCGACACATATGCATACAGCAGTGGCGTGGGCGTATAAAAGAGGAAGGAGGTCGTTCTATTCTACTCGGTGCAAGCAAGCAAGGAAGGGGTGGGGGATACAGGGGCACTGCAAATTGAAGCCGGGAGCTGACAAACGCACAATGTGACGGAACGACAAATTGGGACATCAGTTGGAGTGCAGAAATTGTTCACTACCCACTTCATATACGATGCGAAGGAAATCATTCTCTATAAATAGGCTGCGTAACGTTCTCTCTCTCTCTCCCTCTGAGGCGCAATGACGAAGACAATGATACCATATGCCTTGCTGAGACACAACAAGCGTGCCATTCTGTAACGCTATAAGAAACGGGAAGCAGGTAGAGTGGGCCAGGAACAATCACGAATCAGTTACATCCTTTGTCGGAATCACGCAAGACAAATGAATGGGCTTGATGTGGGCGTGTATAAGGAGTAAAAATATAAGGTAAAGGATTAAGGCGAACACAGTTGAAACAGCTGGAAGGGGAGGGTGTGTGCGTGTGTGTGTGTGTAGGGGGGGGGGGGGGGGGCTATTTGAATGGAGGGTTATTGAAGAGGGCTTTCTGTGGGCGTAGTCAGGGAGATGATGACATTTTCGTAACTCCGGCTGGAATTTTTAGCGTTGGAATGGAATATAAGCGCACATTTATACTTTGCCATTTCTATGCATTTTTATTCGTTCTTTCACCCGTATGGACGCTTCAAATACATACAAGATAAAATAGCCTGGGCGACGAAGTATTACGGGGCGTCTAACCATCATTACTTGACCATTATCGTTAGGCTTTCTCCTTGCTTTCAATTATATCTCTTCTACAGCTTATCTTCTGTTTGTATTTTTTTAACGTTCAGACACGGTCGGACTGGAGCGGCGGCGGAAGCGCGCACGCCGCCGCCGCTTGAGTCCAGCCGTGGTTTAGATTGGTATTTATTTTAAGATCAATAAAGATACGTTTTTGCGGCCGACGAAAGTCGATTGCATAGCAAGGCGCACATCACATGCACATGGACACTGATTGTTATCTACCAATCAACAATTAACTAGTCAACTTTATTATCATTTTCGGGGAAATATTGTGAAATTTAGGGCACAGTTTTCAAATAATCTTAGTTAGTAGTGGGGCTGGACATACAGAAAGTCAGAAATGCGCATTTGAAAGCTTGTTGATTTCTTCGCATTGCGTATTCATAAAATGGGGTTTCTTGCATTTATTATGCATATAATGCGGACGCGCCATTTCTGTTAAAATAAGTTTGCGTGCCATGTTGGCGTATTGCTTAGTAAGAATTCAAGCCCAACAACGATGGAATACAGATAGAGGAGAGATGACAAGAATCACGAGACATGTGCTTTTTTGTTTGTTTGTTTGTTTCATTTGCTCTCGTCTATCTGTGTGCCGTTGTTGTTGCGCTTGAATTATTAGAAGCAATTTGTGTATTTTAATGCGTTGAAAAAGATAACCTGATTCCTCGTGGCGACGATACGACGCGCAATGATTCCATTTTATAAAATAAATGCAGCTAAGAACTATGAACTTTCAAATGCGCATTTTTGGCGTTTGATATTTAGGGACGTTTTAATAAAAGCAGATCTCGCCTCCGCGTGTCGATGGAATTGCATAAACAGGTTTGGGGTGCGACCTGATGCCGGTGAACACCTCCGGCAACGCACTCCCTCACCAGATCAGGAGTTGGCCACCCTGGTGCACTAATTCGCCGCAACCTCCTATGATAAGCTCCATAAAACCCCGGCCCTCAGTAACCAGCGGCTGCGGAACAACTGACCACGGCGGCGGTCAGACCTGTGACGCAGCAGGGGGTGCTAAGAAAGCCTGGCTCCGCTGGACAGGCCGCCATTGCAGGGGTCAAGTGGATGCAGCTAGCACAGAACCGGGTTAAGTGGAGACATATGGGAGAGGCCTTCGCCCTGCAGTGGGTATAGTCAGGCTGATGATGATGATGAGATCTCGCCTTTCGTATTGACGGCCTCCAGTTTCGCGCTATTGCGCCTTAAAATCATAAAATATATATTTAATTCTTCTCCTAACAAATATTCCTTATCAGGGATATAATGTCGCTTTTTTGTACGATATACCTGCACAGATTGCACCGGCGTTTCCCTAGCAGTGTTTAAAATAAGAACTGTAAACGGTACAAAAAAAAAAAATCACCAGATGTGCTTTGCGATATACTCCTTCGCGTATTGAACATTATTTACTCAAGTTTACCTGGAAAACTACTCAGCCGCATTGTTGGGCCCTTTGCCCAACCTGTTAGTCATTTTTATGTTCGTTAGTTAGCCATTAGCTGGCAGTTAATTTTTGCCGAATAACTCTTAGTCATTTTTGCTTTTGTCATTGTCATCGTTTTCGATTTCACGAAATGGTCTTGTTGGAGGGGATGCTTCCTATGGCAACCGCCTCCGGGTCTCTCACTGTCCTACAATTTCCCAGAATTGGAGAGGGGGTTCCATTCCTCTTTTCTCCACTTATAGCCACCTGCGCAGGTGGTTCTTTCGTGTACCAACCGCTGCAGGTGACGGTCGCAACGTAACATACGCAGACACCGACTTTTAATTCCGCTTTGGCCAGTCATGCATGAGTTCATCAGCAAGCGAATAAGTTGTCCGTGTTATTCAGGTCCGCCTGGAGGGAGTTGAAGGGGTGGAGAAGACGCAGTAATCGAAGAAAGTATAGCCTCGATAGAATGCATGGGCTCCTAAGTGGCATACAGTGTGAGATGGTGTGCATATAGAAGGCGCGCTCCAGCAAAGCGCAAAAAAAAAAACAGCAAAACAACAACAAAAACAAACAAACATATATTTATTGTTTCATGCCATTTGTCAACAGCGCACGTGCCAGCAACTTTCGTTAAATTTTATAGACACATAACATACGCACTTATCACCAGAAGTTTCAATGAAAAAAGCCTCGGCCAGCTCAGGTGCTGTCTGGTCACTACTGCGCCTCAAGATATTGGTTCTAAGGCCGGCATGAGCACGTTAACTCGCGCGAACTGCACTTGTGCACCAAGGCATAACATGCACGGACTGCTAGCAAATTGTCGGAACAGTTGTCTCGGTGGCGTCGGTGTGACATAGTGTCATTGTGTCGCACCCACGGCTCAGAACGCAGGGATGTCACGCATGACGTCACTGCATGTCGCCGCGCGGTTGGCCTGCGTGCAGTGTCTTCAGGTATGAGATCACTGGAAGGCGCCACGCGTGTAGTTGTTCGGAATCAATCGCGTCACAAGTTCCAGTATGAGGACGTCACGCGTACTCTGCTGGAAAAGGGCAGTAAAATTGAATTAACTTTAAAATTAGCACTCAGCTCCGCGAACAACTGTCGCTGAATGTCGCGCTACGTAGAGAATGGCATCCTTCCTGCTTTCCCATTTCGCTTCCGTCGAAAGAGTGCCACCAAAACATAACCTTTGCGACCACTGGACAGCCACATCTGCTGAAAGATTGCCGTTGATTGACGAGTATGTCCGTTCGTGTAGCCATTTTTCCCTTCACCTCATTTGCAAGGAGTTGGGACATTGAAATCGAGCGAGTTGACTTGCGTTAATTTGTATTGGGTGATATCGGCGGAAATACGGAAGAGACTAAAAAAGACGAATTAGGGCAGCGTCGCGTCGTACAACATCATGTTTAGTTCATCCGATGTCAACTCATCTCAATCATTTCGGGGGATCGAAAACAAGGTTTTATGGGCGAACCCGGTACTTCCCGACGGAAAGGAAATGAAAACTGCCCCCCCCCCCCCCTCCCCCCCATATTCTGTTGCTGCAAATAAACACTAGAACTTTACTGCCTCATTCTTTATTTATAATAGGAGGGAAGAGAGAGAGAGAGAGGTGACATTGGAAACTCAAAACGTGATTTTCCGCGTTTTTCGTGAATGTACAACAATATGCGAGTTATTAACGTTTGCGAGCGATTCGCACTGTCAGGATCCGTTTTGCTTCCATTCCGTTTCGACAGTTGGCGCGTCCTGCTCATTTTTGAGCGTAGCTAACCTCGAGCCGCCTGAGCAGGCCCAGCGCGAGTGCTCGCTCCCCCACGTCCGGCCCGCTTCTTCATCTTCCTCGTCCGCATCACTACCCGGGGCCACCGAGCGAATCGTGGACACGGAAGCTCTCTGCTGTGATAACACTTAAAACTGCTGCTTCGCCGGCGCTTGGTTACTCAGTCTCGCGATGGATAATACTTATACCGTCTGGCAACTTCCAATTCGCTTGAGTAATAATTCAGAGGAAAAACAAGGACTCGGGACGTATCAAACGCTCAAGTATAGAACATACCACACCGTCACGTGGCGTCGACATCCCATCGACACTCTCTTCCGAGCTCTTTTTTTCTTTCATAACGTCGAGATTAATTGTTTGGCCTCAAGGACTTTGAGTACGCTGACTGGAACCGAGGCGTATACGCTGGCGTCGCGGTCAGTTTCGGAAAAACACGTTTATTCCTCGAAATTCGTAACAGACCTTGGCGTAGTTCAGCGGCCACGAATCTTCCCTGAGTTTCAAAGCTTAATTAGACCACGAAACTTTATGCTTGCAGTATCTCGGAACGTGGAGAACCGTCGAGAATTAGACCGGGCAGATGAACACAGTGCGACGTTACCCTGCCCATACATTACTGTTATTTTCTTTTCCTCGCAGGTTCACGATGCTAATAGTGAAGGTACGACTGTGGTCTCGGAGACACGCTTCACGAAGAATGACTGTTTCGTGATCGAAATGTTCGCAAGCCAAACGAAGAGCGAGCAGCTGCAGTCGACAACGGTGGAGTAACGACCAATTATTTATTCTTCGTGCGGCATCCCTACAGATAATGCTAATAACGTGCGTAATGAGCACGCTGCAATAATTGGGAAAAGGAACCAGTCAGTACCAGTGATGCTCCCGACTTGAGGGTTGCCCCAGAAATTTAAACGAGAGACTTGCTTAAATTTTTAGAGGGGTGAGGGGTGGTAGAGGGTAGAAGAGAAGCGGTTGTCATTTTTTGGCACTGACCAGAGTATAGAATAAATATATCGTTAGGAATTAACGAGGGTGCCTTCTGATCAACAAAGTAGTGTGCGCAACCCGTTAGGGAGTGTGTAGGGAAATCACCGCTCCCGACCCACCACTGAGTACGCATCTCCCACGAAAGCAAAACGGTGCGATACTGCCAGATTAACTAGGTCGAGGGCTTCTGATGATTTGTGCTTTTTTGAGCGGACACCGTCGAACACACCAAGGGTCGAGGCTCGTCGCTTGTGCATCGAAGCATACACCTCTCCACGCCTCTGCTTGGACGGTGTTCTTCCCCTCTTCGAAGGACCTCGAGGGGGCTACCGGACTTCACTCTTGAGCTCAGGTGGCTGAGTACTGTGATGCGCACTCGTGGCCCACGTTTGTTACAGAGCAGCGTCGGTGTGTCCATGACATGAGCTAGGACTGGAAAAGCCCGAAATGTGGAAACATACGCGACAGTGCCACTTTGTGCTGCTTCTCGACGACCACCTGTGGAACCAGCCTCGGACCGTCTGCCGAAACGGACACTGCCTGCACCAGATGCGCCACCAGAACTTCTTTCACGAACGATCAGCGTCTTCATTAAGCGCTGATCTGTATACTGTGACTCTCGTGATGCTGGTTTTGTGTGTGCGTGACTGTGAACTCTCTTGCGAGTGTGGTGAATCAGTTCGTGCGTGGTCGTGTCAGATATGTATGGTCGTGCCGATAAATGTCCTGTTGCGCGATTGACTGCAGAATTGCAAAGGGCAGTGAAACACTGCTTGCAGGTTCGGTGCTGCGTGAAAGGACGTTCGCCACCAGAGATCTTCAAGGCGACGCTCGAAGTCGCGTTCACGACCCAGACGTGTGTACAGCCGCGCGTTGAGATACGCGCGCATTGCATTATGGCGATCAAAGTGTCAGCCCATGAGGGCAAATACTATTGTATAGCGAGTAAGTGGACCGACAATTAAAAGCTGTCACTTCAATCTGTTCTGCGTTTTGTTTTATTGAGTAATGTTTCCACAGACACAGACCAAATTTGGATGAGCCATCTCCAAAATCCGACCTCGTCACAATTAGACCAAATTTTACCTCAGTAACTTAATTCGAGAGGCAAATTCAGCGGTGACCTCCGAATTGGGAAGGGCCACGCCCATAAGTTGGCATCTTTGACCTCCAAAATTGACGCAACTCGATGTGAACCTAATTCGAGTATGAAATTTCAGTGCCCTCGAAATCGGAATGAGCCACCCAAATTTTTTTCTCCCCTCGAATCGGCGAAATTCGGCCTCCCTCGTCAGAATTCGACCAGTAAAATGCGTTGAGGGGTTAGTTGGGTCATGCTCGTAAACTTATGTAAATCGCGACAGAGACACCACAATGAACCAACTAGCTCCGCAACGTATTTTAATGGAATTCCTTTCTTCTACAGTGGGCCTTTTCATGAGTGTTTCTTCAAGTTAAAAAAAAAAAAAAAAGCGCTCTGTCCTGTCTTTCTTGTCTGATTTTGGTGTTTCTGTTGCCCTTTACATAAGTGCCTGTAGTGCACCAAAAAACAAAAAAAAAAAGTTTACGAGAATTCGATCAAATCGATTTCTAACCTTGATCCCACCAAATTCATGTGGGCTACCCAGGAAATCTGGGCTCTGCGGAATCCCGACGTTTGACCTCGCCAGCATTTGGTCAAAATTTGTGTCTAACCTAATTTGAGTATGGCAAACTCAGAGGTGACTTGCAGATTTGGCACCCCTGAAAACCGGAGTCGATGCCCCTGCGGACCATATTAAATAAAGGTGCGCGGCTGATCTGCAGCCCTCCGATCTGTTGCCATCTCCATCTCTGAAAGCCGTGGTGCGCTGCTCGGACCAGCACGTCCAGGTCCGGGTCACCGAGTGGGACGAAGAGATCGCTGCCAGTACGCTACTGGCGGCCACTTAGCGAGGCTAGTGCCGAACTTAGGGGTAGGCGACCAGTGCGGTTGTACAGGGCACAACTGAGAGGGAGTCGTCGATCAGGCCTATAGATATCGCCCTACCTCCACTATTCTATATCTCCCACTTCTGCACTTAATTCTTCGTCTGCGATCCTGCACGCCAAAATGGGCGTTCCCGCGGGCATTCAACACGTGGCAAGCTGACACTGTATATCACTGATCGAACGCCGTTAATAGGCCACACTTTTGCACCTCGCAGGCTTTCATTGGGAGGTGAAAAGATGCATGTAAATAATATCTGGTTGTAAAAGACTGGAAGATTGCCAACAGGAACAGCAGGTACACCTTGCATATTGTAAGCTTCCATTTCGGTATTGCTTCTGGGAAACTTATTTTGCTTATATTATAATTCATAAGACAGTAATTTCCTCTTTAGCTGGTTTCATCACCGCATGACCCATAATCAGGTCATTTTTCGCTCTCTGAAAGACGAACGCCACAATTTCTATTCGGGCGGCATCAAATTTTTCTTTATTCACTGCATCATGTGCATTTCAAAGTAAAGATGCGCGGAGTGATCAATTAACCATAAAACTGATGTTGATATACTTCTTTTTTGCTTCCAATACATTCATCCATTACGGGGAATTTGCAATACGCCGGCACAGGTGCTCGGGCACAAACTGCAATACGATGTGCGATGTAATAGCGCTTCTTCCTTTTTTCTTCTTTCTGGGGTCTACATATGCAACAGCTTTGAAATAATGCAGTGGGCCGACTCCGCTGAATAAGCAGAGTGCTCTCTTTTTGCGAGTTTTCTTAACTAAATAGAGTCTTAATTGGTCCTTTTATAGTAATGGCATTGGTGTTACTTCTATTTAAATTGCGTGCACTAAACCCAGGATTCCTTAGTAAGTGCCTACGTTGCTTTGATGCCCGTCCTGTCATGGCTCTAGCAATTGTTGGTTTCTTTTGTTTACTTCGCACCTGTGCAAAACCTTGTTTGAAGAAAAGGCTAAATTGTGTGACAGTTTTGGTTAATGAAAACTAAACTGGCCTTTCGGTGGCAATCTTTATTGCTGTTCTATATTTCAAACTAATACCTGTCTATAAAGGCGATGGTTCACCACCTTTTGTGATGCCTCGGTGGTGACCACTTTTTGGCACTTTTAATTCACATCCTTTCGAGCTCCAGCCATCTCAGTTAGAGGTATAATAATTAACTCAATTCGAAGACACATGAGAAAAAATATTTTTCCGGTTTTATTTTTCGGGAAACAGTTTAAAAATTCTTAAACTCAGACCAATTTCTTTCACAGGCCACAGAAGAAGGGGAGCCTGAGGTACGCGACAGGAGACGGAACTCAAAGACTGAATGGAGTAAATTATTTTCTGACACTCTCGTAAAAATGTTTACAAAAGTGAAACACGGGCAAAGCATAGCGAAAATTGGACTAATCACTGTACAGTGAAGTACAAGCCAATAGTCGAACCCCAAGCTTCGATATATGTAGAAACAGTGCGCCATTCGAAAATTAGGTTTACCACTTCCGCCTGAAGGCATATTCGCGATCAAACAGCGAAACAAAAGCTCGCGGTCAAGAATCAGTCGCATTGCAAACTAAATTGTGCACGAACATTCATTTTTTTAGAGTTATCCTAAAAAAACAATTGCTTTCTCCTTTATTTTAGGTGTTTTGCATCTGTAAGCTCAATATATCGCTTGCTCATATGCAATGTCAAAAAAGTTTGTTGCAGTATTATGCTCCCACCTATATAACGCCAGGGAAAAATTTAGTCGCGAAAATTCAAAGAAAAGAAATAAAAAAAGAATGTCGGGGGTGCCTCGGCTGTGGCTTACACAGGGCGCCGATTGGGGTAAGGCCGGCCCCGAGCGAGGCCAACAATCTCAATCATCTGGCCGCCACCAATAAAACTGACGAAAATAAATATTTTACCATCCATTCATTATCTTTATTCAATGTTGTTGCGGACTATATTTGCGTCGCCTTCGTAACGTTGTGCCTAATGTTTTACACGGAGTATAATGAGCCTGGAATCTAAGCAACCATGAGTTAAGCAGCTAGCTCTTTAGTGTGTCTAACCTGGTTGGTTGGTTGGTTCCTGGTTGGTTCACCACCACCACCCACAGGAAGGGAAAGGCGCTGTAACTGTCACACTTGCTCTGTGGACACCCGAACCGCGCCGTAAGGGAAGGGAGGAAGGTGGGAATGAAAGTGGAAAGAGAGAAAGAGGAGCCGTAGTGGAGGGCTACGGAGTAATTTCCACCACCTGGGGATCTTTAACGTGCGCTGACATCGCACAGCACACGACGCCTCTTCGTTTCGCCTCCATCGAAACGCAGCCGCCGTGGTCGGGTTCGAACCCGGGAACTCCGGCAGTCGGGTGTCTTACCACTGCACCACCCCGGCGGGGCATGTCTAGCTTCGGCAATTACACTTTGCAGAAAGTACAGTCATGCCTTCTGGTTTAAAGAGTACTGCTCGTATCTTTTGAACTTTAGCTGTGCCGTCCAGGCGCTACCTAATTAATTTCAAGTAAGCAAGGACATTAGGGATGGCTTCGAAATTAAAGGTACCAGTGCGTGAGAACTGCATTTTGGCAAGTTGTCAATCCGAAACGTGCAGGCAGTGTGAAAACACGGAACCCTACCTAAAGTCTCACTCACTCACTAATTAATTCATCGGCCGCGCGACGTGATCTACGCCTAGAGCACGTTGACAGTTTTGCAATGTTTGCTTGTTAAATGGGGAAATTAAGTATGAACTAATGGCGTTAACGTCAAGATAGCCCCGCCGGGGTGGTGCAGTGGTAAGACGCCCGACCACTGTGCCGGAGCACCCGGGTTCGAACCCCACCGCGGCGGCTGCGTTTCGATGGAGGCGAAACGAAGTGGCGTCCGTGTGCTGTGCGATGTCAGCGCACGTTAAAGATCCCCAGGTGGTCGAAATTACTCCGTAGCCCTCCACTACGGCTCCTCTTTCTCTCTTTCCACTTTCACTCCCGCCTTCATCCCTTCCCTTACGGCGCAGTTCGGGTGCCCACAGAGCAAGCCCCGCCGGGGTGGTGCAGTGGTAAGACGCCCGACTACTGTGCCGGAGTACCCGGGTTCGAACCCGACCTCGGCGGCTGCGTTTCGATGGAGGCGAAACGAAGAGGCGTCGTGTGCTGTGTGTTGCCCCGCCGGGGTGGTGCAGTGGTAAGACGCCCGATTACTGTGCCGGAGTTCCCGGGATCGAATCCCGGCCTCGGCGGCTGCGTTTCGATGGAGGCGAAACGAAGTGGCGTCCGTGTGCTGTGCGATGTCAGCGCACGTTAAAGATCCCCAGGTGGTCGAAATTACTCCGTAGCCCTCCACTACGGCCCCCCTTTCTCTCTATCCACTTTCACTCCCACCTTCATCCCTTCCCTTACGGCGCGGTTCAGGTGTCCACAGATCAAGTGTGACAGATACTGCGCCTTTCCCTTCCTATGAACCAACCAGCCAACCAGTGTGCTGTGCGATGTCAGCGCACGTTAAAGATCCCCAGGTGGTCGAAATTCTCCACTACGGCTCCTCTTTCTCTCTTTCCACTTTCACTCCCGCCTTCATCCCTTCCCTTACGGCGCAGTTCGGGTGCCCACAGAACAAGCCCCGCCGGGGTGGTGCAGTGGTAAGACGCCCGACTACTGTGCCGGAGTACCCGGGTTCGAACCCGACCTCGGCGGCTGCGTTTCGATGGAGGTGAAACGAAGAGGCGTCGTGTGCTGTGCGATGTCAGCGCACGTTAAAGATCCCCAGGTGGTCGAAATTACTCCGTAGCCCTCCACTACGGCTCCTCTTTCTCTCTTTCCACTTTCACTCCCATCTTCCTCCCTTCCCTTACGGCGCGGTTGCGGTGTCCGCAGAAAAACAAGTGAGACAGTTACCGCGCCTTTCCCTTCCTATAAATAAATCAAATCAGCTCACAGAACAAGTGTGACAGCTACTGCGCCTTTCCCTTCCTATGAACCAATTATTAAGCTAACTCTTCGCGTTCCTAGATGTACCAATTGTACGTTGAAAGTATGCAGTCTTGCTGAAATAGCTCAGACACACACGAGACATTGATATAATAAGCCTGCCAGGGGCTTATTGCGTCAGGCAATAAATTAAAAGAATTAAGTAGTTCCAATAAAGAAAAAAAAAAGCCGAAATAGCTCAGTTCGGAGAGCGTTAAAGGTCCCTTGTTCGATCCCGGTTTTCGGCACATTTTTTTTTTTTTTTTTGGCAATCACTGCGCTTGTACAATCGACGAGTTCACTGTAGCGGAAGTACACGATTTGGTATATGCATCATTTGGTGAAAAGTGACATACTCCGTCTCAGAAGCAGTCTTCAGCCTTAGGAAGTCAGGACCGACCTAGACCAACCAGGCTTATGCAGAATATTATAATTGTGTTCCTAAGTGCCACTCATCCCAAGTATTGGTGCGAGTGCAATTAACTGTTAAAGTGTGCAGGGGCGAAAGGTGGAAATAAAATTGTTCATTCAATGGGGAAAGAGTTCCCCAGTACCTCGTTCGCAACCTTGCATCGGCTCTTGCTGAACAGTTGTGAATGCATACAGTCTACCCATTGTTTTTACCAGCTTACCACACGTTATTCATATCGCACTTACTCTCATCGAAAGCGTACGCATATTTTCCTTACAATGTTTGTAACATGAGGCAAAGCGTACTCAAATCACCCGCTCCACCAACGGAGCTGTCCACGTGATCATACGCAACCACAGTAACCATGGTAACGCAACGGCCCTTGCCTTGCAACGGTTCGTAACGGCGTGTTAGTAGTGCGAGATTTTCAAGGCTGTTCTTGATGCATTCGTTGACTCATGCGAAGCTTTTAAGCCGAATAACATGCCAATTTGACTGCTGAACGTCAAGAAGCAAGTAACATGACGCTCAAAATAGCTATTAATCAACCATAACCCAGAACTGCCCCGAACACACCAACGTACCGTTCTGTCATCATCATCAACCAACTAGGGAACCGAAAAAGGGGGCTTCGTGCATTGCTTCATTCCCTAGGCCGCACTTCGCAGCCATGTAATCGTATGCATCCATGAAGCTGATCGCTTGGCGGTCGGGTTTTGATTTTGCGACGTTTCTGTGCGACTGGGTCCGTTGTCGCTCGTGTCCATCATGGCAGCAGCCCGACCCGCCGCGGCGCCGGCCTGAGGACCCGGCGCGTCCGCATTCGACTGCCGCGACGAGTCCGGGAGAGCCGCCACCGCAGACGGCGCTGGCACAGCTTCGTCGCCCGCCCTGCTGCTTGTAAACATGGCGGACGCCGTCTCTGTCAAACGAGGTGAGCGCAGATCGCAGCCTTCGCGCCGGAAGGCACCGTCGCGCCGATCGGATCGCTTGACGCTGCAGCAACTTCGTCACTGTGCGATCCTGCTGCCGGATTGCCACGAGCGAACGTTGTCCACTGCGTGCGTGTCGCCGCGATCTGCTTCGGCGCCAATGCGTGCAGCGCTTGCATTCGTTCATGTGCAGCGAGTGCGCCGCGCCGCTACGCGAGCGGCTTGTGTTTGCGAATGTTTTGGTGTTTTGTTTCGATGTGGCCGTGTAAACTGTGCGTGGCTTCTAATTTGCCGATAAGCTTCTGATCCAAATCTCAAGCGCGCGAAGCAGGCGCCGCCAAGGTATATGTACAATGGTAGCGAAGGTTCCATAGGCTCCCATTGGTCCAAAAAATGGCGGCTCATGGGCACCGCCATATTGGGGGGCAACTACGTATGAGTGACGTTGAATGACGTCACGCATACGTATGTTTTTAGCGCGAATTTTAAAGTGGTCTTTTTAAAGAACCCGCCTTTTGAAGCCGGTATCTCATGAAGGTTGCCTTTCAGTGCGCACCAACCTTTTCCAGTCAAATGTGCTCGAGTTCCTGCTAGTTATGGCCTTGGTAATGTGCAATTCGGAACCCAATGAAAGTTACTGGCAAAGAAGGCAGCATAGAAAGGCAGCAACACTTTCAGACGCTGGCTTATCTTGGCTGGCTAAGAATGCATTCATGCATGATTCGTAGGGGAAACCTTTGTGGAAATACTGGTGCTACTACTTTTGAGTACAAGGTATGATGCACAAAGCACAGGCTCAAGTGCACAGTTTGCAATACAGTGTACGGCAAGTATGGTTTTCATATTCATGCTTTATTACAGCAACCAAACAAATACAGTGATAAAGCACACCAACAAAAAATACACGTCACAGGCAGCTCAAGCAGTAGTTTCTTTAAGCTGGCTATTCATCTTAATGGTCACAGTGCGGATAGAAAAAAGCCCTGCAGTTCCACGAACGTTGCCAGGTAGGAAATTGAAAAGCATAGAAGACAGTGCTGCTTCAATTGAGGCAAACATGACATGACATAAGTAGGCGCATCAACACGGGTCGCAGCTTTTTTGACGACAGATACGCAGACGGTTCGAAGTGCTTGAAAAAAAAACCCGCAAGTCTCGCAGCTGCCATGGTGTCTTCTTCTCCAGGCTGACGTTGTGGTAGCACCCACGCTCACGCTCGGCACCTGGACGTGATGCAACGTGCACGTTATTCACAATTGCGCCGTAAGGAATACTGCATACTCCAAACGCCAATGCGTCATTATTCCTGTCAATGCTAACTGCAGTACATTATATTTCCATTATATCTGAACTATTGTAGTAAATGCTCGCCCCAAGCTCTCAGCGCCTAAGAGTGCGGTTACGTACGCTCGTCCTCATGGCATGCGGGTAGCTATACTTTTCTATGGTTAAGATTGACGAGAATGAAGTGCGTTTAAAGTTACCTTACCGGTCATGCATATGCAGGATAGCAATAAGAAGA
The DNA here is from genome assembly GCF_055883805.1 of Amblyomma maculatum. Classification (NCBI taxonomy): domain Eukaryota; kingdom Metazoa; phylum Arthropoda; class Arachnida; order Ixodida; family Ixodidae; genus Amblyomma; species Amblyomma maculatum. The sequence goes on along the minus strand of NC_139347.1, from coordinate 183,000,189 downwards.
CAGGCAGTAACTCCTGAGTGAATTCAGTTAAAGCACCCTCAAGGCCGCGCATATACACGTGGCTGAATTTTGATACTACCAGTTGCGAGGGTCAAATTGGCTTCGCGGTGTTGGAAAACTATACAGTGTTGTGCTCAGACTTGTCAGGCAGCACAATTGGTTTTAAATTGGCCTTCCGGTCAGTGGCATGCGCGTGGTTGCTCCTGAGAGCCCGGTATCAAGTTAACGCTGGTGATAGCCGGCTGCATGAAACTCACCATAAATCAGACAAATGGTGGGCCTGGGGGGCCTCCTTCGCACAGCTCAGCACTTAAAGTGTGTGCCCTGTAGTGTATTACATAAATATCACCGAAAAAATGAAGCCACGTGCGCACGAACTGGTTACAGAAACAGAAGCCCAAACAAACAGAAACAGAAGAAACAGCCCAACGAAAGCATTCGGAGCATACCTAGAGCAGACGCCTTGTAGCAGACGACACTGACAACAGCTCACCTGTGAAAGTCCAGCGGGAAGCGGTGTAGCTTGACACCGACGCCACTGTCCATGCTGTCGCAATGTGCCACGGCGCATCGTTTCTTCACACGCCGCAAGCTCATCTTGAAATAAAGCGCTAAGCGCTTCAAAAGAACAGCGCGAAGCGTGCAAAGACGGAAAAAGACTTCGCACTGGCCGCACGTCGAAGGAAACGACAAAAACCGAGAAAACTGCCGCAGCGGTGCGGCGGGGTGCAAATTTTACAAAACGGTGACAGAGACGCGACGCGCAAGGACGACGAAAACTTCGCAAAAGGGGCATTTCGAGACTGGCGATAAGAAACCGCTTCGTGAGCTCCCGCGGCCACTGTGGCTGGGTGCCGAAACAAGGCCTGCAAAGTCAAGCTGCAAATGCACCGCACACTCAACAGGGGGCGTAACAAGAACGTTGCAAAAAATTAAAAATGGGGAGTAATATTTTGCTAAAATAGTTTACCTAATTTATAAAACGTGGCATTAAAATGTGTATTTCTTTATGTTGTTTTATAGCGTTTTTATTTGTGCTTTTGAATTTCATTATCTAAGTGTTTTGGCCCCCCCAAAGTGGCTGTGCTGCTGTCGCGCTGGACCGTTTTTGGGCCCAGCCTTCGCTACCATTGTACATATACCTTGGCGCCGCCGCATTAACTGCGGAGCTATCGCGTTTGAAGCGGTGGCGCTTCTCGGTTTCTCTCTTTTTTTTTCTTTGTTTGCTTCGTGTCTGTGCAAGGGCTTTCTGCAGTCGGTCGGTGTCGGGCGAAAGCAGTACCCGTGTTTGCTTCGTTTCTTTCTTATTCGTATGCCTTCGGGCACGCACACAAGCGTGAGACTACATTCACGCATCGGGATCTACTCGCGATCATCGCGAAAGGCACTTGTGTGACGGCGCCGGAGCATATTCTCGTTTTCAACCGCACCGCGTTGAGTTCCGCGGAAGTCCCGCGCCGCGTTTGCAGCTGTGCGAAGGGATCGTGAATGACCGCCGATAAGAGGTCGTTATATGTCCGCACCGTTGTTCGCTTCGAATTCTCGGGCTCGCCGATTGACGAAAGCGTACCCAACAGTCCGTTAACGATGCACGTGTCAACAAGTGGTGTGCGCTCGTAAAGGCCCGTGCATGCGCGCAGTCATATTGTTTCATGACTGCGGATAGTTCGAAATGCCTTTGTGTTTTTAACATAGAGCAGGTGTCAGCTCATTGTTTGGAACCTTTTCAGGCCGTTGGTTAGAGGAGCCGATTGGAGTTGGTTTTTGAAATTCCTTATGCGAGGTTAAAGGCAGCGTTGAAAAGGTAGATTAAAGTCAACTTTATACTTCTCTCTTTGGCTTACTGACAAAAAAAAAAAAATAAATAAAAGAAAAGTCACGAATGGCGTCACTTCATCCAACATTGCACATAAATTGCATTTCAATTTTTTAAAAAATTTCAAGTTATTTTTTCCATCAGAACTGTTGCCACGCCCTCACATTTTATTAATTGAACTTGGGGATTAATAAAGTGGTGTGTATGGCTTTAGCGATTAATGGATATTTCAAACCTTTTTTGTTGTGGTGTGTCCTAGGTTGTAGTGATTGATGGAAGCATGAGGGCGATGTCAGTCATTCAATCTTGGTACAAAAAGGCAGAAGAGCGGATAGTTTCAGATTTAATGTCACCCAAGGGACGTGTAAGGTGGTGGAAGTGGTTTGGTTTGGTTTTATGCCTTAGTCTCCCAAAGCGACTCAGGCTCTGAGAGACTTCATAGTGGAGGCCTCCAGAAACCTCGACCACCTGGGGTTCTTTAACATGCACTGATGTCGCACAGCACACGGGCACCTGGCTTTTCGCCTCCACTAAAAATCGGCCTCCGAGGCCGGGATTTGATTCCACATCCTTGGGTATAGTTATCGGCAGTGGAAGTGGTGTCGACACGTTTAACATTGTGTGCATTGTTTCAAAGGCCACATTTTTTTTCTGATATCTTGTTTTCTTATATCCAGTGTGAGATCACAGATCGTTGTTCCTACACATTGGTAATTATTACTGCAGCTCCAGTTTGCTGTCATTCTTTGAACACGAAAACCTTAGTATGCACTGGTGACATGCACTGTTTTTTCCCTATGTTTGCTAGCAGGCATCTATCAGTATATCCGTTCATATCATGTATACTTAAACATAGTAAGGGAAAAGAGTATAGACTATAAAACGGTCAGCATTAGCAGGCAGTCTTGAAATGGATTATAATGACTAGTTGAAATAGTTCTGCATCAATAGATTACTGCAGTGTTATGACAGACAGGCAGCTGTCGTTAAAAAAGGAGCTTGTGTAAGGTAGCTAAGGCTAGAAAGTGAAATTAGGTATTCCTACTACTGGCACCAATAAACTTTAGTAGCATCTATGCAATCGTTGCCTATGTGAGACCGCATCCACGTCGCTATCCTCTTGCAACCAGGGATTACGGCGTCCATAAAAGCCCCGATGCCATCATCAGTGTCACTAGTGTGAATTGAGTAGTGGGGGAAAATATACAATTTCCAACTCTAAATCTAGTGACAATTAATCTTCTGCAGTCGAATGTGCTCCAACGAAGCGCCAAAAAGCTGAACAACCACATTTTATTGAAAGTAAAAATTGGACAGCCTTCCTAATTTGACCTTTACACTGACACATCTCTTGCACATCACTTGTTGTGGATAGTGCCACATTCAGTGACTTAAGGAGCTTGAGAGAGCGTCTCCTCCTGCTTCAGAAAAGAAAAAGAACAAAGTAAACGGTTTGCCTTTCTACTTACTATACTGGTTTACTTCCAGTGATGAATGGTGTTTGTTAGGCAAGCAGACGCAATGTATCCAATACTATTCACTGCTTGCTTAGAGGAAGTACTCGGAGAGCTTGATTTGCAGGAATGGAAGCGCTGCTCCATTTTTATTTCATTCTGTTCCAAACTGCTTTTCCTGCTCTATCCTGCTGCAGAATGTAATATTGCTCCAAAACTTTCACAACGTTTTGCTATCAAATGCAGCTGAACATGGAAATGATGGCAACACCATCATTCCCATAGGTGCCAGAGGTGTAACTCTAGCGCTGGGCTTAATACAAATAAAATTTTTGTTTTGAAACCTACGGGAGCATGAAGCATAATAAATATTTGGTCGCATGAAAACTTAACATGGGCCACACGCGATTGACGGGAATTGTGAAAAAATGCATGCGACATAGCACCTCCTCCCAGCCTTTTGAAATCGCCTGTGGAAAGAGAAGCGAGAGCAGCAAGTGAAGCAGATAGCATAAATTACCACGAGCTGATACGAAAATTGTCCGGCTGTAAAAATACACAAGTTGTTTTAATGATTTTGCTGTGAAAACAAGCCGGTAGTTCACCATTGAGCCCCTTTAAGCATGCCAGGTCTACGTCAGACAAAAATATACTTGCGTTATGGAGTGGTGGGCTAAAGGTGCCAATCACTAGAATAGTGAAGTAAAGAAGCTGAAGGATGAAAAGGCTACCCTTGAGTGCCATCTATGCTTCCTGAAGGCACCACTGACCAGTGCTTTGGAATTTATCAGTAGAGGGCTAGGATCAAAAAGGATATGTACAAGGAGAGCAGGAATATGCTGCTCACTGATGTAAACTCCAGTCTAGAGGTACTGCTTGAGCGCATTTAAGTGGTCGACTCCACGTTTGAATTCGTCAAGCCAAACAGGCAAAACCTTTGTGCTTCTTCACTGCTTGTATGACTCAAGAATGTTACCAACTTGCCCAAAAATTTGTTTTATTTGGCGTCTATTATTTTAAACATCTTTATATGTTTTGACCGTCTGCTTTGCTTTTTTTCAGGGATGCGTGCATTGTTGAAAAAGCATTTAATGTTGCATAAAAAAGAATCAATCAAATTGGCGATTTTGTGTGTCAGGAATAGAAAACTGCAGTTATCAAAGGTGGTTGGCCTAAGAAACATGCTCCAAAACATAGATTTCTCTCCAAAACTCTCCTTTTATTGTTCAAAGCTGCTCCAAAATGCTGCGGCCAGCTTCGACTCCTTGATTGGGATAAGAGTTAATGGGAGAATACCTCGGTATCCGAGATTCACTGATGACATTGCCTTGCTGAGTAGCCCTAGTGACCAATTGCAAAGGATTATCAATGACATATTTAGGCCAAGCAGAGTGGTAGGCCTAAAAATCAATATTTAGACGATGCAAGCACTGTTGAGTTTTCAATAGGCAGCAAGATGCTGGAAGTAGTAAGATAGTATGTCTACTTAGGACTACAGGTGGCTGCAGACATCAATCACGAAAGGGAAATAATGAAGTTTCAGTTTGGGTTAGAGTTAGAGATTCAAAACTCGGTAAATTTACTATCAATAGTACCAATAGCTTTTTAAACTATCAATAGTGTAAATAAAGCTTTCAAAACTACTATTTTTGATAGGCTATCGATAGTAACGCTATCAGTAATTATGCAGTTGATGGTCAGTGATGTTGCCAAAACGTTTGCGATACATGTTGTTCCGCTAGCTTTAGATGGACTATTTATGTGACACAGATACTGAATTGAAGAGAGTTTAGAGGAATCGGTGCACTAGAACGGGAGTTATTAAGGAATGAATTTTCAAAATACACGCAAATTGCTCGCATTGAAAATTGCCCCCAAATCAGTTTTTCCGGTCTTTCTGCGGGACCAATGGAAACAGCCTACATGAGCACATCACTACAACAACGTCGCGGAAGATGGCTTCTCATGGTTTCCTGATCACTGTAATGTGTTTTTCTGATAAATTTGACTAGCTTTCTTCAATGGCTGAGACCACGTGGGCACCTTGCAGAAATAGAATGAGAAACAAAGAGACCGGGAGCAGGCAGAGGAAGAAGTCATTCGTTTGCCATCATGGGCCCACAGCTATCGTGCTTTTCTCGTTAGCACGCTCCTCCCTTTCTCCCCACAGGCATCTTACAATAGCGAGGTGCAACTGGCGAGGTCGTTCAATTCTTTCCTGCCTAACTTTGGCTGCATAGCTGTCCACATGTATAGGTTGCAAAAGTCTTTGATGCATAGTAGTAACTAGCGTCTCTGTTGATGCTTTTTGTGTCCCTTGCTTTGCAGTGCCTTTGTGTAAAGCAAACATGTTGGATTCATTGACTTAATATAAAATAAAACAAAGCGACATAACATATATTTCCTAATGGACACAATTTGCATTTCATTTGTTTATTCAATCGTCAAACGCTCTCCTTTTGACGTTATATCCACTGCAAAGAACCACCACTGTGTGCCGACACCGTCAGTACCATGATTTTGGTTCTCGAAAATATTAAATACCGAAATATGCATGTTACGACCGGTGGTAATAGCACTTCCATGCACTCAAATCATGTTGCAGGATCATTAAGGTGGGGTGAGACTTTAAGAATGAGTTTCAAAATTTGGCTATACAGCAGTAATAATAAAAGCTATGGCTATAAAATTTGCAGTGAATTCTAAAGATAGACACAACTTGCATTACAGTTGACAATTAGTTTTAAATTTTAGGTAGTAATTTTATTTTTGCTTTCAATTTTTTCCACCTATGTACCTTTTCCTTAAGATCCTCCGTACACAGAGTATTGCAATTTTGTGTAAAAGTAGCAAAAAAAAGCATCACTGAAGTGTACAGCAAAAACTAGATTTGTTGTGTATTTCCATTTTTGCCGATGCATGAAACTTGCTACTTATGACTGGTATTTTTATACTAAAAAAACTTTACATGCACCTAAGCTATTGATTCTAGTTCCAGGTATGTAAGTGCGATTAAATAACACATGTGAAATTTTGCTCGCTTATGCCTTATAGTTCCCAAGAAAAAGGTACACAAACCTCCAGTAATGTTGCTTTTAGAAAATCTCCAATATATTCTTTGAAAACATTTATATTCTTCAAAAATTTTCTGGAGCTGTTGTAGCCTTTTGAAGTGGCGACATTGCTGCATTGCTATACCCTTTGTCTTTGTTTTTTCGGTTCTTTCTTCCCTGTTTCATTTCAGATGTCAGCTTGAAATGTTTTTTTGAACCTGCCTTCTGTCCATAGATGTTAGTTGACACACACAGAGGTCCTGAAGTGGATCTCAAATGTTTCAGCACACTTACTCGTGGTGCATTTCCATTATTAAAGCATCAAATTGCATCATCGACAGCTGTCTCAGCTGTTTTGTAACTGACAAATGTGGCTTTAGGACACCCCACCCAAATTAATTGGTTTAATGCCTCATTGACATTCTGCGTCCTTCCATGAAGGCATTTTGTGGAGTCTGAAAGGTTGCGGTAAATGAGTTTCAATCGTCTATCACTGGTAGCGGTCATACTGGTACTGGTAGCGGCCAGTACTGGTAGCGGTCATACTGAGTCATGAGGGAGAATGGTGTGTGTGAAAGTGTGTCATTTACTGGACTCGCAGTCTAGGTGGTTATGCGTATAGAAAAGTGTATAACTAGCCTCACTTGGCATCTGACAGTGGAGAAAAAAAAAAAAAAATCTGACAATTGAGGTCATGCCACACTAGTCGACCTTCTAGGAAGCCCGCTTGTTGTCGTGTGATCATTATAAACCATTTTTGTTGCCGAGTTGTGGTTGCTATTTCACCGATGTTTTGTGTTTCGTGGTGTTGCTTCAGTTTGTAAGCTGTGTTCTGTGCAGCATTGTGCAAGTACTTAAACTGCACTCTCTGTTGTGTAGAGCCCTGCATGACCAGTTGTGTCGCAGCTTGTTTCACAGGTTTCTAAGCTGTGATTCCAGCTTAAAGCGATGTGTGTGCTGTGAGGGAGGCTCTAAGGAGCGGATCGGTGTTTCAGATGATGGGATGTGCGTGCATCGCTGTCTCGGTGCCAGTGCATTTTGTGTGTGGCTGCATCATTTGACCATTCCTTTCTCTGTGGGGTGCCGGCGTGCAGAGCTGGATGAGGAAGAAACGGCGGCAGGTGAAGCGGAGGCGGCATCGGATGCCATGGCGGCTGACCTGCAGACCACACCGGCACAGGCCGCCGGGCGCCGCACGCGCAAACCCGTCCAGCCCCTGGGGGGCGTGGTGACACGGAGGACCTCGGCTCGACAGGTCAGTGTAAGGTCACCCCTACTGCACGGAATGATGATCCTTGGCTGCTAATGTTTGGGAAGGACTGCACAAGACTCAGTGTAGAGTTAAGGCACATGACGTGGTTGAATTGTAGTTAAGAGATAGGTCTTTTTTTTAATTCTTTGTACATATGGAAGTGGACAGACAAAAAACAAGAATAGTGGCATGTTAGGAAAGAAAGAATTTGTATACAGTCGTGCCTCGTTAATATGGACACTTTGGTTTCTGCGCAAAACTGTCCATAAAGCGTGTCGTCCGTAATAATGAATAAAAATTTTTTTCCTGAAAAAAAAAAAACACAAACGCTAAGGATAAGGTCTGCTTTAGAGTATAATGTAGGCCAGCGATGTTGGCATTAGAGCTACAAGAACATTATCCAAGTCACCGTTATGCTTCATATGCGATGCAGTTCAGAGCATTGTGATGCATTTCATGCTGCTCTTGATGGCGTTTCATTAATAAATTACTTGACTTCTACTTTTCATCTCCCACGAACTCCTGCTACGTATTGCATTTAGTCGGCTGAAAGTTGCTGAATCCAACTTTCTACAAAGTGCAAGCTGCTGTCCGAGTGTTGTTCAAGTGAATTCATGCAATACAAAAAAATTATAACGTGCATCGACTGCCCAACTTCACAGTGTAAAATGTGAATCCACAAGCGAAAAGGGCAATCAATCAGTTATTGGCACTGCGTTCATGTGGTGCCTGTCAACAAAATCTAGAAGAAAAATTATCATTGAAGCAGTGTAACGATTTGGTTTTCATGACTAGCCATAGTAACATGACAAAAATATGTGGATCCTAATGGTTTTCTCCTTGTTCATTGTCCGGACAGCGAGTTTCCATAATAACGAGACTTAATGCATGGAAAAAGTTTGGTCCCTGGAAAAACTGTCCACAGTTCGAGTCGTCCATATTAACGGGGCCATATTAACGAGGCACAGTAGTGCCTCGTTAATCAATCTTGTGGAGTTTCTGATATGTTTGGCAAAAACTAACTAAAAAAAGTGAAGAAAATCATTTCTTGAAGCACAGAAAATCCATTACTGGAAAATTAATTTATGTCTGACAAAGAGACCAGCTGCCCAAAACAATTTGCCAGAATTAGGAGATGCAGATTTCTTATCATGTGACTAGTTATAGTTCCAGCTGCTATATTCGTGTCATCTAAAGTTATGTAGTAGAGTTCAGAGCGCTTGAAGGTCAGCTTCTTTTACACAACATGCTTCGATTAGGGAATTTTGTAGTGTAGATTATAATGAAACTCCTTGCTTTAATGCTTTGGTCCTGCGTATATATATACCTGTCTTTTTGCTTTCACCATTCTTCTCATGGACTCTAGTGACTCAGCTGGAGCAGATACAGTCCTTGATAAGACGAATATCACGTGGTCGTGAAAAATTCAAATTATCAAAACAAAAAAACATCAGTATGCAGAAGCGCGAGAAAGGCATTCACGCATATATGTTTGCGGTTGAGGCGATTTATTTATGGCTGCATGGCCATGGCTCAGCACTCACGAAGCATAAAGTGCAACAGGCAATTGCAATGTTGCCAGTGTGCGGGTTGCCTGCCACCGGAAACTTCTCACAGTGTGTACAGCGCGACTGGAGATTGCGACACTGGTGATGTGCAGACCACGTGCTGCTGAAAACTGCTGCACCCTACAGTGCAGCTGGCAATCATAGAATCAACAACCTGCAGGCCGTGTGCAACGCACAAGGCTGTGACAGCAGTTCGAGCACTTATATTGTCCGTAGTGGTGTGGGAGAGCTTTTTTATTTTTTTTTAATTTTTTTTTTGTGCTTGATAGTTATTGCCTCAGGGCATCAGAGGGTTGTGTACTAATGAAGGATGATGAAATGAAGAAATTAATCAAAAGAGGTTTGCTGATTTTATGAAGTCCGGAAGTGAGCGATGATGTGGTCCCTGCGTCGAGGCAATGCTGTCTAGCCTGGTTATAACGAGCTCGGCGGGAATTGGAAATCACTTCGCTATATCTGCAATTTCGTTGTATCTTGACTATGAAAAAAAAAAGAGATAAATTTGAGTAAATTGTTTTATCGTCGCTGGATGAAGTGGTCCAGAGTTCCCTGAACACGTTTTGCAAGTGCAGTCTTCAGGGTCGCGGCCTCCATACCGTCCAACTGTAAACCAAAGTTCTGCTCTGAACGCCCGAGGTGCATCTTTAGTGTGTTAACTGCTGTGATGGCTGCTGCGGAGGGGCACAACCAGCTTCGTCACAGTCACTCTCGGAGGCACTATCCATCCCTTCCATACGTTCCCGGCAACTTCGCCAATCCGCCTTTTGCGGGAGGATGTGGCGCCATCATGCAGGAAGCGGTGGGAAACACATTGGACGGCAGTGTAGCAGACGACATGAAAGAGCATCATGCGAAATGGCCATGCCAATGCAGGTAGAAAGCGAAAGCTCCCCCTTTTTTTTTGGCCTTCGGGGCGGAAAGTACAGTGATTGCAGTTTCATGTTCACGCAGTATGGGGGAATGTTTCAGCGTTTTCACAGTCCACTCATAACGCATGCATGTACGATCCTCGTATTGTAAGAGCGAGTAGCGCTGGCCATGGGCTCGGGCTGTGTTCGACGTGACAGAATGAGACGCTCTCAGCATGCAGATTCACGACACTTAAATTTATTGTAAAAAAAAAAAAAAAGACGAAAGGAGAGTGTGGAGGCAGAGAGAGAGAAAGGGAGATTTCAAAGGGCAATGCAGCCAAGGGTTTGTTGATGCTGCAGAGCTAGATAAAATCGTCTCCTGTGACTTACGAGCGGCGCATGTGCGTGGGGCGTCTTGAGTTACCGAGCACAATGCGGTCACCGCGGCGCCGGCATGGTGCAATGGGCGTCGCTTCCTCATCGCGTCATCTACAAGCGTGCAGCTATAGGATTTCATCTACGAAGCTCGGCAGAGAGGCACTTATCCACACCCCCTGAACAGAGCATTGTCCCAGTCGGAATGCACACTTGCAGAAAACGCGCGGCATTTTTCTGGCAATGGATGATTCAGAGCTGTAGAACGGACGTGGTCGCAGTGGTGAAAAGGTTCTCGATGCACAGAGAATGTTCATTCTGTTGTAAAAGGATCCACAACCTTTCTGCCTCCGCAGCGATTTCTGCGGAATCAACGACTGCATGGTGACACATGTGCATCTCTTACACATCTGATGCGCATGTCGGTCAGGAACCAACGCTGTTCTACTTCCACAGCGCTCCACTCCGCAAGTGAACGAGCATGAACCCTCCAGGAGACTCATTTGTGCCCGGCAGTTTCCGTGCCATTGCAGACGTTTGGACGAGGACGACGACTTTCAAGCTCCCTAACAAAGTGCAGCTGATTGCGTACACCGAAGGAACAAAATTCGAATGCTTTGGCGAGAACGAAGACTAGCAAGAGTGTCAAGTGCGTCATATGCTCCGAGCGGCAAAAATACGGATGCTGCAGGTATGTACACATCTAAAGGAAATATGCATGATGAAAAGTACCTACTGGAGTTCGCACCCAGCCTGTAACGCACCAGTGATAGCTGCAATGAGGATTTGTTCAGTGCTTGTTTGCTTTATGTGCGATGGGGCCTGATGGCGATATATTTTGTAGTTTGTTTTCTTTATGTGCGAAAGGGCCAGATAGCGCAGATATCACAGGTGGCTGTGTGCGCTAGACCATAATATTTAGCATGTTTTATCGTGACTACTGCCTGACTAACAAGAAAAAAATAGGGCGTTTGCTGTGATGCACCGTCGTTCGCGAGCCTCATGACCAGCTCAACCACTCGGCTCGCGAACGGCGGTGCATCATAAGAAACATAGTATTTTCTTTTTTTTCTTGTTAGTCTGGCGGCAGTCGCGATAAAACATGCTAAATATTACGGTCTAGCGCACACAGCCACCTGCGATATCTGTGCTACCCGGCCCCTTCGCACATAAAACAAACGACAAAATACATCGCGATCAGGCCCCGTCGCTCATAAAGCAAACACGCATCTAACAAATCCTCATTGCGGCTATCATTGTTGGGTTACAGGCTTGGTGCCTCCAGTAGGTACTTTTCATCATGCACATTTCCTTTGGATGCATACATACCTGTAACGAATTGTTTTTCGCACAGTCGAGAGTACGCAGTCGGTTGCTGAGGTCGCCCATTCACATCTTGACGCTTGGTAGTCCCAATTCAAGCTTCACATCGTTGTTGGTCGCGGCTTGCCGAAGGGAACCTAAAACACCGCGCCTTGCAACCTGGCACGCCTCTGTACGCAACTGTACGCGGCAGATGTGGTTGGCATCGCTTTGCCAAGCCTGCGACGGCCACCGTGCCGCCAGCCCCCGTGCACTGGCGGTGGCGAGAAATGCCGTCGACGCCAACCAATATGTTTCCATCAGTCGCCGCTGGGACGTCGTGCATGCGCATAGAACTCACGCAAAAGGCAGATTGTGAAGTCCTGCGTGGCAACAAGTTCGTCGTCTGCCGAAATGAAGTCCATGTGGGGCAGACCTGGAGGCACAAGGTCCAACTCTTTAGCAGACTTCCATAGCTGCTCTAAGCAGGCTGTCGTGGCAACACCATCAGCTGTTGCAGCGATATCAACCGCGGCAGCTTCATCCTCAGCAGGCGCCGTGTCCGCTGCTGCTCCATTTCCCGGCTGGAAGTCATCATGACAGAGAGCGAAGCCGAAATCCTTAGCCTTCACTAGCGTGATGGGTCCACTGAGCGGGATGTTCTTTGATTGGGCATCCAAGAACCACCTGTAAAGTGCGGCTTCTATGTCGGCGTACGTGGCGCACTGGATCCTCTTTCGGTCCCCGCTGCCATCGGCGTCATCGAGAACGGCGTCTATCTTGTTGCCGTTCTTGATTATCGTAGTGTGTGTGGACTGTGCAGTTTCATACTTCAGTACGGTATCACTCTTCTTCACATTTTGCCGCACTTCGTCCAGAATGGCGTACTTCATCTTCAATGACAACACTTTTCTCTTTCCCGTTGAAGTGCTGGGGCTCGTGAGACTCTACATTGCCGGGAAAATGAAGGGTTGGGTCCGAGAGATGGGATAACTGAGTAGGTCCGTTGTCTAAAAATTGCCCAGGCGAAGTCAGAGGTCACGAGATATCAAAGGTGAGAAGCGGAACAAGGCAGGAAAGCTAATGGCATTAGCGAGAGAAGCGTCTACAAAGATCCACGAAAGCGGAGGGGACGCTCTCACTTTCCTCTCCCTCTCTCACTCCCACGGCGCTTTTTCCCCGACTCTCTCGCTCCCGGGCTCAGAACCGAGAGGAGAGAAGCCCCAGAGAGAGAAATTCAAGAACCACGATTGGCCAAGTCGACCGCTGCTCCGTGATGTCACCGAGAATTGCCTTCTATTTTCTTACTTTTTTACTTTTTTACCTCCCGTGCAACCGGCTCAACGGCACGGGGACGACGCATCACCAAAATGCAAGTCAAGCGATGCAGTGAAGCAACATTTCGCTTCGCGGTAGAGCAGATGATGCTGTGAATGCAACCATCAGCCAAATTTTGTCTTATTTTCGCACAAAAGTTTGCCTGAAGGCGTAAAAATCTCCCGATTGATACATTATTTTTCATTTGGTATCATATCTGCTGATGTGTGCTTATTTACTTCGTTAAAACTGGACCCAAATTGTATTGAAAATGCAAAAATGGGAATGGAAAATTGAACTTCCTTTGTTATAACCGCTATTTTGCTATAAGTGGCCTCACTATAACCGGGTTAGATTGTGTATGCAGCAGGATTCCAGATGAAAGACCTGCTGCCTTAAGGTGCCTGATTCTTGTCGGTACCGGTAAGCTGCTAGTCATATCTGCAGGTACTTGTGCTCCATCCCAGTCTTATTCTAATAGTTAGTTCCCTTTCATGGTCTGGATCTGCAGTTACTACCTGTCCTAAATATACTTATTTGCCTACCATTTTCAGTGCTTCGCTACCTTTTGTAAACTGCTGTTCCTTCCCGAGGCTGTTGAGCATTACCTTAGACTTCTCCAAGAGAGGATAACCGATGGTTGTTAAGGGTAACAAATTGGATTCCGAGGAAAGGAAAGCGTAGCAGTAGGTGGCAGAAAGTTAGATGGGCGGATGAGATTGAGAGTTCGCAGGGGCCAAGTGGATGCAGCTTGCATAAGACCGGGATAATTGTAGCAATATGGGAGAGGGCTCTGCCCTGCAGTGTAGCGTTCATAGACCATTGTCGACCTTTGCGCCAGGAAAGAGTGTCGCCTGCTACAGAAGCCGCAGCGTTTCATTGTGCTTCCAAACTGTGCTGAAGCATAGCTCGCGCTTTGTAGAGTAAAGCTGCGTTCAGACTATGTGTGCATCCGTCATAAGTATTGTATTTATCGCAGTGCGCTTAGCGGCTGGAACTCCAGTTTACGTAGCTTGCGACTGCGCTTGTTCACACTGGGCCGTTCGGTAAGATGCGTTCTTTACGACCTGCCGATCACCGCTCTCAACATGGCGCCGGCTAGCGAGCGGCTGATAGCGGAGGTCTGGGCTCTTCAAGCTCAAAATAAGATGTGAAAGAAAAGACTGGACACACAAATAAAATACGAAAAAGAACAATGGGTATATTAGCAATTAACCACTCGATTACAAATACACTTCGTTTCGCACACGCACGTTCGCACACAGTTTTCAAACGTCCGCTCACCGTGCTGACGCACCACACCTTCGCACATTTCTTTACGCGCCCGCTCTCATTGTCGATGTACAGCGCACTCCTGCTCGGTGTCCCGTGATCGCACTCTCTCGCACCAAAACAGTCGTACGGTCCACCTGTATCCCTGCTGGTGATTTTACCAGTGCCCCGACGCGATCTCGGAGACAGGCCAGGGCAGTGACTCAAAGGGCAGTGACTCAAAAGCGCGCCCTGGCTCATTGTTTGGTGTCAGTAGACAGCAAACAATGAGCCGGGGCGCGCGGCAGACACTGAAACGTCCGCGGAACCTCGTCCCCCCTCAGAAAATGCTGTTTTCTTTTTCTCTTTTACGGTGAGCTTCTTTCGAACTTCGACGAGTCCGCACCAGCTCCGTTCTGCAGCCCGACCGCAATATCGTCCCGCATCGGCCTTTCGCTGCAGGCCAACTGTTTCCTCACTTGTCAATGGAGCCGATGGGATGCGAGAATGCGTGAGGATGAAGCGGGCATCCCCCGCCTCCATAACCTCACTTTTCTAAACTAGAGGAAACGTTTGTTGAGAGCTTGTTCGCACATGAAAAAACAGATTGATAAACCACTTACTACTTTGACTCAGTGCACTGGCAATTTGTAGCCAGGCATCGTTTTGCACTTCTCTCTGTGCGATTTTAGCTACTCGTAGTAGAGAGCCGGTCTCTGTCGAACTTTTGTTACGAGAGGCTGATAATTCCACAGCGAAGATTCCGCACTGCACGTGATCAATCTGCGGACAGACACAATCACCGACACAACACCAATAACACCGGCGAGCCGAGACACTGCAGCAGAGTATGATGTCGCCTACTAGTGGTTTGCACGCGAAATCTGGGAGGACCGGAAGCCCCGTGACCGGAAAGGGAAAACCGAAACGGCTGTGCGCATTGGTCGCGCGTAACATATGTGTCTGTGCTAGTCGTAAAAGTCGCGGGTCCTCCGACATTTACGCCCACGCTGGGTGCAGACGTTACGCATCTTACGCTCAACGCGACAGCAGTCTGAACAGACATATTACGTTTTTTGCGCTTACGCTTACGATCCTTACAAATGATACGTGCGTTGCGCACGTAGTCTGAACGCGGCTTAATATCTGGGGTTTGTTAGTTTACTGACTTCTGTCCTGTGACATTAAGGACGATTGCTGCTGAGAAAAAGGTGGGCATGTGCGATAACAATTCGCTTTGGGTCAAACAGTCACTTTCATGCACGTTAATTTTGGCATTTGGTTTTAATGCTTGCGCACATATACATGTACGTTCATGTGCAACTAATGACATGCACTGCCTCGTGCTGCCACACTTAAGGGTGATTTATTCTTGTCACTCGCACTAGATTTTAAGCGGCAGCTTATACAGCTCCTTCAGTTGTAAAGCCGTCGGCATAGTGGTTGTAGTCGTTGCCATGCGTTAAAAATAATCGTAGGCTGCGTAAAAAAAAAAAATCGTACCATGGTAATTTGTGGTTCTAATGATTAACGACTGATTGCTTTTTGATAGGCAGCGATCAGTTATTGAAATCACTGTAATTGATTGATAAATTAAAGAAATCAAAAAAGGAAGAAAATTGTAAAAACGTGGCTCAAAGTGTCAAAATGGTCAGAATGAAAAGCCAATGCTTGATGATAGTAATTAAAAAAATTTAGAGTGTATAATTGATCAATTAACCCTTTGAGTGTTTCTGCCGTAAATGTACGGCGATGGTTTTCTGTCCCGCAAGGTTTTTGCCATACCAGTACGTTTCCATCCTCCGTTTGAAATTTCGCGCCCTAATCACGATGCATGCTCACTGAGAGCTGCTGTCACCTCCTAGGAATTACAAGAAGCGCTTGAAATTTATTGCGCTGCCTTCTTGCGAAGATGAACAGAAGTGATTTCTAGCTGCAGCGTGTCACCCGGGCTGTGGCAATGCCGCCGCCCTATTGCGGTTTTCGTTTCGCCACATGATCGCAACAGAGGCGCGAAACTTGATTTCTATCTTTATGGGCGCTTCAGTGCAGGGGATAAACAGAACTGATACCTAGCTGCAGCATATGGCCCGTTCTGCTGCAATGCCCTTGCATTGTTTCAATTGCCCCCCCTCCTCCCCCTCCTCCTTGTGGTCGCAATGGAGGCTTGCAAAACTTGATTTTTATCTCTATGGCCACTCCTGGTGCAGGGGCCACAGAAGCCGACTTCCACCTTTATTGGGGCTGCTGTTAGCTTGTATATTATCGAAGCTCAGGAGGTATTCCTGCTCTCCTTGTGGTTTCTTGAGGTTCCTGAGTTTACAGTGTGGAGCAACGTTGACACCAAAATATGGTTCCTAATATTTTTCTGAAACTTTCCCTTGACTTTACTCATTGAACTTTAAAAATCTGCAATAGTGTAATTTGATCATCTGGGAAAGTTTAAAAAAAAAAAATTCGGCCCTCAAAGGGTTAAATAATTAGGCAAAAATGAAAACTGCGCATACGGGTGTCAGACTGCTCACAGTGGAAAGCCAGTGTTTGCTGATGCTTAGCATCAGTGCCCAAAATGTTTAATGAGGAGAACAATTTTAAGAAAGGGAACAGCATCATCTATTTGTGTGAAATGCTACAGCGTCATGCCCTCAGCGGGGGAGACTTAGTTTTTAAATTTTCGGAAGTGCTCTAGCTAGGTGCGTTGCCTTGGGAAGGGGCTGCATGTTGACTATGGTCACTCGCATTTCATCGCGTTCCATTAAATGAACTTTCCATCATTGCTGTTTTAGCTATGAGACACGCCACCCCAGCTTGTGTGAGGCTTGTGAAGCCTCTGACCTTTGATGTCGTCTGAACCCAAGGCGGGGCGATTTGAGGACTGTGAGCAATGCACCACCTTTGCCATCTTAATCTGACAGGGGTCTTGTACGCTTTCATTAGAGCTTTTGGCGCTTTATTCACCTTTTCTCTAGCTCAGTTAGCTTAATTTGTTTCTGTTTTTGCTGCGGGCTAAAGCTGCACGAACCAGACAGCCTCTTGGTCATATAAGGGACCGCAAGGCATACTTTTTATAGTGCACTTTTTTTTTGAGTACCTTCACCATTTTCAAACACTTTACACCTCTTTTCTCTCTAATTCAGTAATTTGCACTGGTTGTGGTACACAGTCCCTCCACTGTCGGAAGTGCAACATGTCTTGCATAGTTTGTAACGCCTGAACAATCGCCTTCACATCTTTTAAAGGGGCTGGGACACTGTATTCTGAAGCTATGAAAAGCCTACTGTTGGTTACTCCAGTATGCACGGACACTCTCAGCGAAGTATCGGACGCTGCAAACATTTTTAAATAATTTTAATTCGGCTCCAAAGAATCTCAAATGCTCTTTCCCTTGATCAAAACCCATCGCTAGCGCAAGAATTTGTGACGTATTGTCATGTGGTGACAAGGCCGTAGACACCAAAAGAAGACACAGGCTTGATGGTACTGAAATTTACTCTTTATTGGGCTGACTTGCGCTCGCAAAAGAACTAAGCAACTCGGCGGCGGCGATAGCAACAAAATTGCTTGTCGATCGTCGAACAAAGAATGCCCGTTGCACTCATTAACGCTAAATTCAAAGGCTCTCAGAACCATCAAGATAACGTCGCAAACTGTTACTAGCACAACCTCCAGTGGAACATTGTAGAAACATACGCGACTGATTGGAATCTTCGAGACCGATTTCGGCGCATCTTGCGCGACAACGAAACTGATAAAGGTGCGCCTCGCGACATCGAGCATTAACAAACAAATAATAAAGAATTGACACGCGAGCCAGAATCAGAGTGATAAGGCCGCATGCTGGCGGCTGCCAAGAAAGCAACAAATACAGTTTTGTAGGTTTCGCGGCAGTATGAGCTCGGGAATCGAAACACGGATGGATCGACATCATAGCTCAAAAAAGTGACGTATGGTGAGCTGTGCGCCAGCGCCCACTGCGTTAAAGTGCCCGACGGTGTTCCAACTTCCAGCAGCGAATCACTAGCAGCTTGGTTGCGATCGGTGCAGGCTCCGAACAGGGCCTACGCATTAGCAAGTGTAGCCTGCACAGTGGCCCAGTATAAACCACAGAAAGCAAAAAAAATAAAACAGGGAAGAGAGTAGTTTACCGAACGATGGACCCATGAGAGAAAAACAAACAACATACAGTGCTTGTAATGCGTGATATTTTGCGTGTTTCTCAAGCATTTGAGCGGCTTCTTGCTCTGCGTATAAATTAGCCGAGCCCTCGGCCATTGCATATCGCTTCCTGAAATGTTTACATACAAATAAGATTTAGTTACCAGCAAAATAGTGTCGTTGCTGTTGTGTTTGCCAGTATTGAAGCTTGGTCGCACTTTCTTTTTTGAAGGTTTGTGCTACAGCCTCGTGTTCAGCGAAAATTACGCCCACGGTAGCAGAGCACTACCGAAGAGCCGGTGTTGGTAAATTTGCCAGCGATGCCAAACTCGGCACGTTAAAATGGTTCCAGTGCACAAAATAGTGCGCATAGGCATCTGGAACATTAGTTGCAAATCGTGAGAGCAGGCAGCAAGCTCCAATGGTCAAGAAACTGTAATTGTTAGAGCGGCAGCAGTGGCCTGTACGCTTCGAAACAGGAAGTTCCAACCTTATTAATGCGATTATGACATAACATGTAAAAATGTTTCGAAGGTTCCTAGTTCTTGTCCTGGTCGAGTGGTTAGTGTAGTAAGCTACAGAGTGAGACATACCAAGTTTGAAGCGCGCTTGTGCTGTAGTTTTTTTTTTTCTAATTTCGATATTTTTTAGCTTTTTTTAATGTAGTTGAGGTGCTTCGTTTATTTTTAGCTTTTACTTTTTATCCGAGGCGTTTTTTGCAACCAGTGCACTGCGTGCCAGTATGCCGCTTCCCAGTACGCCCACTGGTTTTTGAAATAGGGATATCATACTGCAATGTCTGCAACTTGTTATCAGTAGCTGCACACTGAATGGACCATTTGCAAAAAAGAAACATAGTGTCGTCTCCTCGTGTTGCCTCTGCGCTGAACTTGTTGCGCTTAAACTTGTTGAGCATCCATCACTTCGCCGTCGTCATCGCTGGCGAGCGGATCGAAGTGAAAATGATTCTCGGAATTCTCAATTGCGTTTTCACTGCCGTCCTTGCTCAAAAATGGCGCCGGTATCCTCGTATTCCGAAGACGACAATCTGGGATCTGAGTCTGACATAGCTGTTGCTTGGCTTGGTGCGCCGGTGCAGCATGTGTATACGAGAGCAGGCGATGAATAGTAGATTGCTTCACTACTATTGGTCCCCACGTGATCAAGCCGGTGTGTAGCTTCCCTAGCTGTGACGTCATGGCCTAACCCGGCGCTCGGATACCAAAACCAAAATCGCTCAGTATAAACGTGCAATAATTAATTATTCATCGGACATATACGATTCCTACGTTGTGCATCGTGCTCCCTGAAACAATATGGGACATTTGAAACGAAGAACGCGTAAACGAAAAATGAGGAGTCTCAGCCCCTTTAACGAAGTAATTGCCACATCCATAATGTCGACGCAAGTTTTGCACGGGCAGATATTCCGCAACTCGTGACTTTGCGAGCCCCGGCACTCTTAGTAATATTCTGCCTTGAAAAAAAAGAAAAAAGTAAGCACTATGGTTGATGCCCATTTTCATTTTCGAGATCTGCCATTCTCTATGTAACCATCAAGTGCAATTTCTTTTTCCACCAGCTGATCAAACTTCACTGAGCTGATTTGCTCGATATCTTCCGCAGCGTGTCAGATTGCTGTTCTTTTTTCTGTTTTTTCTCCATTCATGATATAGAGAGGAGTACAATGGATGATTGAATATGTTAGGAACTGCATCATGCCTGATAGACCATCGCGCTCGATAGGTTTTGACCGCTTCTTTATTGATTGCATGTCTGTACAATTTAACAATATTCCGGAAGTGTGTGCTGCACACTCTACGTGTTGCTCGCAATAATTTGCCTGCTAAGGGAAACGGCGATTGTGTGGTGGAGAGAACTCTCTCCTCCCTGTTATGCCGGTGCCTGCTGAATATTATTGACTTATTAACAATATTGATCAAACTTCACTTCATGGATCACTGCCTTGTCGTGGCGGAGGGGCTTGCGAAACTCGATGAAGTCGTGAGCTCTGCTGTGTAGGGCCACCCAAGATAGACAGGTCACGGCAGAGAGTTCTGACAAAATGTGATTCACTGGAGAAGGTAATGGCAACCCACTCCAGTATTTCCTGCCAAGAAAACCCTATGGCCAGTCACAATACCATTAATGATATGGCGCCGGAAGATGAGCCCCCCAGGTTGGAAGGCGTCCCACATGTTACTGGGGATGAACAAAGGGCGATTCCTAGTAGCTCCAGGACGAATGAAGCGGCTGGGCTAAAGCCAAAAGGACGCTCAGTTGTGGATGTGTCGGGAAGCGACCGGAAAGTCCGATGTTGCAAGGAGATGTATCACATAGCAACATGGAATGTAAGATCTATGACGCAAGGTAAACTGGATATCGTCAAGCGAGAAATGGACAGATTGAACATTGATATCTTGGGTATCAGCGAGCTCAAGTGGACCGGAATGGGAGAATTTAACTCCGGCGACCATTATGTCTTTTATTGTGGGCACGAATCCAAGAGAAGGAATGGGGTCGCTCTCATAGTAAACAGAAGAATGGGCAAAGCAGTGCTAGGGTACGACCCCAAAAACGACCGAATGATTTCACTTCGGATCCAAGGTCACCCTTTCAACATAACAGTTATCCAAGTCTATGCACCGACCACTACTGCTGAAGAAGCTAACGTTGAGAGATTTTATGCGGACCTACAATGCCTTTTAGACCGCACCCCATCATCAGACGTCGTTTTTCTCATAGGAGATTGGAATGCTAAGGTAGGGAGTGAAGAAATATCCGGAATTACAGGCAAGTTCGGTCTTGGTGAGCCAAATGAAGCTGGGCAGATGCTAGTAGAGTTTTGTCAAGAAAACAACCTGACCATAGCGAATACTCATTTTCAACAGCACAAGAGGCGCCTGTACACATGGACATCACCGGACGGTCTGTACAGGAATCAGATCGATTATATTATTTGCCGGCAGAGATGGAGAAGCGCTATACAAGCAGTAAAAACAAGAACTGGGGCCGATTGTGGCACCGATCATCAGCTTCTTGTTGCCAAGATTAAGCTTCGATTGAGGAAAACGCAGAAAAATAGAAGGCCTTTCAGGTATAATCTGGATCAAGTTCCATTAGAATATGCTGTGGAAGTGAGGAATCGATTTCAAGAATTAGATCTAGAAGACAAAGAGCCCGAAGAGATGTGGTCTGATGTTCATGATATAATACAAGAAGTTGCTACTAAGGTAGTTCCAAAGCAAAAGAAATGCAAGAAAGCAAACTGGTTATCTGAAGAGGCTTTGCAAATAGCTGAGGAAAGGAGGATGGCAAAAGTTATGGGGGAAAGAGAAAGATACAAGGTTCTCAATGCGGATTTTCAGAAAATAGCAAGGAGAGATAAGAATGCCTTCCTGAACATACAGTGCCAAGCAGTTGAGGACAACAGCCAATTAAGGAACACAAGAGCTCTGTATAAGACAATCAAAGATATCAAAGGAAGCTTCTGTGCTAAGATGGGCGTGATAAAGGACAAACGAGGCAGGACCTCACTGAAGCCGCAGAGATAAAGAAGAGGTGGCAGGAATACACAGAAGAACTGTACAAGAAGGACCCGGATGTGCAAACCCAACATAAGACGGTTGTGATAGCTGATCTCGAGCCGGGCATCCTGAAGAGTGAAGTTGAATGGGCCTTAGCCAGCCTTGCTAAGAACAAAGCTAGCGGAATTGATAGCATTCCAGCTGAGTTGCTTCAAAACCTCAACCATGACGCTGTTAACATTCTGCATACATTATGTCAGAAGATTTGGACAACCCTGCAGTGGCCACAGGATTGGAGGAGGTCAGTTTACATCCCCATTCCAAAGAAAGGCAGTGCCAAGGATTGTTCCAACTACCGCACGATCGCGCTTATTTCGCATGCTAGCAAGGTGATGTTGAAAATCCTCCAAGGTAGGCTGCAGCAGTATGTGGATTGGGAGCTTCCGGACGTGCAAGCTGGGTTTCGCAAGGGCAGAGGAACTAGAGACCAAGTTGCCAACCTTCGCTGGATCATGGAAAAAGCAAGAGAGTTCCAGAAACCCATCTACTTCTGCTTTATTGATTATGCGAAAGCGTTTGACTGCGTAAATCACAGCAGATTGTGGCAAGCTCTCCGAGAGATGGGAGTTCCAATTCACCTCATCTGTCTCCTCAGGAACCTGTATGAAGGGCAAGAGGCCACAGTCAGAACTGGGCATGGTCTTACTTATTGGTTTCCGATTGAGAAAGGAGTGAGGCAAGGCTGCATACTGTCGCCCTGCCTATTTAACCAATATGCAGAGTGCATCATGAGGAAGGCCGGTCTGGACGAGCCTTCAGCTGGAGTGAAGATTGCTGGAAAACGTATCAACAACCTTAGATATGCGGATGATACCACTTTAATGGCAGAAAGTGAAGCGGAACTCAAGAGACTTCTGATGCGCGTACAAGAAGAGAGTGAGAAGTTTGGGCTTAAACTGAACATTAAAAAGACAAAGATCATGGCGTCTTGTCCTATCAAGTCCTGGAGCATCAAGGGACAAGAAGTGGAAGCTGTGACAGATTTTCTCTTCTTGGGCTCCAAGATTACCTCGGAAGGAGACTGCAGCCATGAAATTAGGAGACGCCTGCTTCTGGGAAAGAGAGCAATGGTTAGCCTTGACCGCCTAGTAAAGAGCAGAGACATTAGTCTGCCAACCAAGATCCGTATAACTCGTGCTATGGTCTTTCCAGTTGTGATGTATGGATGCGAGAGTTGGACTGTGAAAAAGGCTGACCGCCGAAGAATTGACGTGTTTGAATTGTGGTGCTGGCGAAGACTCTTGAGAGTTCCTTGGACTGCCAGAAGATCAAATCAGTCAATATTGTCGACCATAAACCCTGACTGCTCATTGGAGGGTCAAATTCTAAAGTTAAAGCTCAGCTACTTTGGTCATCTGATGAGAAGGGAGGAGTCGCTGGAGAAAGATTTGATGTTGGGAAAGGTTGAGGGTCGCCGGAGAAGGGGTAGGCAGCGAACGCGATGGTTAGATGGCATCCTCGAGGCACTGCAGATGAAGTTATGTGATGTTAGGAAGATAGTGAGAGACCGGAAAGCGTGGCGTGACATGGTCAATAGGGTCACGAAGAGTCGGACACGACTGAACGACTGAACTGAACTGAACAATATTGCAGATTCGCACGAATCCAAGCAGGACTGAGCACAAAAAAAATTGACATGCAATAAAGTTTACGCCATGCAACAAGCATCAACTACATCAAATCAAGGCATGAACTGAAGCAGATGAAATTGGACACAGGAATACAAGAACATCATGTACGCACTGTCTTCAAATTTGCAATAAATGCATCAGCACTGGGGCAAAGCCTATTTTAATGTGGTTGCTCAGTCCTAACACATTCTAAGAAAGATAAGTGAAAGACACCACCTACCCTCTGGGAGCAATTGTATTGAACATTTTGAACTTGAGAATTATGTCCGACAGTATGTGCTATATTTAGGTCGTTGATTAATAACTCGTGGCCAATGCCAGCGTCCACACAGAACTGCAGGGTAACTAGGGCAGCACAGCTGGAAATGCACAGACACTCTCAAAGAAAAACAGTGTATTTGCATAGAAGAGCTCCAAATAAATGGGTGTAGCTACTGTACCGTCGGCAGCGTTGCTGTAATGGCGCGTGGCCAGCGTGGCGTACACTTTGACCACAGTGCCATCTCAGCGCCTAGGAGCTAAGTACGGCTGCATTTGGGGGCGCGGTTCCAGAACTGAAAAGGGTCTATCAACGATGCTGCAACAATCCTTTTCAGTCTGGGTGTTGAGGATGATGATGGAGATGATGTGCGTAATTGTAAACAAAATTTTGTGTTGCTATCCATTTAACTACTACTTTGCTTTTCATGCAGTTAATGTTGATAAATTTTCGTCTGATTTTGTTCACGATTTGCAGCAACCAAATGGGACCCTCCCCTGGTTATAGTCTGGGTGATGATGATGATGCTCATAATTCTAAAGCAGAAATGCAGTAAACAAAATTTTGTGCCTCTACTCATTTCGCTATTTGGTTTTCACGCAGTTAATGTTGAAAAATTTGTCTGATCTTGTTAGTGATTTGCATCATCTGAAATGGTTCCCTACCCTCTGAAAAAAAAAAAAAAAAATGATGATGTGCACGAGAGACCTATAGCAGTGCTTGTGTAGGCCACAATCTTTTGAGTTGTTTTTGTCCAGGTATGCGAATTCGATGGTCTATGTCCTGAAATAAGATAGGGAATGCGGCCACGGATTGTGAGCTTGGCAAATGCGCATTTTCATATAACAGCTTTAAACAAGTGCCGCATGAATCAAACAAGCATTGGAACTTTAGTGGCATCCCTGTTCGATCCTCTGTGCATGTCAGGCATTAACTCACCAATTCTCTTCTTATGGCTAGAGTAGCCTTGATGCGTATCGCAACTTTCAGCGGCTGGTTGTACCACCCGTTCACAAAGAAAAAGAAAACTGGTAGCAACTTTTGTGTCCTTTCCTGCACGAACAGATGATTGGACTGTAGTGCACGTGAATGGAATCTGACAGCAGCTGCCCTGTATTTGACTTAAATTATTGCATGTATGTGGAATATTGCGTCTGAACTTCTCATTATTGTTGGATAGTATGGTAAAACACGAATCAGCTGCTATCATTGATTCTGGCATTCTTTGTTGTGCAATCAAAGAGCAACAATGAGGGTTAAGTCCCGCAATCTAGCTGATCAAGTTTCAGTGCAAAAGTGCAATGCTAGCCGCTAAGGTGATCTATTCCTGGAGGGGTGTACTTGTGCTCCGCGGCCGCTGCCCGTCACTTTTATCTGTGTCCGACTGCAAAGAAACTTGTGGAAACTGATGCTGTTTTCTTTCTTGTGCCTTGAGGCACTGCCATTTGTGCGGCAACTTGTAAAAATATTGAGAATTATGCTTGAAAAAACAAACAAGGTTTGCAAACCCAGTGTGTACAATCACAGCTTTTGCCTGCACAATGAAAGTCTCTGCTTGAGTCTGTGTCGCCGCACCTTATTAATGTCACAGGCTGATATGACCTATGGCCCGTCAAAGTTGGGAATTTTGCGCATTGGTGGAAAGTGTGATGCGCCAGGGTATTTGTAGGGCTTTCTTACAAAGTGTGCATAGGGCTAGCTTTGTTTAAAGTTGCAGCCACTATATCGCAGCTTCCAAATTATGTGAGTACTAATTGGTTGGTTGGTTGGTTTGTGGGGTTTAATGTCCCAAAGCAACTCAGGCTATGAGAGACGCCGTAGTGGAGGGCTCCGGAAATTTCGACCACCTGGGGTTCTTTAACGTGCGCTGACATCGCACAGCACACGGGCGCCTTGCTTTACGCCTCCATCGAAAAGCGGCCGCCGAGGCCGGGATTCGATTGTTCATACCTGAGCATATTTGCATCATCTCACCAAATTTGAGAAATTCGTGCATTCATTATTTTTCGTTTCAGCAGGTTACCTGTTGGCATAGAGTAGACACATCAGTGTTCTGAATTTAATGACAGAACAGGAGTCTTTTCTTCATCAGCTGCATATTCTCAGTTCTGTTTCCTGATATTATTTTGTACATGCATAGACGTTTTGAACATCCTTGTTCTACAAGCTACCAAAAACCCTATTTCTCAGTTTTGGTGCAAGTGCTTGATAGCATGGTGTTGACTGGCCAGTGATGTATGTTGCCTGTGGTTTCCTGGCAGGTGGCGTCGTCGGCATCCCGTGGAAGCGCGACCGAGAGCAGCAGCACGCCGCGACAGGCCACGCGCACCACCCGGCAGGCAGGCCCCCGCACGCGGGCCACGCCCACCGCTGAAGCGGACGCTTCAACGGCCACTCCACAACGCAGGGGTGGCTGGAAGCGCAAGAAGTCTGACGCGGAGGAGCTATCCACATCGGAGCCTGAGATGGAGCATGACGACTCCGATTCTGATCCAGTGTGGGTGCCAGACGCGGCGGTGAGCAAGAGCAGCGGCGGGGCCAATGCGGATTCGACGGCCACGGCCGGCGACAGCGCAGAGCCCGTGGCTAAGGTGACGCGTCGCGGGAAGCCGGCGAAGGCAGCCAAGACGAAAGCCGGTGCGCGGAAGAGCGCGGCGGCAGCGGGAGCCAAGAAGCCCAATGGGGCAAAGAATAGCGAAGCTGGAGCTGGAGGCGGGATGGGCAAAGGGAGGCGCGGAGGGACACGCAAGTCGGATACTTCGGGCATCGACCTCGGGGGTGGCAACACGTCGCCAGATTCGCTTCAGCTGAAGGTGGAGCTGCCTGGTGATAGTGAAGAGGTTAGCCTTCACTTTTTTTTCTCTTGCACGTGTGCCTTTCTCTTTTGCTTTGCAAAACATATGTCGTTGAAGCGGCAGAGGTGCCGTTTGAAACAGCTGCTGATGCCGAGCGCAGCGCGATTGCATCTCAGGCGAAAGGAACAAAAGTTTTTCCTACCTGCAGTAATTCAAGAGCTCACACGTTATAATACAATTAACGTAAAGAATGCTTAGAAACACTGCTCTTGCATCGGTTGAGATGCGGAACCATTTACGAGATCCGAATGCGAAAAAAAATATGCTTCAAATGTCGACGTTGTGATGGCTGGCTGCAGGGTTTCGTCGTCTTGCTGCCGCCGAAGCGTACAGGAACGACGTTGAGAATCACGCATACAGCTCACGTGACGTACTTTGTAAGGTTAACGTAAAAGAAAAGCTTACGGCAGATAAGTTATTGTTTCTTATGCTGTAGCAGCTTCTTTTGCGGCCGATAGCCACTGCTCGTCTATGCAGCATCGTTGCAATGGTTGCCCACTGTGATAGGCTTGATGCCGGTGCTTGCTGGGGGGGGCTTCCGCTCTTTGGTCGATTTCGATGCAGCCTGCCGCATAAGATTTTTCACTGCGAGGATTTCGCAGTGAAAGCTGATTCCTTGGAGGTCAGCAAACGGGCGCAGCCTTCATGTCATCCACAGCTGCTCAGACCGCCATGCAGCGACGAGGAAGTGAGAATGCGCCGGTTGTGGCAAGGAGCAGAAACGGAAACTTGAGACGCAGCGTACACGCTTCTGGCCATACCTCCTGATTTCGGCGGAGCAAGCGTCATTATTCCATGGAGCAAACAGGGATCCACATCTGATCCCAATCTGCCATTGAAGCAGACAGCTCTCGCTCCCATTCTTCCATTCGATTACAACTGCCCCAAACAGAGCAGAAAAACTTGATCTGGATCTGCCATTGGAATTCGACATAAATCTCTTCCGTACTGAGGACAACGCAAATACGAACTGAATTCTGCAAGAACTAAAAAAAAGATTTGTTTATACTTGAAGTCTATATGCTAATCTACAATTTTATGCAGTGAAGGTCTCAATTCTAAATGCCTTTTTACCTAGTTGAACTGTTAAACGTTTTGAAATTGGGCTGTTTGGATTGTACGTTTTCCCGAATAATATGTTCTTTTCCCCTCATTTTTCTGATCATATCGTATCATTCATACATAATAAAAGCACAGAGGGGATAGTGATATAATCGAGTATATCAGTAATTTGGTAGTGGTAGGTGGCTGCAACTGGTTGGCAAATATGTCTACTTAGGATAGGTAGTAAGCGCAGATACGGACCACGAAAAAGAAATAACTAGGAGGATAAGATTCGGAGAGTGTGCATTCGGAAGGTACTGGCACATTATGGCTAGCAGCTTACCGGTATCGCACAAGAGGAAAGTTTAAAGAGTTGCAGCTTACCATTACTCCCCATGGGGCTAAAACATGGAAGGTAATGAAAAGGGTTCTACTGAAGTTGAGGAGAGGTCTATAAAAACGAAAAATGGTAGGTGTAAAGCTAAGAGATAGGAAGTGTGCAGAGTGGGCCAGAGAAATAACTTAAGTTACTGACAGTCTACTCTAATGGAAATCAACAAGAAGAAATGGGCATGGGCAGGGCACGTAGTGCGAAGAGAGGATAACCGATGGTTGCTTAGGGTAACAAACTGGATTTCAAGGGAAGGAAAGCGTAGCAGGGGGCGGCAGAAAGTTAGGTAGGTGGATGAGATAATAAGTTTGCAGGGGTCAAGTGGATGCAGCTAGCACAGGACCAGCTCATTGGCCATGTTAAATGGAGGAATATGGGAGAGGCCTTTGCCCTGCAGTGGGTACAGTCTGGTTGATGACGATAATGATCAGTAAGTTGGTGTATGAAGCATGCCAATAGGAAAGTTTGTCTGTAATCTGGGAGAAAGAACATGGTGCACCCAAGCTGTGATGCATGCTCTGCAGCAACGAATCAGCATTTGGTGTGTAGATAGCATGCTGCGTTTTGGGTATTTGCGCGCAGCGCTGTACAGCCACTTGACCTTGAATATTCATAAGGCATTAAAAACAATAAGCTGTGGCTATATCCAGATGACATTAACCACAACCGGTGGCAGCGCCCACATATGGCAATGTGTTTGGGCCTTCCCTCAGGGATGCATGTCACAACTCCAGCTAGGGGATGTCGCCTCCGTGCCTTTCCCCTTGCTTAATTGGGGAACCCTGGAAGGGGCAGTCCTATAATGTTTACTTTTTTGACATGGGCCTAATCCCACTGGCAAAGCTCCTCACTGCTATCTCGGGGCTGCACTCTGCCCTGTATGTGGATGGTAGAATGCTCTGAATGACGGGCTCTTTTCGTGCAAGCAGGATCACATACTATACCAAAAGTGCTTAATGTGTAACGTGGGCGCTAGCCTGCACCCGAGGAGCTGGCAGGCGTGAACGAGTGGTTACAACAGCAGATACAGTAACCGTTTGGACATAAGAGAATTCTAAAGTTAGTAGGATTTTTCAGAGCAGTAGCAGTGCGTGAAGATGTTACAGTGGCAGCCGCTGCCACTACACAAACTTATTCGCCTCCAGAGGCGAATAAGCCGCCATCACACTTGTGTTGGCCCACTTTGTTGACTAGGATATCACTGAAATTTGCACAGATCCCCAGGTCGCATAAAACCACTACCTAAAGAGAGGGGCGTCACCGGCCATATTTTACATTCTTGCCACGGCTGTCTCTCTTGACGGAACCGTTGCTCTGGCATGGATGCCTGGGCATGCCTCGATGTCTCCGGTAAGGAGTGCATTCATTGCGTTGGTCCAAGAACTCTCCTCTTGGGCGGTCGACGATTGGACACCCAACTCCGTGTAAGAGGCCACATAAGCCCTTTCGACATACCATCAAATCATCACATTCTACAAGCACATCCGCATGATGCTGCCATCTTGTTGGACTTAGGCAGTGCCACTTTGCAACAGAATGGCGGGCTGCTTCACTTCACCCTATCTCCTCTCCTGCATTCACCCCAGTTCCCCCCCTCGTTGTAGCATGTCCAATTCTGTGCTTTTCGACTGCCTGTGGGACTGCCCTTGTCCACAGGCACTTTCGCCTATCCCACATACCTTTCATTCTTCTTGGGAGGCTGTTTTATGGACTGCTCTGCCTGTTAGCCAGGATTGGCTGTTGGTGGACTGGGCTCTTTGTGAAGTCCAAGCCTATGGACTCTTGGACTAGTAGAGGACCACTCTGGAGGTTGTATCTTTGCCCAGTTATTTCCATCCATTCAACTATACTTGCTATGGCACTCTGGCTGCTGGAGTTGCCGTCGGTGGAACGGACGTAGCAAAGAAAGGAAGCGTGTGTTGAACGGGCAAAGTTGTGGCACGCATGCAGTACCTCACTGTTTTCGCAGAGCTGATGGTAACTTTGTCAAATCCTCATCTGTTCAAATCTTTTAACTATCTTTTGAGTCACATGAAATAAGAGAAAAGAAACTTCGAGCCCCCACACAGAAAGCAAAGTGCAAAAAAAAAAAAAAAATGACAAAGAGCGAGGTGAGGACAGGACAGGCGCTACTATCAACATATGTTTATGTTCCAGGGCATATGTATACACTTCAGTATCACAATGGAAAAGAAGGGAAGGGAAACTATGACATATTCACGTACCACCTATGCTACGAAATCCAGCTCAGTTTTTGATGGAGCCACAGATGGTTTGCTTACATATTCATCCCCTGGCCGTGCTATCAGCGACGCTTTCACAATCTCCCTAGTCAGGCCGGTGCGGTGGCGGTACAAAGCAATCATTTGGTCGAACAAAGGATAGCACGGTGTCTCAGGGTTGGATCTCTTAGCATAGGTGGCACGTGAATACAGTAGTATACCACTATAGTAAACTCGAATATAGTAAAAACTCTGATATAGTAAACTCGAACTGAAGTCTCAGTTCATCTTCCATAGAAAACTAAAAAATTGTTTATAGTAAAGTTTTCCTGGCTGCGGCGATGACTCCCACGATTACCCGCGCATTACCTAGAATCGCGAGGCAAAGTTTTTTTGTATTTGAAAACAAAAAAATAACGCAGTGTTTGTTTGGGTAACTTCACCACTAGGCTTATCAGCAGTCAGGAGAAGCCTACTTTACAGAAGTCTTGGAGCAATGAGGGAAAGCGCGCAGCACGTAGGAAAAAAAAAAAAGTAAAGCTGTCTACAAACATAGCAAGG
The DNA here is from genome assembly GCF_055883805.1 of Amblyomma maculatum. NCBI lineage: Eukaryota > Metazoa > Arthropoda > Arachnida > Ixodida > Ixodidae > Amblyomma > Amblyomma maculatum. The sequence continues at coordinate 182,969,245 of NC_139347.1, read as the reverse complement.
AGGCTGCGTGGTCCATTCAGAAAGTAAAGAAGAGTAAAAGTGCGGCAAGAAATGGGGAAGGGGAAGAAATGGGTGAACATTTACTGCAATGGGCAGCACAGCATGAGGCAGCGGAGGCAGAAAGTGGAGGTGCAGCGAGTGCGGTCTTGAGTGCCATCGCATTTATCATTTATTGCCTTTTAAAGGACAGAAACAGCAAAAAGGGGCACATTGTTCATGCAAGGTTTTGGTTGTCACATGGAATCGAACTTGGTTGCATTCATAATCACATTGTCCATAAGATGTAAAGAAATTTTATTATGAAAAAACCAAAAAGATGATAAAAGCGAGATGGAAGGTATTTCAGCTTTTTTTTTTCATTAAGCAAGAAGACGTATTCCGTAAGTGCCTATTTAACTACCAGACAGCATCTTCAGGACCATGTCATCACCGACCACTGATATAGTAAAGACCCTGATATAATAAATATTTTTGCTGGTCCCAGTGACTTTAATATAAAGGGGCTGTACTGTAGTATGTCGTAGTTTCTCTTCCCTACTTACCCATTGTGATACTGAAGTGTATATATATGCTCCGGAATCGCAATAAACGTTTGTTGATAGTAGCGCCTGTTCTGTCCTCACCTCGTCCTTTGTAGTTTTTTTGCACTTTGCTTTCTGTGTGACGATGAACCAACCAACACGCCCAAACATTTTCCTGTTTGACACTTTGGGTGCTGCCTGTGTGCTGTCTGTCGCATTTCATTGTTGCGGCTTGGTTCATTCGCGCTCGTGTCTCAGCAGCAGCGGAATTTCACCTACAGTTGTAGCACAGTGTATAAGTTAGTGAGGTTGATAGCAGTCGAGCGCCCATGGTGTGTGGAGAGTGCTACTTGGAGACATGCCGTCACCACATTACCACACTCCAAACATGGGCTGTCAAAATGCTGGCCAAGGGTAAACCAAGGCGTGATGTGGCATTCCAGTCTTGTGATGCAGGAATGGTGTAGTGCGTATAACTGCTGAGTTTGCATTGCATGAGCTTGTATAAAGCAACAGTGGAAGTTGCATTGACTTTTATGGGAGCTTTAGCAGGACCAGGCGACAACAATGCAGCAGCCGGGAAATTGCAGCACCCTGGAATGTAATGGTGGGATTGTATGCTAATATGACTATCACAAAGCATATGATGATCTGCTGTCTGGAGATCGCTGAGAAAGTTGTGTCAGTGTCACATTCTTTGGCATCATGTTGGTGCATACTTAAAATGCACCAACATGCATACTTAAAATGAAAAGGTAACTGGTAGTAAAAGGGATGTCGGAAGAACTTCCAACACAGTTTTGTGCATACAGTCTCCTTTGCTAACCTTGTTCCTTCGTCTGATGTATTTGTTGCTGCTTGCACAGTCTTATCACCTTCTGTTTTGTCGCACTAATCAGATCGGTACACATCCAAGCAGTATGTCTAGTCTCTTTGTCAGGAATCATCATTGCATGCACAGAGTTCTCCAACATTCTGAATATTTTAACAGGTTATCTGGAATGTTTTGGGTCACGTTTAAGAGAAGTGCTGCCTTGACGCTTGCACATTGCAATTCCAGTGGATTTTGAAGTGCGTGCAAGCCACCAAGATTTTTTTTTTTTCTGACAGTGTTAGGAGTAAAGGAATGTCTGCAGTTTTTGAGGCATGGCTTTGTCACAGAGATTTCTCCTTGAATTTTTATTTGCAGTTTCCGTTTGCTCTTGCTGGCAGTTATGTTTTGTGGAGCTGGTCACTGCATGGTCTGCCTGTACGATTTTGAGTTGGGTTTTAATCACACCAGTGGTGAGGTTGGTTGGATGGGTTGCTGACGGTGTGTTTGTGTGTGACTAGCAGTACCGGCAATGCGGTGTGCAGACTGGTCCCACCACGGTCAAACGGGACTACACGCGCCGGCCCGTGGCCAATGCCAACGCGTGGCGGACGCCCATGCCCGTGGTGGTTAAGAAGAAGGAGGACGGCTCGGCAAGTGGTTCGACTGAGCTGCAGACGGGCGACTACATCATTGCTGTGGCGGACGTGCACCGCCCGCGGCCGCCCATCTGGCGCATTGAGGGGCGGTCCCTGCTGCAGCGCTTTGAGGTCATCGAGGCTGGCGAAGAAAACCTGCTCTACCGTAACAGCTCCTCCTTTTCAGCGTGGAACCCGCTGGAGCAGTCCAAGTACACTAACATCTCTGTGCGGGTGCACTCCAACAGCCGGTCGGCCACCGTTGTCGAAGTGCTCGAGATCCACGCCAGCCCTAACTCCAGCCTTGCAAAGTGAGTTTTTCGTCCCTTTTTTGCCTTTGGTGCAAAGGTACTGCGTGGCGTGGATTCTCTAGCAATCTCCTGTGCTGTCTAGGAGTCATCAATTTGGCGAAGTGCAATACGATATATCTTGGATATGAGATCCATTGCGCACTGATTGGTAATGTGCGTGCTTCGTTATTGAATAGTAGCACTTTGCCTACTTACGCTTGTTCCCTTTGTGCTCATCTTTAAGTGAGGTGAACTAGCTTGTTCAAGCTAGGATATCACAAATCATTATCTACATTGAATACTTGAAATGTCCCGTGGTAGGTTTCATGCATAAGTACCTATATGAAGGTTGTGCAAATGTTGGTATATTCAGTATGATGAATGTCTACAGCTGTGTGAATATTTGAATGCTTTGAATATTGAAACAAATAGTGATAGCTGGAAATCTACATCTTTGAAGTACTGGCATTTCTGGATATATCTAGTAAGGATGTGACGAATTATTCCTTGTATCGAACAGCCACAGTATGATGAATGTGTACAACTGCTTGAATATTTTAATGCACTGCATATTGAAGCAAGTAGTGATAGCCGGAAGAGTACATGTTTTAGGCAGGGTATCTGGCTGCCCAAAGGCTACTGGTACTCTCACCTGGCTTGCTTTGTTGCCTTGCTGCCGATGGTGTTGCAAAAGATCAGTAGTTCCTCAATTCTGATAAAAATTATTGTGCTCATTATGCACTTGTGAGATAGTTAGGCTTTTTACACTGAGCAGAGGCTAGTTACAAAGCACATTGCAAGGGTGGTTTCGATGCTAACCAGGCCAGCCATAGTAACGTGTCATTGTGCCAGCCGGCAGCACATCATTACAGAACATGCGAGCCTAGCCTTTTAATGCACCTTACTCTTTTTTTAAGGCGAACACCTTTCCAGGCTCATGGTGAAAATCTCAGTTCGCGAGATTCTGTGAGACGACACAATAGGTTCTGACGTTCCTTTTGTGTAATTAGGCTTTCGTTCTCGAACATCAAGGAGAAGAATCCTGTGATGCCGATGTTGCCTACGACGAAGCCAAAGAAAAAAAAAGAAAGAAAGAAAGAAGCGAAATTATAACAAGTACATAGACATTCAAATTAGAGGTAGAAGAGAAGGAGGCGGACAGGGTTTCGCCATTCAGCTCTTTAGCAAAGTTAAGTACAATCTCGTGATTTTTTGCAGGTTGTAGGCAGTCGTATGCATCGCAGTGTTTTACCGTATTTACTCGCATAATGCTCGCACTTTTTGTCTCGGAAAATTGATGCTAAGTTGGAGGGTGCGATAATTATGCAGGGAAAATTTTCGAGCAAGTTTTGGAGCACTAAAAGCAATTTTTAAATAGGTGCGAATCGGGATTCTTAGGTCAGCTATGTAAATATAACCAAGGTCGCCAAAAGCACAAATTGCTAAAGCACTTTATTTACCGCACGCTGCCTCATCATCACTCCCCGCGTTCTGTGGTATAATGCTCACAGGAGACCATACAGTTCTATTTTTGATCAGAGACTTGATCTGAGTCCGTATCGACACCACAATCGTCGTCTCCAGTAGCGCACTACGCAGAACTCGTTGACGCCAAAGTGCCTGCTGGCAGCGCAGTTGCTATGCTGTAGCCCTTACTCGAAAGCTTTCAGCCTAAAAGCAGCTGTATAACTTGCGTACCACCCTACCGCGATGCGGCACCAAGAACACGGTAGACTGTGGAACAAAGCAAGTAACACTGACGGAACGAAGGAACAATTACAACGAGATGCGGACACCTCGCAAAATGGTGACAGCTACGAGCATCATGGAGGTAAAAAAAAAATAAAAAGAGATGAACATAACCGATGATGAAGATTACCCGAGCACGCTGTCGCCGCCTGGTAGCGCGTGCACACGAGGCCAGCTAGGTTCAGTAGCGCTCCAAAGATGGCGCTTGTTACTACTAGCAGACGACTCTCGCTGTGGTAATATTGGTGGTGCGATTATGCGAGGAAAAAAAAAAATTCAGATTTTTGACGCCCAATGTTAGTGGTGTGAGCATTACGCGAGTGCGATCATTATGCGAGTAAATACAGTATACGGGGTCTGTCCAGAATGTAATGGGAATAGTGCAGGAAGCTTCAGCATTGCAATGCGACGAGTTTAATTGGCTTATAGCAAGTGAAGTGCGTGGATGTGAAACATTGATTGTCGGGCATGAGCCTTACCATTATTGCTGTTGCTATTGCCACCCGCTAAGACATTCTTGTTGCCTTTTGGATCAAAATTGGAAACCACTTGAGATTTTCAACGATTTCCTGATCATATTTTCCAAACTCATATGGAAATGCAATCATATTAGCTGTAAGGAAATGCACTACATCTGTTGGACGTAAAATGCATTACTTCCATGGGCATCAATCGGGAACAAGAAAAAAAGCACGTTGTGCCAAAAAACACATCAAGGGGGACCATGTAGACCAGATTTTTAGCCATTTTCAGGCGCGGCCATTCTCTGCCGACTCACACGCCGCCGCGCAGCCGTTTCCTTGGGGACTGTGGGGCTGTGGTTTCTTCGCAGCCGCGCTTGCACAATAACGACGATTAGCTAGCCTTCGGGCGCTGGAGAATATTCACCATGCAGTTGTGTTGGACCAAGCTTATTAGAGGTGTATAATTATAATCGATGCATTATTTATGGGACTTAACTTGACATTCACGCTAATTGTGTTGGCACTTGGCACGCATCGCGGCAATGCTGCCTTTTCGGAACAATAGCACGCATTACTGTTGTGCACGAGCTGAGAAAAACGTTTTTGAACAATAGCTCATATACACAGGAGTGGAAGTGCTGCTCCATTTGCTCAATTTTGCGCCAAACTGCTTTCCCTGCTCCATCCTGCTCAAAAATGCAATATTGCTCCAAAACTGCCCTTCATGCTTTGCCATCAAGGTTAGAAAAACACAGGGAACAGTGTCAGGGGGCAAAGATATCACGCATCTTGCACTGAGCACAAATGAAGTTTTTGTAAGGGAAAGCAGCAAGAGGAAGTAGATAGCGCAAACTACTGTGAGTCGTTAGGAAACTTGTCAGACTGCAAAAGCTGCATGAGTTATTCTTATGGCTCTGCTGTGAGAACAAGCAGGCACTTCACCATCAAACTTCTTTGTCAGTGACAAGCTTGTCAGGCCTATCGCAGACAATCATACTTGAAGCGTTATGGGTTGGTATGCCAAATGTGTCAATCACTAGGAAGCCTTGCAAGAGTGTTGGAAAGCCATACTGGGCATATCGCCAAGATGTTATAAATGAGCCCCAGCATTGCTCAAGCAAAGAATGATAGAACTATTGGCAGGAGTCAGTGAAGTAAAAATGCTGAAGGATGAAAAGGTTGCCTTTCAGTGCCATCTATATTTCTTGAAAGCACTACTGACCAGTGTCCAGGAATTTATCAGCAGAGACGTAGAATCATAAAAGATATGCACAAGATAGAGAGCGGAAATGTCGTGCCCATCATTCTGAGCTCCAAATTAGTGGTGCTGCTCGAGCTCATCAATGAGGTAGACTCAACATTTTAATCTGTGAAGTCAAAATAGGGAAATGCTTTAGGTCACACCAGGTGTTCAGTTATGACAAGCGTTCCTTTTGCTGCGGTTCTGTTCCAAGTTGTTGGTCAAAATGGGGAAATGCTTTAGGTCACACTAGGTGTTGAGTTATGACAAGCGTCCCTTTTGCTGCTGTTCTGTTCCAAGTTGTTGGCCGTTTGTCTTGTCAGAGATGAGTGCAAAGTTGGAAAGGCATTGAACTTGCATAAAAAGGAATCAGATTGGAGGTTTTGTATTTCAGAAAGAGAAAACTGAAATTATCAGAGACGTTTAACCTTACAAACCTGCTCCAAAACAACATTCAACTGCTCCAAAGCTGCTCCAAAATGGCTTTATTACTGCTCCCAAAGCTGCTCCAAAATGCTCAAGCCTGCTTCCACCCCTGTATACAGCTTCAAACATTATGTAGTGTGCAGAAATGGCTGTCGCTGTGTTCTTCAAACATTATGTGGTATGCAGGAATGGCTGCCGCTGGGTTCTTTCATACAGTATGCATTGTGCAGGAATGGCTGCCGCTGGATTCTTCAAACATTACGCTGTGTGCAGGAATGGCTGTCACTGGGTTCTTTCATACTTTACGCGTTGTGCAGGAATGGCTGTCACTGGGTTCTTTCATACATTACGCATTGTGCAGGAATGGCTGTCGCTGGGTTCTTACATTATGCGGTGTGCAGGAATAGCTGTTACTGGGTTCTTTCATACATTATGTGGTGTGCAGGAATGACTGTCGCTGGGTTCTTTCGTACATTACGCGTTGTGCAGGAATGGCTGTCGCTGGGTTCTTACATTATGCGGTGTGCAGAAATAGCTGTTACTGGGTTCTTTCATACATTATGTGGTGTGCAGGATGGCTGTTGCCGGGTTCAAATATTACGCGTTGTGCAGGAATGGCTGTCGCTGAGTTCTTCAAACATTGCGTGGTGTGCAGGAATGACTGTCACTGGGTTCTTTCGTACATTACGCGGTGTGCAGGAATGGGTGTCGCTGGGTTCTTTCATACATTACTCGTTGTGCAGGAATGGCTGTCGCTGGGTTCTTACATTATGCGGTGCACAGGAACAGCTGTTACTGGGTTCTTTCATACATTATGTGGTGTGCAGGAATGGCTGTCGCTAGGTTCTTCATTACGTGGTGTACAGGAATGGCTGTCTCTAGGTTCTTACATTATGTGGTGTCCAGGAATAGCTGTCACTAGGCTCTTTCATACATCATGCGGTGTGCAGGAATGGCTGTCGCTGGGTTCTTCAAACATTATGTGGTGTGCGGGAATGGCTGCCGCTGGGTTCTTACATTACGCGGTGTGCAGGAATAGCTGTTACTGAGTTCTTTCATACATTATGCAGCATTCAAGAATGGCTGTCGCTGGGTTCTTACGTTATGCGTTGTGCAAGAATAACTGTCACTGGGTTCTTTCATATATTACGCGGTGTGCAGGAATGGGTGTCCCTGGGTTCTTCAAACATTACGTGGTGTGCAGGAATGACTGTCACTGGGTTCTTTCACACATTACGTGTTGTGCAGGAATGGCTGTCGCTGGGTTCTTACATTATGCGTTGTGCAAGAATAGCTGTCACTGGGTTCTTTCATATATTACGCGGTGTGCAGGAATGGGTTCATATATTACGTGGTGTGCAGGAATGGGTGTCGCTGGGTTCTTTCATACATTACGCGTTGTGCAAGAGTGGCTGTCGCTGGGTTCTTACATTATGTGGTGTGCAGGAACAGCTGTTACTGGGTTCTGTCATACATTATGTGGTGTGCAGGAATGGCTGTCGCTAGGTTCTTCAAACATTGCGTGGTGTACAGGAATGGCTGTCGCTGGGTTCTTACATTATGCGGTGTGCAGGAATAGCTGTCACTAGGTTCTTTCATATATTATGCAGTGTGCAGGAATAGCTGTTGCTGGGTTCTTTCATATTATGCGGCGTGTGGGAATGGCTGTTGCTGGGTTCTTCAAACATTATCTAGTGTGCAGAAATGGCTGTCGCTAGGCTCTTCAATCATTATGCAGGGTGTAGGAATGGCTGGACACTGCATATTGCAGTGTCCAGGAATAGCTGTCATTGGGTTCTTTCATACATTATGCGGTATGCAGTAATGGTTGTCGCTGGGCTCTTCAATCATTATGCGGTATGCAGGCATTTATTTATTTATTACAGGTTCCTGGAGCGCCCGAAGGCATTATTGCAGGGGGGGAGATGACAAATAACCTTGCTGGAAACGCCAGTGGTACAATAAAAATACATAAAAATGAAGAAAATAACACGACACAAGTGATAAGGCAGAATGAGAAACATGCATCTAAAGGGGGCAACTGCGCGACGTACAAAGTGATGAAAACACTCAAAAACAAAGTAATGAAGGAAACACACGCAAGAGAACTTGGCGCCATGTCACACATCTGATAAAAAAGCCTGAAATAAATTTTCCGTGCAACACTCAGTGATGCCAGCTGGCATCATGGCTGTCGCTGGGTTCTCACATTCATTGCGCGTTGTGCAGGAATGGCGGCACGGAAGCCAGGTCCGCAGCGGGTGGGGGTGCTGTGCTGCAGCTGCACAACCTGGAGGAGAAATTCGAGGTGTACCTGCAGACGCTGCTGAGCCACGTGCTGGACCCTAACTTCCTGGCAGAGGTGCACCGCGAGAATGATGAGTACTTCCTGGCCAACCTGCAGATGGTGGACGGTGAGAATGAGCGCCACTGTGCCCTGCTGCGTCACTGCCTCTGGGGGCTGGACCTGTGGAAGGCGCTCACCACCTGCCCCTCCGTGCGCGTCACTGACCTCCCCTCCAAGGGGCCAGAGGTCGACGCCAAGGACAAGGAGGCAGCTGGGGGGCTGAAGGAGGAAGTGACGACCCAGCCCTGCGAGGTAGGTCACTGCTGTGTGCGCTATGAACAGCTCGTGTGAACTGTTGTAAGGCTTGTTGAAAACCGGAAGGAGTGCGCTAATTGTTAGGCGTAGAGCAAAAGGGGACAAGAGATACTAGACCAGGTTTTTGACTAGGGGGAACCGTGGTCTTAACAACAATTATTTTTCGTTTACTGCAGGATTTTGCTGAAAATTGCCGTTTGTATAGTTTCTTGTGCCACTTTCAAATATGCATTTATGTTTTCTATAAAGTATAAATCTTATAACATATTGGGTATTTCGGTTTCTTTGCAGGCGATGGTTCTTTCAAACTGCAGATGCTATACTGAAGATATAATATATTTTAGAGCAAACACAGAGGTCAATCAGCATAATTGAATGTTCTCAGCTAATTATAACCAAAGTTATAACCAAAGTTACAGCAATTCATGCTGGGAACGTAAAGGGCCACTTGGACACATCACAAAAACATACCTGCCAACTCTCCCAAATTGTCCGGGAGTCTCCCGAATTTTGATTACATCTCCTGATTGTGCGGACGCGACCTCAAATCTCCCGAAAAATGGCCGCCGCAGTCCAGCGTTTTTTTTTTTCTTTAATTTTTTTTTTTTTGCGTGCTATAGCTAAGCTATAATCCTATAACGTTCTATTATACAGTGGAACCCAGATATATCGAACTCGAAGGGGATCTCGAAATAGTTCGATATATCGATAATTCGACATACAGAAATCGCCTTGTGACGGCACTTACGATGCGAAAAAATGATACCGTATTTGTCGCGTAATCGACCCACTCGCATAATGAACCCACCCTCCACTTTTGCACCCGAGAATTTGAAAAAAAAAAAAAAAAAAGGAAATGCGTTAAGGCCAGCTCGCTTACATGCGACTGAGTGATCTCAGTGACGAGCGGCAGCGACAGAGCGAAAATTTTCATACTTGTTGGAACTGCGTCCCTGTGCCGTTCGAGCCACCGTGGCAGCTCGAAACAAGGTTTCTGTGTCGCCAGCGTTTTCGCTTGCATGTCGCACTCCGTTTCGGTCGTCTCATCCACAGCTCATTTCTTGGCAGCGTGCCAAGATGCTGCGCAGCGATAACCTTGGGGCGCGTTTAGCTCCTGCGGTGGCGGGGAGCGAACTGGGCAGAGTGCCTGTGATGGCTTGATTGCACAAGCCTGGTTCGATTTATCACGTCGCGCTTGGGGCGGGCGTCATGATCGCAGCAGCTGACCGCGGGCTTTCGTTGATTCATACATGCAAGGATAAACTATAAAAAAAGATTTTTGCAAAAAAACAAAACAAAAAACCTGCCGCTTTTTATCGTCCGCAGCCGTCATATCTTATGCTACGCCGTGCGTACAGCACAGCGATAAAAAGGGATGACTCTCGCAAAAAAAACAAACAAAAAAAACTAACAGAGAGAGCTGCCGCTTCTTAACATCCGCAGGCGCCATAGCCACGTCAGCCGCGCGGCGCGGGCAGAGGGTTCGCAACACGCTGGAGAAAGCGTCTGACGTCTGTCTGAAAACGGGCTGAGCTGGCTTGGCGCAGCGCGTGTCGAAGGAGAGAGATAGCTAGGCAAAAGAACGGGCACACCCACGCACATGGCTTGCAAACGTCATGTGTTGGCGCGCGGGAAACGATGACCGCAGATGCGCGCGCCTTTGGGGAATGGGCGCGGCGCTGCCCAGACTGAACTGTCACCGAACTGTCCCCTTTCATTCCTTCCGTGCGTGGCTTGAAAACGTCACGCGGCAAACGGCCAAGGGTGATGCGATCGTCTTTGGGGAAGGCACACTTTCCAGTGCGTGGTGCGGAGTTCGATATATCGAACGACCGGTGAAATTGAGTTCGATATATGACGCGGCTTTTCTATACTTTTACATGGGATTTTCAAGGGGATATTCTGTGAGTTCGATATAACCAAAATTCGATATATCCGGGTTCGATATAACCGGGTTCGACTGTGTAAACATGCCGGAAAGCAGCGCGTGAGTAGTTAGTCGCCAGCATGTACCTTGAATCGAGGTTGCGGCCGCCGGCACCACCATGAGCGGAGTAACCGACGGGCGCCGCAATATTGGATTTTTCTGATTGGCTCGTCTTGGGCTGGCTCGCGCATTTAGCAATCTAGTCGTTATATGATGTGGGTCATGGGCGCTAGCCGTGCTAGGCTTCAGTTGGCTTTCTAATACCCTTGTTACACGGGCGTTTTCAATGGTAGTTCAGTTGGTGGTCAGTTGAACTGAACGGCAGTTAGCGATGTTACATGGCACCGTCAACTGCAGTTGAAATCTAAACTACAGTTCAGTTAAACTGATGTCAGTGGTCGCAGTTGAACTAGTCAACTGACAAGATGGCTATTAGCGGACGCGCCGCATCGGCCGAGTCGGCGGCATTATCAACCACAGTGCGTTCTAAAATGACACGGAATGTTGTTGCCCTGGCTAGCGGAAGACCTGGTCTGCAACCTTAACTACTCAAACGAGTGTCAAAACATAGCGCACGAAGCGGCACCAAAAAAACGGCAGTTAAGCAGTGAAGCCAGACGTGCCTGAAATGGATTGACTTGGTTCTGTGTCGAATTAAGTTGTCGCATACTCGAAAGAAAAAACATATGCCAAAATGTGTAATTCAATAATATGAACCGTGCATATGATGTAAAAAGTAATTTATAATAAAAAACCCCTCTTTTTTAAAGTAAAAATTTGCTTGCATGTAGCGGGATTACGTGATTCCGAAGGACATCTGAGTTTCGCTATATGTTTCGTGTAACACGGGTATAAGGCCGTTGAGTGAAGGGAGTGAAGTGCGGAACGTCGAGCTGCTCTTTCTGTTTCCCTAGGTTGGAACAATCGATGGCGCTTTCGAAAACCAAGAAGAAGTACTTGCAAGTATTTCGGAAATCGTACACGACTGAGTTTCCATGCTTTGACAGTTCACAAAAAGGTGACAAATATGGATTCTGTACCACGTGCGCCTGTGATGTGAGCGCTGTACACGGCGGCAAGAACGACATCAAGGTGCACATCGCTTCACAAAAGCATAAGAACTATGTTTGTGTTGCAGAAGAACAGGGCACCATCGGCAGTTTCTTCCAAAACAACAGCTAAGACAGTGTGAACCGTGCAGAGTGCCTCTTCACCGGATTTCTTGTCGAAAACAACCTGCTGCTAAGCGCGAGTGATCATGCGGGACCTTTATTTTGGAAAATGTTCCCGAAATGTGACGACGCAAAGCACTACGGATGCGGACGTACCAAAGCAACTGCCATCGTCGGGGAAATGGCTGTGGACGCAGAAAGCTTAATGCTGAAGTCTTTTGAAACGCCGTGCTTTCGCAATCGCTGTGGATGGAAACAATGATAGCGTGTCGCAAAATGTATCCCATCGTGGCAACTTACTACGTCGAGGAATCGCGGCATGTCAAAAGCTGATTGCTTTGTTTGCAAGAACTCCATGGAGAGGCCACCGGGTGGAAAATTGAAAACCTTGTTCTTGACGCGCTGAAGTCGCGTGATATACCCATTAAGAACTGCATTGCATTTTGCGCTGACAACGCCAACGTTATGATTGGGAAAAAGAACGGCATGGCAGCTGTGCTAAAAGAAGCTCATGAAAGCTTGCTAGTCGTTGCTTGCCCGTGTCACCTCATCAATCTTGCGGCCGAGAAAGGAGCCGCCTGCTTACCTGCAAAATTCGAAGACATGCTCGTGGACATCTGCTTCCTCAAGAGGAGTGCCAAGCGAAAAGATAGGCTCATCGAATTTCAAGAAATGCACAACACAAGTGAGGAAGATTTTGAAGCACGTGCCGACGCGGTGGCTATCGCTGGGAAAGTGCCTGACCAGATTGCTGGAGCAGTGGCAGCCTTTGGTAAGCTTCTTTCTAAATGAGACAAAGCCAAAAAACCAGCAGCGTCCATCCTTTCTAGAGTCGTATCAGATCCCAAAGAGAGCTAAAGCTTTGGGAGAAGATAAGCATGATGAAGTTGAGCAAGATCGCCGAAAATGGAAGGAGCCAAGAGGCAAGATGGACGCAACCCTGGCAAAGAGAGTGAAGCTTTCATCCGAGGGTACAGGACATGCCAGCTTTACCCGTGAAGAACGGCTGTTCTATTTCCTGTCCTCTGATGTCAACTTAGCATATGGCCTTTTCTTGAAGAGTGTGATCCCTGTTTTTGAAAAAGTCAACTGCCAACTTCAATCCCAGGCACTTCAAGTTCATCAGTTCCAGTTTCTCTTGGCGCAGCTCCTAAGGGATCTTATGGTTAGGTTTGTCAAACCCTCTGCTATGAAGGCATGTGCTTCACCACTGGAGGTTGACTACCTAGGTATAAAGAACCAAAAAGCCAATGAAGACCTGGTCCTTAGGAGCCGCACATCATCTATTGTGGAGAGGCTGCCTACCAGCGACAAGGAGCAGTTCTTTTCTGCTGTTCGGCAGTACTTTGTTGTGGCATGACTACATAAGTCAAAAATTTCCACTGGAAGATGAAGCCTTGAAGAAAGCAGAAGTCGCCAATTTGAAGTTCTTTAACAGCGCATCCTTCAAGAGCCTTGGCTACTTCATTGGGTCTTTCCTGCAACTTCTTTCTCAGGAGAAGAACGAGTCGAGAGAAGAGGCCTTGGATGCCCTGGAAGTAGAATTTGCAGAGCTCCAGGCATATGATGTTCCTGAAGAGATCCTAAATAAAGAGAGGATTGATATTCAGTGGTCAGAAGTGGGAAGTATCACTAGCATTGGTGGAAGAGTGAATTTTGGCAGAGTGGCAAAAGTGATGCTGCAACTACTTGCCCTTCCACACAGCAACGTTGAATGTGAGCGGATCTTTAGCACGGTTAAGAAGACAAGAACCGAATTCCGGTCTTCGCTTTCCAGCAAGGCTCTCGGTGACCTTCTCATGGTGATGAAGGGTTACCAAACTGGACGTTGTTTTGAGCGGACATATTCTGGCAAGTTCTTGAAGCTTGCGAAGTCTGTGACTGCCAGGTCACTTCACAAGTAAAGTTGGCCCCCCCCCTTCCACTGCAAGCACCAGGAGTCCAAGGGCTTTCATGAGCCTAAAAATACAAAGATAATTTCAAAATAAACTAGTGGGTCGCCACTCTCACCTCTTTCTGATGTTTAAGCCTCAATAATTTCAGAGTTGGTAATAAAAAAAAAACATCCCCCCCCCCCCTCCCCGCCTACCCTTTTCCCCCCATTGTCGCCGCGGCAGTCTTCCGAATTTTCATGTTGCTAGGTTGGCAGGTATGCAAAAAGAGGCAGTTAAAAAAAAAAAAGTTTACTTAAAAAGCAGATCAAAAATATTGCAACCTTGCATTATACAGAAATCCATATTTCTGATGAAAAAATGAATTATAATGAAATCACTAGCGAGACCAGAAATATCGCATCTTCAAACCTCTAAGATTGGAGGAAATGAAGAAAACATTTTACAAATGATTTATTTGCAAAAAAAGTAAAACAAATTCTATGTGAATCGCCTGGTGATGTCATGACCAGTCGTGACGTCATATTCACTTATCTCTGTCGTTATCATCATCACTGTGACTATCACTAACAACCGCTATCATTACCTGTCACTCTTTACCACTAACTAGCGGTGGCAGTCTCCATGGCAATCGCAGTGGCATGATGGTAGACAAGGAGAACTAAGATACGTTTCTCACGTGCCCGTCGTGGATAAGTCGGGATGATTGATAGCTATAGTGGGACAGGATGCCAGACCAAGATACTTTGTTGGGCGAGTTGGTACTTATTCATTATTAATATAAACAGCGCGAAGACGAAGACAAGGGACAAGAAACAAGAAAGCCACAGTACATGCGCTGACTCACAACTAAGCCTAAGCCGTTTACTCCAAGGCCCAGAAAAACAAACATGAAGAAAACAAAACGGACAATAAGTGTGTCAGCAAGACTTCTCTTGCTCTTTCAAGCAAAGAGGTGTCTTTTTTAAGTGATTTTTTAAAGTAATTTTCTATGCAGCAGGTGAACCCAGGGGTTGTTTCACGTGACTGTTTCGTTTTCTTCATGTTTGTTTTTCTGGGCCTTGGAGTAAACGGCTTAGGCTTAGTTGTGAGTCAGCGCATGTACTGTGGCTTTCTTGTTTCTTGTCCCTTGTCTTCGTCTTCGCGCTGTTTATATTAATAAGGATGCCAGACGCCAGATACCGCATGAGGCGTTAAGGGCTTTCGCCTTAAAAGCTACCCAGAATCTATTAGAATGCTCCAGGAGCATAATTTGGGCACACATGCATTTCACACCTTTCGTCAGCGCATTTGAGCCTTCTAGTTTCTTGACACACATAGCACTTCAACTAACATTTTTCTCCGTGGCCTTGTTGATGCCTGTGTTGTTGGTAGAGTTTTTATCAGCTCACCTAATATTGCAGCTGCAGCCTCAGCTGCTTCGACAGCAAACAGTGAGCAGTTGGCAATGACCGAATGGAAACTCTCACGAAATAGCTGCGTTTTTCCATGAAAACACCTTTCCAGCAGTTTCCTTTTGAGACTGCCGCTCATAAACTGATGGCAATGCATGAGCAGCATGTAGCCGTGCTTGGGTGCTGGTTCTCCTTTTGCATTGTGGTGGCACAATAACTCTGTGCCATTTGGGCACAGTGAGTGGTTAAGGTGATCATGTGCAGGTGTTACATGGTGGAATGTGGCCACGATAGCCTTCTGCATCTTGTTTACTTCCATGTGACTCGAGGGCGCAACTATAACATGTGCTCAACTTTGCAATCAAGAAACCAGTGTATCAGCCTTTTCCTCCCATGCTTCAACCATTTTCAGTTTTGTGTTTTTGCACGAGGTTTCGAACAGCTGTTCCCATCCTTTTCTTTACGTGGTTTACGCAGTCATCTTTTTGCACTGGGATAAGCCCATAAACCTGGCACCTGCCCACCACTAATCACCGCATGGCAGTTACCGTATATTGCTGTGTATAAGTCGACCTTTTTTTTTTTTTAAATGTCCTTCCAAAAGTTGGGGGGTCGACTTATAATTGGGGTCGACGTATATGCGGAGTCTTAAAGTCTGCTTATATGCGGGGTCAAAAGTAATTTCGACCGGTCGCGGATAATATCATGCCCCGTGCGTTCGTAATTTCACAAAAATTGTCAGACACAATGCGAAACTGGATCTGCTTAAAAAAAAAAAATTTGAATTTAATTGAGATATGCACCAAAGGTTTGCTTTAATATGATAGCAACTTGTTATCGACAAACCGTGGGCGTTCCACGAAAAAACGGCCAAAGCCGGGCGGGCTGGCAATGTTCGATACAAACGGGACAGCTATAAATCCAATCCAATCCTATCCAAAACGACCACACGTGACCAGTCAGATGAGCCGAGAAGCATTTTCGCGTGTTGTGCAACGCTGTATGCCTTTCGCCATTTCTTCTCGTCGCACCGCCTGGACTCTAGCCGACGTGACAGCTAACAGCGGTATATGTGGTTTGTGTCACTTGACGGACAATGCCTTGCAAGATCTCGGTAACAGTACAGCGCTGCTTTCAAGCGGCAAGTCATCCTCTACGCCGAGTCGGAAAACAACATCGAAGCAGGGTGGAAGTTCAACGTCTCAGAAAAGTGCGTGAGAGGCTGGAGAAAAACAAAGAAGTAAGCTTTTTGAGTGTGCTGCTACACGTCGTTCCTTTCGCGGGCCGAAGTCCGGACAATACCCTGCCGTTGAGGAGGCGGTTTCAGATTGGGTTCATGACCAGAGAAGCAAGAGCCTGAGTGTTTGCTACAATGACATTGAAACAAAGGTACGCGCTGTCGCGGAGGAAATGTGCATCCTGCGTATAGAGTTTAAAGTGTCTAAGAAGTGGGTGACGAATTTCATGAAGAGGAATGGCCTAAGCCTGAGGCGACGAACGCCAGCGGTTGCCCGAAGCATACGAAGAAAAACGGAAAAAACGGAGCGCCTTTCTGCGCTACATGAATGACCTGCGGGCAACAAATTCATTCCTGCTTGGTCAAATAGGCAAGGGTGACCAGACTCCAGTCTGGTTTGATATGCCTAGCAATAGGACCGTGTCCACAAAAGGGGAGCGCCAAGTCTGCCTGCTGACAACGGGCAACACGCACAACTGTTTCAAGGTCATGTTATGCTGTACGGCAGATGGGCGCAAGCTACCGCCATTCCTTCTGTTCAAGAGGAAAACGATCCCGACGAAGGAAAAGTTCCCGCCAAAAGTCATCGTGCGGGTGAATGAGGAGGGATTTTTTAATGATGAAATTGTCCTCGAATGGTTTCGTCTCATGTGGTGCAGGCATCTGGGGGCACTGCTGAAGCCCCGCAGCATGCTCATCCTGGACTCTTTCTGTGGCCACATAACTGACCGTGTGAAAAATGCGGTAGCGGACGCGGGATGCGACGTGGTCATCATTCCGGGCAGATTGACACCTATTCTTCAGCCATTGGATCTGGTGCTGAACAAGCCATTCAAAGACTGCATCGGTGCATTCTACAATGAGCGGCTCCAGCAAGAAAACCCAAAGACACCAACAGGGAGGCTGAAGCGAGTTTCTTTGGGCGAAGTGGCTCAATGGTTCAACGATGCCTGGTATGGACTACCAACAGACATGGTCTCTGCGGCGTTCTCCACGTGCGGCATCTCGGCACCGCTTCCGACGACCAGCGGCAGCAGTGGCTCATTAGATGATGATCACGACTGTGTCCTCACAAGCGACGACAGATGTCTCATGAATGAATAAACGTTTCTTTATAACTCGGCCTTCTGAAATACTTTTTGGGCGAGCTAGGACCGCAGGGTGCGGCAGCGTCGACCTAAATTCGGAGTCTAACTTTTTTTGCCCAAAGGGGGTCGCGAGTTGGGGGGTCGACTTATAATCGGCAATATACGGTACGTGCTCGGGATTGTTCTGCTGCAGTGTCGATGACACATTTTCTGTAGTCTTTAATACCATCGTGCTAATGTTTTTGTACTCCCATTGATTTCGAATTGATGTATGGTTACTGTACTTGCCCACCACTCCTGACCTAGTGTGAAACAATGAGTCAGTGGCTTCATATTGTGTACGCTTGTGGTTCTTGTGTAGGGTTGTGGTGAGGGTGTGGCCACACGGCTGGTTGAGTTCTCCGGTGAGCCATACAACGAGCTGGACCTCTCCTCCAAGCCGAAGAAGCCCTCCGAAGGAGGCGAGAAGACCACCTTCCGCCTGTGTTCCACCTGCTCCAAGAACATCCCCACTGTCAGTCAGCTGCACCACTACAAGTACCACACCTTCCACCGATGCAAGGAGAAGGTGTGCTGCTTATTTAAAGTCATCAGTTATCTGTAACCCTGCCAAAAATTGTTTAGTAAATTCTTTATGGCAGAAAACTGGGCCATAGTGGTTTGCTTTTGAGGGGAAACCTTTTTCAGGGTTCATATTCCAAGTTCGCGTGTAGTTATTGAAAGTGTCACTATCTCGCTGACCTCGAGTCATCTGATTGGTGGAAACGCCAGATCCGGATGCCACTACCACTTCCGGCATTTCCGCCAGTTAAGGTCGGTGAGATAGCGACACTTTCGATAATGACACAAGCTCGGAATACGGACCCTGAGGAGGGATATTTCAGCAGTCGCTTGCCGTACTGGCAGCACCCTGATCTCCTTCTAGAGCCCTGCGAAAGTACTAACTGTTGTGGGCTCGGCTTTGGTTTGAATGAGTGGATATTTTAATGCTGTAGGGTTCCGTGTTGTAGACATTGGCACTGGCTCTTGGGATTATTCAAATTTCCACTTTTACTCAAGCTGAGATTATATGGTTTTCACTGTACAGTAAAACCTCGTTAATATGTACCCGCATACCAAGTAGTTGCAGCTAAAACGTAGTTATGAGAATTCCCCAGCTTAGTCACCATTGAAACTCGTGTATTGGCTGATCACTTAAGACGTAGTGACTCATGAAGTGCCTACCGCTTAATGCGTACCTGCCATCGCAGTTTTGCTGGCTGTGCTATGACGTGAAACTTTTTCCGCCTTTCTGGAGAACATTATCACGTGCAGACTACCGGAGATACGACATTGCAGCCATTTTGTCCATGTTGCGACAAATGCGCCG
Source organism: Amblyomma maculatum (assembly GCF_055883805.1). Taxonomy (NCBI): domain Eukaryota; kingdom Metazoa; phylum Arthropoda; class Arachnida; order Ixodida; family Ixodidae; genus Amblyomma; species Amblyomma maculatum. Next base: position 182,950,425 of record NC_139347.1, on the reverse strand, counting down.
ATGTCTATGTTAATAGGCAGCCAGGAAGCGTAGGCTACGCTGTCGTGAACGCATCGCTGAGCCCTATCGCGGTAATCATCATCATCATACTGCTTGCCCACAGTCGTGCTGTTCACTAGTGACCTCTCACTGCAGGCCTGCAGGTGTTGTTGCGTTGTGGATGTGTTGCGGGCAGGTAGCGCGCATATTGTGGGGTCGTCTTTTGTTTGGAGCTGGTGCTGTGCGGATCACTGCGTAAGTGTGTGTACGAACGGTTGGCACTGCTGAAGCCTACTCGACCGAAGTGTCGCATACTGACAGATAAGGAAATGTTGATCATTATTCTACTGAAAATAGAACTACAAAGAGTGCACTAGCGAGTGCATAAAACTTGCTTACCCCCAGTCTCGGCATTTTTGAGACTGCTGTTGTCGCCGCACGATTACCACGGCGGCAACTGAAAATGACAAATTTCTGGTTGGTAGCACTCTTAAATGCACATACGTGAAAAATTAATGAAAAATTTACTGTGCCTGAAATTTTATTTCAGAGTGAATGTGTTCAAAATTGTATTGGTCGGTTAAGGGGCACTACCGGATAGTGCGTACTTTTCCCGCGTCTCCGCCAACTACGTATTAACGGGGTTTTACTGTAGTTTGTTCTAGGAAAAAATAGTGCATCAGCACAATGACAACGGAGGAGGAGACAAGGCGTAGCAGTGACCGACAACTGATTGTTTAATTAGGGCGCCTCGTTTAAGTACATGCGGCTGCCACTTATAAATCAGAAAAATAAAACCCCGGAAAAAAACAAGAAAGCAATCTGACCATTGACAAGAAAATAGTTTCTAGGACAACACAAGAAACTTGTGTTCTTTTTTTGATATGGCTGTGGATAGTGTGCTAAGCCATGCCGGGACCAGCTTCACAATCTGTGAAGCCTCAGTGATCTCTCTTGTTATAATATCATTGTAATATGATACAACTTGACAATCTTTGACCAGTGGATGGTGTGAACATTTACTGCGATGAATCCCAATGTTCTGAGCAGCATTTTTAACATTGTAGTGTTGCCTTGAGTCTGTCGTTAAGACAGCGTCAAAAAAAAAGAGAGTAGGCAATATTTTTTTTGCAGGGTACAAGCTTGTTTCAATACTTCTTGTGCAGACAGGGACAGTTTTTATGCACTTTTCCGGATCATCTGACGGCTCCGGCACAGTCTGACCGGAGCCGTAAAAATGATATAGACTCCATTTTTGTCCTGGTCCTTTTCAAATTATGGACACGGCATGTATATATGTAATGACCATCAGATTTTCACTGCTGGGAGGCAAAGTGCCATATTTCAACTTTTTTATATTCCCCGGCTACTGAAGTGAGCTTTCTGCTTTTTCCTAGAATGTCTTGCCAAATCGCCCATCAGTGTGCGCTACTTGTCTCTCAGGTCTTTAACTGGGGAAGTTCTCGTCAGGCTGCAGTGATTTAGAATAATTTGCATAACTTTCCCTGATGTCTGTGTACTTAGATGCATCCTAAAGGAACTCTAAAGGCTAACTGAACTTGGTCTGTTACGGATCGAATGCAGTATTCTGTTGCAAATGCTTTTTCTGAACCCTGAGCTTTCATAACCTTGAAAAAATTTTTGTGAATACATTTTCTGTGCTTCTACAAGCAACTTTAGCATTTTTTTGTGAGTTATGTCAATTTCTCCAGGCTCAGATATTTTGCCCTGCAACCTGACATTCATAGCACAGCCGTGTTTTCTCATGCAAACTGCAGTGACTGCAGGACTTGATTTTGTGCATGGATTGCTAAGCTTAGGCCATGCCATTGTGCAATTGAGTTATGATCACAGTGTTCTTAAAGTGAATTGATCGTCGCTGGTCATCACTGCTTTGTAGGTGACTCCTTAGCACCAGTGGTAGGCAGGTATTCATGCCTTCATTGTGTGTGCAGATTGACCGTTTGCGGGAGGAGCAGAAGGTGACCGAGTCGCATATCATCCTTGAGCGATGCCTGCAGGACGACACCTGGGTCAACCAGGTGGGGCTTTTTTCTGCTGTGCCTTTAACCCTGCGATGCCAGGGCCTTGAAAATGTCCTTAAGAGCAAACTTCAAAACTGCTACTTCTGTCGACATTGCATTGTGAGCGCAGAGATATTAGTGTTTTTGCGGTGAGGGCTGGATTATGCACGAGTTCATCGTTCAGCAGGCTTTCTGCATATCTGGAGAATGACACAATTTCACCCTGTTATGATTAATTTCATAGGAAAGGCTGTTCCTGCAGTTTTGTTAGCTGATCATGTAGTTCTGCAGTCAGAATTGGAAATTACGCACGTTTTTGCACTCTGTATTGTTGTCAGTAATCTGAGTATTATGGATTGATTGATAAACTTTATTGGGGAAAATTGGGGTTGGGGGTAGTGGGTTAGGAAAGAGCAGTAGTTGGCAGTCCTCTGTCCAGGAGTCCGTTGGCCTCACCAGCGGCTCTGACCCGCTGCATCAGCATGAGCTGGTGCTGCGCATCCGAGTCGGCTAGAAGGTCCTCCCACTGCTCAGGACTAGGGCTATCTATTTTAGGCATTATGGGGCTTGCCCTACATCCCCAATGTGTGCGGTATAGTGTAGCAGTGTCTCCACACTAGACACATTCGCTTTTTTATTGTGTTGGCCATATCTTGTGGTACAGGGCTCTGCTTGGATAGGTGTTTGTTTGTAGGCACCTAAGTGTAGTGGCTTAGGCGCCATAATACTCGGGAGAGGCGTAGTCAAGTATTATGGAGTTAAACATGAAAAGTGCAAAGGGGATACAAGACACGAGGAAAGAAATAAGCGGGGTATGTCAACAGAAATACCTATCCGTACTTTCGAATTAACGAGGGTTAATTTGACGAACTTTGGGTGTAAGTCTCTGAGGTCACGCAGAATGTACAGCCAGCAGCTGCCGCCACGGCTGGCTACCCTCCAACTTCCAGCACTGCTGGCCGCCGCGCCAATCACGAGCCAGGCTTTACCCACACTTTCATAGTTTTACCTGGTTTTATGTTTGTCCCAGTTCTGAACACGCGCAGCCTCCTAACGATGCCACACTATCGCCTGGGTGTTTCTTTGGCTATGTGGTAAGAACCAGGCCGCCCAGATGCGGTGCCGCATTGTTTAAATTATCCGTAGTGGAACTGACTTGCGTTCAAAATAACGGGCATTTGTACACAGACCTCTACAAAGCTTGGTTGGACCAAGCAGTGTAGTTCGAATTATCCGAAAATTCTAAATATTGAGGTTTGAATTAACGAGCTTTCACTGTTTCGCATTAAAAAAACTAAAACAGCGCATCAGGGGTGCCAAAAGAAAGTGGTGGCACTGCTGCGTCAATCAGTATGTGTCGGCTGTGACGGAGGAGAGCGAGAACACTCGCCGCTCACCCCTAGGACCCATATTTCATGGCTTGCTTTTGCTGCTTGCGTGTGTGCTGAGGGTGTTTTAGATCAGGACTCACTGGACACTGCCTGAAAGTTCCCCCTGCCCCACACCCCACCCATGATTTTCAATCGTTGAGCACGGCCTACCCTCCCTGTTGGCATGAATGAAAGAAATCTCGCCAGGTTTGCTGGTATGGAAGGGCTTTAGGCCTCGTTGTCAGCTACCTTGTGCTGATGTTGAGCTAACACTGAGAGCGAACATCAAGGCATAGATTCTTTGGATCTGGGCACCGAATGAGATTTAACCAGACAAGTTCTCTGCTCCTTAATGCTTCCACACCCTTCCCAAGGATGATAGCTTCACAGGTCTGCACACTTGCGTGTAGAACGCCTCCCGATGCCAACAGTCAATTTGAAGCATGTTTAGACATTCCTGTCACTTCATTGCAGCGCCAGCTCATGGTGTACCTCTCTTTAGTCATCATCATCATCAGCCTGATTATACCCACTGCAGGGCGAAGGCCTCTCCCATATTTCTCCACTTAACCCGGTTCTGTGCTAGCTGCATCCACTTGACCCCTGCGAACTTCTTAATCTCGTCCGCCCACCTAACTTTCTGCCGCCCCCTGCTACGCTTTCCTTCCCTTGGAGTCCAGTTTGTTACCCTCAGCGACCATCGGTTATCCTCTCTTCACACTACATGTCCTGCCCATGTCCATTTCTTCTTCTTAATGTCTACTAGAATGTCGGTAACTTGAGTTATTTCTCTGACCCACTCTGCACGCTTTCTATCTCTTAATGCTACCCTGCCATTTTTCGTTCCATAGCCCTCTGGGTTGTGCTCAACTTAAGTAGAACTCTCTTGGTTAGCCTCCACGTTTCAGCCCCATAGGTGAGTACAGGCAAGATGCAACTGTTGTATACTTTCCTCTTGAGCGATACCGGTAAGTTGCTAGTCATAATCTGCGAGTGCTTGCCCATCCCAATCGTATTCTTCTTGTTATTTCCTTTTCGTGGTCCGGATCTGCGGTTACTACCTGCCCTAAGTAGACATATTCGCCTACTACTTTCAGTATTTCGCTACCTAATGCAAACTGCTGTTCCTTCCCGAGGCTGTTGAACATTACCTTAGTATTCTGCATATTGATTTTCAAGCCTACTTTTCTACTTTTCCTGTCTAGGTCATCAATCATTATTTGCAGTTCATCCCCCGAGTTGCTTAGCAAGGCAATGTCATCAGCAAATCGCAGATTACTGAGGTATTCTCCATCTACCCTTATCCCTAACTGCTCCCATTCCAAGTCTCTGAATACTTCCTCTAAACAAGCTGTGAATAGTACTGGGGAGATTGTGTCTCCTTGCCTAACACCTTTTTTTATGGGAATTTTGTTACTTTCTTTATGCAGAACTATGGTTGCTGTGCAGCCACTATATATATATATCTTCCAGCACTTTCACGTACGGCTCGTCTACCCCCTGATTTCGCAATGCCTGCATCACCGCCGAGGTTTCAACTGAGTCAAAGGCTTTTTCGTAATCAATGAATGCTATGTATAAGGGCTGGTTATATTCCGAGCATTTTTCTATCACCTGATTGATGGTATGGATATGATCGATAGTAGAGTACCATTTCCAAAACCCTGCTTGATCCTTTGCTTGATTGCAGTCTAAGGTTGTCCTGATTCTATTAGCGATTACCTTAGTAAATACCTTATACGTAACAGACAGTAAGCTGATTGGTCTGTAATTTTTAAGCTCTTTAGAGTCCCCTTTCTTGTGAATGAGGATAATGTTTGCATTCTTCCATGGTTCCGGTACCGTCGATGACACCAGGCACTGCGTATACAGGGTGGCCAGTTTTTCTAGCACGATATCCCCCCCGTCCTTCAGCAAATCTGTAGTTATCTGATCCTCTTCAGCTGATTTCCCCCTTTTCATAGTTTCTAGTGCTTTCTTGACCTCGTCCTTCGTCACTGGTGGAATGTCTGACTGTTTTTCCCTACCGCCAATCTCATTACGATCCTGACTACTTTGGCTACTATAGAGATCTGTATAGAACTCCTCGGCTACTTTGACTATCTTTTCCATATTAGTGATGACGTTGCCCGCCTTGTCCCTTATCGCATACATCTGGTTTTTGCCTATGCCCAATTTCTTCTTTACCGCTTTAAGGCTTCCCCCGTTCTTTACAGCATGCTCAATTTTCTCCATGTTATACTTCCTTATATCGGCCACCTTGCGCTTATTGATTAGCTTTGATATCTCGGCCAATTGGATCTGGTCTGTTGGATTGGAAGCTTTCATACTCTGGCGTTTCTTAATCAAATCTTTCGTCTCCTTAGACAGCTTGCCGGTATCCTCTCTAACTATCCTACCGCCTACTTCTACCGCGCACTCAGTAATGATATCTCTGAAATTATTGTTCCTTGCCTCTAGGGTAATGTCGCCATCCTCAGAGCTGAAAACCTATTCTGTAGCGAGATCCTGAACTCTTCTGCCCTCCCCCTCACTGCTAATTCGTTGATGGGTTTCTTTCTTACTAATCTGTTGCGTTCCTTCTTCAGATTAAGGCTAATTCGGGACCTCACCATCCTGTGGTCACTGCATCGCACTTTCCCGATTACCTCTACATCTTGTATAATGGCGGGGGTTGAACACATTATGAGGTCGATTTCATTTTTAGTCTCTCCGCTAGGACTTTTCCATGTCCATTTCCGGTTCTTCTGTTTGCTGAAGAAGGTATTCATGATTCGTAAGTTATTGCGCTCTGCAAACTCAACTAGTAACTCCCCCCTGCTATTCCTAGAACCAATGCCATAGTCACCTACTGCCTTGTCTCCTGCCTGTTTTTTCCCTACCTTGGCATTGAAATCGCCCATTAGTACAGTATACTGCGTCTTTACTTTTCGCATTGCCGATTCTACATCTTCATAGAAGCATTCAACTGCCTGGTCATCATAACTACATGTAGGTGCATAGGCCTGTACAACCTTCAGTTTATACCGCTTATTAAACCTAATTACGATGCCTGCAACCCTCTCATTAATACTATAAAGTTCATCTATATTACCCGCTATATACTTATTGACAAGGAAACCTACTCCTAGTTGTCGCCTCTCTGGTAAGCCTCGATAACGCAGTACATGCCCATCCTTCAGTACAGTATATGCCTCATTCGGCCTCCTAACCTCACTAAGCCCTATTGCATCCCATTTCATGCCCTCTAGTTCCTCTAACAGCACTGCTAAGCTAGCTTCACTAGCTAGGGTTCTAGCATTAAGCGTTGCCAGGGTCAGTTTCCAATGGCGGCCTGTCCAGCGGAGCCAGGCTTTCTTAGCACCCCCTGCTGCGTCACAGGTCTGACCGCCGCCGTGGTCAGTTGTTCCGCAGCCGCTGGTGACTGAGGGCCGGGGTTTTATGGAGCTTATCATAGAAGGTTGTGGCCAATTACTTCACCAGGGTGGCCAAATCCTGTTCTGGTGAGGGAGTGCGTTGCTGGAGGTGTTCACCGGCATCAGGTCGCACCACAAACCTGTTTATGCAATTCCATCAACATGGGCTTTCTTTTCTTCTTTTTTTTTTTCTTTCTTTTCTTTTCTTTCTCTCTCTCCCCCTCTCTCTCTTTTTTTTTCTTTTTTTTTTTTTTTTTTTATCCGGTGGAGAATTGCGGGGCACCGGGATTTGAGCCCCGGTCCTCTTGCATGCGAGGCGGATGTTCTACCGCTACGCCACCGCTGCACACTCTGCACACGCTGCAACCTCTCTTTAGTAGATGGTCGTATACATGTTTGGGGTGTGCTCGAACACGCTGCTTCTCCTACACTCTTGTCAGGCCAGCGTCTCTTTGGCCATGCTCACTTCTGCATCGTTCTGCATTTCAATGCTGTCATCGTCACAGCTGCTTGAGCCGAGCAATGGAACCTGATGAAAGAATAGGTAAAGCATCTGGCAGAAAGCAATCGCTTTGCGAGTTATACATCACAGCCGAAGACTGCTCATTCCTATTGACGCCTGCTGTGTCTGCGACCATTTCACACTTACATCTACAGTTGAATCCCGCCACAACGAATACCGCCACAACGAAATTTCCGCGACAACGAATAATTTTTTATTCCCCGCGAGTATCCTATAAGAATTAATGGCCTAAATTTCTCTGCACAACGAACCATTTTTGCAGAGCGTTTCCGCTTCAACGAAATTTTCGCGTTCAAAATCGAAACCGAAACTAGTTTTATTGGCGAGAAGTCCAAGTCAAATCCAAAGCCACATTAAGCATGAAATCACGTGATTGCAGTTCCGCCATTTTGGCTTTGTGTCGTGGTCGCGTTGTTCACTCGCTGCCTTTCTCTTCGACAACGACGAGTTTTCATCCGCAGGACACGATGGCAACGCAAGTGAAAAAACGCAAAACTCTTTCCCTTGAGCAAAAAGCTCAAATAATCGCCCAAGCAGAAAGCGGAAGGAAGAAAGCGGCAATTGCTGAAGACTTCGGAATTCCTGCAAGTTCGCTGTCAACGATTCTAGGCAATAAGGACAGCGTGAGAATGGCACTTGCTTCAGGCACATCCTCGAAGCACAAAAAGGTGACGCGGCCCCTCCATGAAGAGTTGGACAAAGCAGTGCATGCGTGGTTTGTGGAAGCACGATCCAGCAACGTCCCCCTGTCCGGAAGCATCGTCCAGCAGAAAGCCTTGAACTATGCATGCCTACTTGGCATCGATGATTTTAAAGCCAGCATTGGCTGGCTAAACCGTTTCAAGGCCCGCCATAACATCGTTGGAAAAGTGTTGTGCGGCGAGTCAATGTCAGCAGACGTGGACGGAGCAGCTGCTTGGAAGGCGAGTAACATGGCCGGAATTTTAAGCAACTTCGCGCCTGCAGACATTTACAACGCCGACGAGACCGGGCTATTCTACGAGATGTTGCCGGCTAGGACGCTCGACTTCAAGGGGCAGCGCTGTCACGGCGGCAAACACAGCAAAAAACGCATCACAGTGCTGCTTTGCACAAACATGGATGGCTCGGACAAGCGTCCGCCGTTAGTCATAGGCAAAAGTGCCAAGCCGCGCTGTTTTAAGGGAACTCGTAGCCTACCTGTGCAGTACAAGGCGAACAACAAGTCATGGATGACCCGCGCTATTTTCACCGAGTAGATGATGGCATTCGACCGCGACATGAAGCGGCAGGGCCGTAAAGTTTGCTTGCTTTTGGACAATTGTTCAGCGCATCACTCCGACGAAGTCAAGCTCACTAACACGGAGCTGAGGTTTTTCCCTCCCAATTGCACGTCTGTCTTACAGCCTCTCGATCAGGGCGTGATTCTTAGCCTGAAGCGCGCTTACCGCGGGAGGTTAATTCAGCGGCTGCTTTTTAACACTGAAACCGGCCGAGACACGAAGGTGGACTTGTACGTGGCACTGCAGATTATGTCTGCTGCCTGGAGCACACTGGGGCGCTCAGTAATTGTGAACTGTTTCAGGCACGCCGGATTTGCCGAAGGTCGACCCGTACACTCTGCTGGCCTAACACCAGGCGTTACAGACGACGACGAAGAGGCGTCACCGGCTCCGGGGATCGCGGCCGCCTGGAAAACGCTGGGAGAAATAGGAACCGTGCCGCCTAATCTCGAGCTCGACGAATACATCGGCGCTGACGCTTGTGTTGTTGTTCACGAAGATGTGAGTGATGAGCAGATCATAAAAGCTGCCCGGAATGATAAGGACTCTTCCGATGAAGAAGACGACGACGTACAGGAAGCGCCGGCTGCGGCAACCGCCGTACAGGTGATGGACGCTTTTGATGTCATCGGGAATTTCGTTGCTGTCCGAGACGACGATGTTGCAATGGGTTTGCTGACCGAGTGCGAAAATCGCGTGACGGCGTTGCTCGCCGTGAAGCGTAAGCAAACCAAGCTTACAGATTTTTGGCATTAAACGCCTTCGCTGCTGCTTGGGCAATTCTTTCTGCGTTTCACGTCAAATTTTTGCGATAACGAAGTTCCGCGAGAACGAATTTTTTTTCGTGCACCGTGAATTTCGTTATAGCGGGATTCAACTGTACTCTCGGTTATGGGAGAGGCAGTAATTGGTTTTTATGTTGGCTTTGAGTGTGCTGCCTTCAGTTGTGACGCATGCTTTGTGAAGTCAGACTGGCTGTTTTTGTTGCAGTAAAATAGTACCATTCGTATTGAACATTTTTTGTAAAGAATATTTTCATAAACACTCAAAAAATATTGAATTCATTGATCTGGAGGCATCGAACTCAGCTGTTTGTATCAGTTTGTGCGAAGCATTTTACCTTGGAGCAAAATAGGGACAATTACCGACAGATTTGGCTTTAGCTGTGCCTAGTGGCCCCCAACTGACTATCTTTATGTGGTATTCACATGGCCTTAAAAGTAGCAGTCTGATGAATTGTTGTAAAAACAGTTTATCAAATGGTGTACCAGGTCTTTGCTTTGTCTTGTTTTGACTACAGTACAATGTTAAAAAAAAAAAAAAAGTAGAATTGTTTTGAAGACTGCGTTCTTACTGCGTGTGTCTTGAAGGTGCCAAGGAGGATTGCCATGGTACATTTAAACCTCAATGTAATCAACTTCTGCGCAATGAATTCCTCAATATTATGAAGTTTCTCGATTCCCCAATGCTGCTTCCTTTGAAGTGTTTGTATTTGAGAACTCCAGGCAGTGATGGTATTGTGGCAATTGATCTTGATGTAATGAAATAACTTTGCTGACTGTCTGTTTTGCTGCTTGAAACTTGGTGAATTATGTGATAGTTTCGTGATGGTAAAACATGAGCTGACATGAGAGAAATGCTAGCAATTGCAATGGGCAACTGAGGCTGATGCAATGCGCCATAGTTCAGCGAGTTAAACTGGCTTCCAAGAAATGTGAATTCATTGCTTTTTTTTTTTTCATGTGAGCTTGGGTTCTGTGGACACCTGAAAATGGTTTTTCGGATCCTCATTTGAGAGTCACTGCTGTAGTAACTGTTTGTTCGCTCGGTATGCAAATGTCTGTTGGAGCGGACCCATTTCTACGTAGATACAAATTTAGGTAAGGGATAGTGCCATCAACACTTCACATTGCCGAGATATTTGTGCACACACATTTCGGAGGTGCATTAAATGCTGGGAATTAGCAGTGCAACATAAGTGATCACAGCATAGGCTGCATACATGTTGGTTGCACTGAAAACAGGTCTTTTCGAAGGGGACGAAGTTAGGGATGCCATATGTAACAGGTTAACTGAGAGGTGGTTAAGTCAGCCACTTTGTTTGATAAAACACTGCAATGCCCTGAGAACCAGATAGAAATATACTTCTTTGGCACTAAGTGGGGCACAGTGAATTCTAAACACCAGCTAAATAAACATTTCCTGTGGTTTCAAGGAATGATTGAAGAGGAAATCTGTGAGGAGAGTGATGTGACCCATTCCTAGGAATTTTGCTAAGAGCTAAACGAGTAGCCAAAAACTCGGCAGAGAATATCGATATGCAATCACGGAGAGAAGCAAAATAATTCTGAGACACTCTTTGTGAATAAATCCCAAATGGATATTTCCTTATGGCTCCCAGAGGCGCCTGTTGAATAGACAGTGATTGGGGAAGCTTTCTGCATGTTCATTGAACAGACCGTTTAGAACATCTCTGTGCCTTGCATTTAGGAAAGTAAGGCGAAAAACGGGATACTCCATCTGTTCAATATGGCAGAAAGCACAAATTGGGGTCTTCCATGGAAGGCGACATAATACAGCCGAACCCGGATATATCGAATCCGGATATATCGAATTTCAGTTATATCGAACTCACGGAATATTCCTTTGAAAATCCCATCTAAAAGTATAGAAAAGCCGCGTCATATATCGAACTCAATTTCACCGGTCGTTCGATATATCGAACTCCGCACCACGCACTGGAAAGTGTGCTTTTCCCAAAGACCATCGCATCACCCTCGGCCGTTTGCGGAAGTAATGAGAGGGGACAGTTCGGCTAGGGCAGCGCCGCGCCCATTCCCTAAAGGCGCGCGCATTTGCGGTTATCATTTCCCGCGCACCAGCACGTGACATTTGCAAGCCATGTGCGTGAATGAACCAGAGAGAACCGGTGGGAACGAGTGGGGAAAAACGCGACAGAGCGAAGCGCAAGGGTGTGCCCATTCTTTTGCCGAGCTATCTCTCTCCTTTCTCTTTCCCGGCCTTTGTTCGCAGTAGCACGCGCTACGCATGCGCCAAGCCAGCGCAGCCCGTTTTCAAACAGAACGTCGGACCGCTTTCCCCAGTGTGTGTTGCGAACCCTCTGCGCGCAGCGGCTGATGTGGCTATGGCGCTTGCAGAAGTTACAAGCGGCAGATCTTTTTTTTTTTTTTGTTTTTTTTTTCTGAGAGTCGTCTATTTTTATCGCGCTGTACGCACGGCGTAGCATAAGATATGGCGTTACGAAGCGGTTTTTTTTTTCTTTTTTTTTTTTGCGGGAGTCATTTATTCTTGCATGTATGAATTAACGAAAGCACGCGGTCAGCTGCGATCATGACAGCGGCTTTTAGCATTTTTCGCTTCAAACAGCATTTGCAGCTACTGTACCACGCTTTCCAATATTTTGTGGCAGTGGACTACGCCCGCGCTAAGCGCGGCGTGATAAATCGAACCAGGCTTGTGCAATCAAGCCATCACGGGCAGTCTGCCAAGTTCGCTCCCCGCTGCCACAGGAGCTATAAAAAGATAAACACACAGGCCTCCACGTTATCGCTGCGCAGCATCTTGGCACGCTATCTTGGCACGCTGCCAAGAAATGAGCTGTGGATGAAACGGAGTGCGACATGCAAGCGAAAACGCTGGCGATTTCTGCGGCAGCGACACAGAAACCTTGTTTCGAGCTGCCGCGGTGGCTGGAATGGCAGAGGGAGGCAGTTCCAACAAGTTGGAAATTTTTTGCTCTGTCGCTGCGGCTCAGCTCATCGCTGAGATCGCTTAATCGCTTGCATATGAGCGAGCTGGCCTTAACGCTTTTTTTTTTTTCCAAATTCTCAGTGCAAAAGTGAAGGGTGGGTTCATGATGTGAGTGAGTTGATTACGCGACAAATGCGGTATCGTTTTTTCGCATTGTAAGTGCTGTCCCAAGCCGATTTCTGTATATCGAATTATCGATATATTGAACTATTTCGCGATCCCCTTCGAGTTCGATATATCCGGGTTCGACTGTACAGGGTGCATACAAACGAAATGGCTGGTCCATTTTTGCAGTCATGCATGCCTGCCCTTTATACAGAAATGCGGGAGTGCCTCTACAGGCAGCTGGTGTTACGTGGCTTTATTGAGCTGTTATCTCAAACCTTCAGAGACTGGCACCTGTTGTGAATCACGAATTAAGAACTTGCTTGACCAGGAAGTTATGAAATGTGGAGCATTTAGTAATTCGGGAAACCAGGACGAAGAGAGGTCTACGCATAATATTTGATCGCTCGAGCAACAGATGCAAGCGAGCTGGTTCTAAGGGCCAACGAAAAAATCCAGGCACATCTTCTTCAGTCGTTACTGCATTCAAAGCCAATGTAGTTGTGCCCAGTTGAATTTTTGCACTTGCTAGAGCATGACACGGCTATGTTTACTCACTTACAAAGATTACCCCGATCTCTGTGCATGGCACAGAGGAACTTCTTAGCGTTTCGGAAAGAGATGCCGCCTGTGTTCGAGAGTATATAAGGGAACCAGCTTCAGTTCGAGAGTACCGTATTGTGGATTATAGCAAGGAACCAAATTTCAGTATGGGTCACATATTGGCCTTATCAAAAGGTGCCAGGTTATGATGTGATGCGGCTGCATGTATGCGTGAGTGTCATTTCGTCTCTTTTCTCGCGTGCAGATGTTTGCAGACTTGCAGAAGCTGTGGCGGACATGCGCGCCCGAGTCCAGTTGACCGGCTCGAACGTGCCCACCTTACACGGCCACCCCGGATTATTCTTCCTTGCATTCTCTGTCGTCGCTGCCGGACCGCCACCACCACCCTTCACGAGCACAGCACGTGCTGCTTTTTGTGTACAGTCATTTTGTTTTTGTTTGTTTTTTTTTATCTTCACCTTTCTCTCTGTACCTTGTTCTGCCCAAACTTCCTTCAACCTCGACCCCCAGGAAGAGAAAGCAGAAATCCCCACCTGAGCCACCTGATGACCCCCAGTTTTCGCTGTTCTTGCCCATCGCCCCACTATGGTTGTCGCCACTGTGTGTGGCTTGTCACAGAATACATTTTATTGATTTCACTCAATGCCATAGCTTCCTTTCTGATGACGAACCTGTTCTTTCCATGGCTGTGGTTAATGGCCGCTTAATTTTGGGGTTTCAAATGATAGGAAATGACCTGTAATTTCCATCAGACGACTAAACATTAAAAAAAAATATTTTTTTCTGTTTTTGGTTTGGCTAACTGGAAGAAGTAATTGCAGTTCGTGAGGTGAGAACTGACATTGGCAGCAGAAAAAGATGAGCCGGGAGTCTGCACTGGATAACGTTAACTCAGGCATTTTGTGAGTCTTGGAGCTGGTGCAACTGCAGCTGTCTGTGCTGTCATTTTCTGTTCCACTTAACTGCTCGATTTATATGTTTTCCCTCATTTGCTGTCACGATTTTGAGCTGAGAGCTAATATGTAGATCGTATAGTTAGAGTCAGGTATGCATGTGTTTCATCAACCAGTAGCCAACCTGAACTGGCCAGTGGGATGATTCAAGAGGTAGGGCAAGAAAAAAAGAACTAAAATTGATTCTGGTCACTTGTATCACGTGTCGCTTCCCTCTGGCTCCTCCTCCCTTTGATGCCATTCACTTGTTGCTGCAAGAACTGCCGATAAAACTGGGGGCCAGATGGAGTCATGCTCTGTCCTCTTTTTCTTCTCCACGCTCCCCATCTCCTTTTGCCCAATTTTTTTGGAAGGTGGTCATTCTCGGCTGTTGTCCTCTACGCTTTGGAGCCCTGTTCTGGCTGGATATGTATGGTTCTATCATTCACCTTGAAAAGCATAAGAACAAACAAGGAAAACAAATTTTGGGGAACGTTGGCACTTTGTGCTGCGTGTGAGCTGAAATTGCTGTGCAAGAACAAAGGGCATTTGTGTGGTGGCTGTCATTTGGAGAACGAAACCGGTGTGCTTTTTGCGTCGGATGTGGGGGACTTTTCACTAGCAAGGTGTGTCTCTTTCTCCCACTCCCACGTAGCATTGTGTAACCCCCCAGCCGCTCATAACCCCCTGTGCAAGTTCTGTCATATGCTTCGAATAACTTCAACTTGAGTTGGCTGAGATTAGTGGTTATTGCCCTGTCGAGTGTTTATAAAAAGACCTGGCTAGTCTCAGTTATTGTACAATTATTAGAAGGCTGCCCTGTTTTGATGGGCATTCCTTAAGTTGTCATGGAACAGTGTCACAGTGGTCAAGGACTGCTTCAGAGTAGTCCATTTTTTTTTTTATCTGCGCTTTGAATTGAGATGGAAAAGGTTATTAGAGGATGTCATCCTGGGATCTTGTGGGTGCAGTAATTTCAGTTGCACAGCTGACTGAGTTTATGTGATGCGGAGAAAAGTCGCACTTTATTAATTTTTTTTCCATTTGATTCTACTGCTTTTCAGTATTCTTGATGTGCTAATTTGTAGGTTTTCTTTAGTTCTTTTCTCAAGGCATTTCTTGCCAGGATAGACTTTTAAGTATAACTTGTCTAGTGTTGTAAACATTGAGTAATTTATGTGACTTTACCAGTGCTGGGTAAAGTCGTGTTTTGTTTTGCCACACTACCTTGGATGATTAACTTGTGATCTGAGCTGTTTTTATGACATTTTTTTTTCTGTGGATGTTCTGCCTTTTCTTTTTATCTTTTAATGTGCTTTCTTTTTAGTTAGCTCAGCACGTCCTTGTTAGTTTGTGCCAGTTAATGAACCATTTTCCATGGCAGACATGGTCCTTGTGCTGTTTCCAAGCAAAACTTCAGTCCCAGATATTTAACGTACCTGTGTGCTCAAATAGACGTCTCTTGACATTTGAAGAGAGGCACTTTTTTTTTTTTTTTTTGACACATTTTTGCAGTTCACAGTATTAAGCTATGCATTGTATAACATTATTTTGGTGTGTGCTGTCTGTAACAGAGCAAGTTGCACTTATATACATTGGTACAGCAGAGCGAAGTGCTTTTTGTTTCTACTAGATTTCTTTTTTGTTTTGCCCTAAACGTGTTAGGACACTAAATTTGTCTTGGTGATTTCTTTCGAATTATAAGACGTAAGATATCAGTAATCGTGGATCACCACTGGAAATTTATTATGCTCAGTACATAATGCGCAATTGATAAAATATTTCCTCATGCTGTTCCAGTTTCAGTAACCAAATGGCGGCTAATTAATTAATTAATAAATTAAGATGACAAAGCAGAGATTATACTGCAGCTTGTGTATGCTTCATGTGATTTTGTACTCGCAATGTCTCAACCACTGTTGGTTAACCTGAAGCCAAAACTACAGAAAACTGCAGAATAAAAGAATAGTTGCTCTTTTCTTGTGCTGGTAAGTTCCCAGCAGTGATCCACAGTAATTGTCTTCATGAGTTTAAGCGCCATCCTTGAGCAAAAAGGCTCGACCTTTTCTATTTTTTGCAATCCATGGGTTGAGTTGTATTGCATTCCTTCTGCTTAGGGAGTTGAGCTAAGTATCCAAGCCACTGATAACGTTTCAAAACAGTTTTGCAGTGGTCTGTGACGCATTCGAATTGCATCACAGCTCATAGTCTTCACAATTGCTTTCTTGATTTAGTCATGTTTTTCAAGCGTCAAGCAAACTGAGTAAGCACTGTGGATGCTTAAGCATGGTGCATCATTCATGTCATGCACATAGACAGCATCAGCAGTTGTGTGTTGAGACGTGTCTTGAGAAAAGCCATTATTTTGCATACCTGTTCTTCGAATCTACCTGCATTGTATTCAGTTTTTATGCCTCATTTTTAACCGCCAGGTGTTGCTGGCTGCAGCATATTTTGTATAGTTATCTCTCTGGTTTGATTTGCTATTTGTTTCACTATCGTGTTCTCGTTTTTCTCTGCACACGTGTGTGCAAGGCATTTAGAGCAAAAGTTCGTTCTTCAAGGTTGGACAGTTTGATTCACACCACTAGGACCAAAGGACATACTTTGTAGCAGACTCATGTTTCTTCTATGCTGCTTTTCCTAGTGGATGTTGTTTACAATAAGTTCAGTTTTTTAATGTGCATTGTTTCAGCTTAATGTTGGAGTGCCATTACAGTGGGTGCATAGAGAATTGAGGCTCTCTGCGCATTGTTCACCGCGTTTCAGAAGTTAGTTTGGTCAACAGCAGTGACCATTGCATATGATTCAAGCTACCAGCAGGACATGCTTGCTCTGGAAAAGTTAGGAGTGGCATAAAAGCGGCCACTGTCGGCTCTGGGAAGTTTTGCCTCTCAGCCCTTTAGAGAAGCTAATTTGGAAAGTCTTTGCTGTCATTCTGTTGACCAAAGGAGTTGTCTTGGGGCCGTCACTATGTCACATCGCTTGCCGTAAGTACACCACGCCTTGGCAGGCTTTTAGTTCTCACCGCAATATGCTTGCATTTCTCGCATGGCCACACTGTGGCGGTATTGCGCGGGCTTTTCCATGCCATTGAGCAAGTGAGCTTGTGCTGGGTGCTGGTACACAGTCCCCATCCTTTTTTTTATTGTTTTATAAGAGTGTAGGGAGGAAGTTTACAAACAGATTCATGTACATAAGAGCTCTAGGAGTGTTGTGTGGGTGTCAGTGTTAGTGCATAGTTTAGCTCACCTGACCTTTGACTGTCGTTGACATTGCCCGGACTTGTAACGCAGATGTGCACTTGTGTTGGGAGGCACTGGGTGATTAATTTCCATGCAGTTCACGTGACCGGGATGCCCTTGCAGGAACAGTGTGTGTGTTTCATGCAACGAGCAGCTAAGTTTTCTTTGCTGAAGCCTGCAACACTGATTCCCCGTTCTGTAATGTTAATCAGTTTTAGCTCCTGTGCTGGATTTGTGATACCTACAGTCTCCCCAAAGAACTAGCACTTGATGGTGCCAAGGGGCAGACTGGCATTCACTCTATGTTCTTGAATGTGGATGTCCAGTCTACACTCTTCATTATGCAGTCAAGCAAGCTTTTTCTAAGTTGACAGCTGCTTTGCGTGCATATTGTGCTGGCCTATTTAGTATCAGTTTTGACAAGCCTTTTATACAGCAATCACCCCTGCCAATCTGCAGAGTGGAGGCTCCTGTGTGCGCCTATGTTTATGAAGGTTGTGCTGCTTGTTTTTTTTTGGGCTGCCTAACAGCGTTTACGTTGTTCATAAGCAACAGTCGAGAATGGTCTGCCTCAGCTTCTTCATATTTGGCAGCATTGTCAGAGCTGCCAAGCAGCTTTGTTTGCTTGTCACCCTTCCCTGGCTCTGTTATGCATTTTAGCCCGATGGAGGCATCTGCGTCACACCACGGTCAAGTGTGTATTTGTACAAGTGATTCTACTGATTCATTTTTAACCATGGTGTATTTTTTTTTTTGTAGCCAGTAGAGGTCAGGGGAAATAAAGCATTTCATGTAACCTTATATTTGCTGCTATGGTCTTTACTAATACTTGGTGTCAGGAGCACCAAAAGCATGGGACAGCCAAGTGATACATATCTGCATTGTGTTGGCCAGTTGGTAAGAATCACGAGATCAAAACAGGCAGCGTATGTGGTACAAAGCAGCAAAAAACGCCCTGCCTTCAAGGTGTGCAGTAAATGGATAAAGAACAGCTCTCCCTGAGTGATTGGGAGAAATTCAATCGGCCGGACTTTCTTCACAGCCGCGACCTGCATTACTGAGGTGGTGCAGGGTCCACGGTGTTGCTCGAAGGACGAATCGAGGTCAGACACCGAAGGTAAGGCGTTTCTGCCGCCTGGAGGCAGTCGGAAAGTCGGGGTGCGGGGGATGGTCCTCAACAAACCTGATGACGGGATGGCCTTGCTCTAGCAGGGATTTGCTCTAGCAGGGATGGAAGCTGAATGTGAGCACCAAACATGCACTGTGCACACTGAACAGGAAGGTGAGCACGGTTTTGACGATGGGCTCGTACAGTCTTTTCTGCAGCATCTGCTGCTTCGCGCCGTGCAGATAGTGCACGCTGCGGAGAAAGGCCAGCGTTGTCGGGAGGACGAAGTACATCAGGTCACCGAGGAAGGCCCGGCGAAAGTTGGCGCTGCGTAGCCACTCGAGGCGCAGGGGCTGGCGCTCCACGTTGCAGCGGTAGTGGAAGATCTCTTCGCTTCCACAGATGAGCCAGTGCTCGAGGCAGAACCCTTTGCCAGAGCTGAGGAGGCACAGAGCAGCGGCAGCCCGGGGTCCCCTTCGTGGCAAATGCGGCAGATGGGCCCGCCGGGCTCAGCTGCGCGTGTTCCTCTTCGTCGCCTGGATCGCGCCACGCTTTCGGCACACGGGGCTCGCCGTGAAGACGTCGTCGCACGCCGTGTGTCCCCACCGTTCAGGCCTGGGGCTGATGGGCGTCGACTGCGCCGAGGTCACAGCGGCGCGGGTTCCGTCGGACATCGCGAAGCGTCGAATCGGCACAACTTCGCGTGGCAGAGAACGCTCGCGTGCCACGCAACAATATGGCGTCGAGGCGCGTGACACTGCGCATGAGTACATGTCACGTGAAGGGGGTTTCCGATGCCTTCCATACCTGGAGTGTATCGGAAACCGGGATACGGCAAAAAACGTCCCCGGAGCAAATGTCCCCGGAAAAAATGTCCCCGAACGGGGCTGAAGTCTTGCGCTACAGGATGTAGACTACGTTTCCTCGTGGCGAGCTGCAAGATGAATGATGCATGTTTTTATTACAGACAGGTTTCACCTGTCGCCTTGGAATTCACCGTGAAGATCGAACTGATGCGGGCATTCATGACCCCCCCCCCCCCCGAAAAAAAAAAAAATGGCAGCGGTAGTACCAGTGACAGCGCCTCGTCTTCACTTTGCGGGGAAAAGAACAGGTGACCACCGGCTTTACCGGAGAAGCTTGGAGCGATGGTTTAAATGTCCATGATGCGCACGACCGGTTAAGCCTCGTTCAGCTTATACCATCATCACCTTATCACAATTCCATACCAGCTTCAAAAAAACGGCTGAACCTCGTCACCAGAAGGTCTGGAAAGTAATTCTAGCGACGTCGTCTGCTTTGGGCAGTTCCCCGAGACTACCACACGCCGATCCGCTTGTACCTTTCTAAGTGGGCAATGTCACCAAACTTATTAGACCTGCCATATATGATTGCTTAACGAGCTGCGGAGCTCGGAACCTCGCAACGTATAAAAAGCCAGATGGCTTTCACTATGCTTTTACACAGTTCTTGTAAACATTTCGGGCTCCCAGAGGACGCAGGTTCCAAATGATGATTACATTTAACTCAAAGCCCAGAAAGAATGGTATAAAATGTTTTTTTTTTTTCATGTAAGTTCCGGAAGAAATTTTTTTTAGGGCCGGTTTGGCCTTGGAGACGTTTTTTCCTAGTTGCCACTTCCTCAGGGGAACTTTTTTCCGGGGACGTTTTTACCTACACCTATCGGAAACCACACCTGAAGCAGGCTGCTCCAGATATGATGTCCCGAGCTGATGACCTACATCGCCGGCAGACACGCTGTCACAGGCCACTCAACGACCGGCGACCTTCACATTATTGGGGACAGGTGACTCGGGCTTCATTTCAATCTTCACATGTCGCAATCCAGTGGTGACAGTTGGATGCGATGTCATAAGATATCGGTTGATGTGTAAAGCATTAAGGCACAAGAGCCTTGTCAACGGATTTGCTAGGCAGGTGTGGTGTCCGCGGTTACTCGATCGTGCCTGGGATGTGCCGTACCGTTGTGCCTTGCGGTGACCCCCATGCGACGGTGGCTTGTTCGTTATGCCATCCGAGTCAGACGCGGCCTCAAGACATATGGCCCTCCCCAGATTGCTAACAAGTCCTGACTCTTATAGCATCAGTGGCGATGCGACGGGGTTCCGGGGGGTGCGGTCCGCACTGGGTGCAGCGCTCAAGAGCCCGGGTGCAGCTGGGCAGTGAGAGGGAGGAAGGGGGGGGGGGATGAATTATTGTGTAAAGATGTGAAAAGTCGCACATTGGTGCTGCTGAGACACTGACTGGCAAGTGTGATCCTCTCGTAGATCGAATTATTATGTTGTCATAAGGGCTTGAAAACGCATGCCTTATGCCCATACTCCACGCCATTTTAGCGTTGGAGCGGGCTTGTGTACTTGCGTGTGCCCTGGAAACACCAGCATTAACCCATCGGAAACCGCGGAAGCGGCGGCCGCCGCATCGCCTCTTTTTGTGTCACTCTCCATTCCCAAGCGAGGACTGCCAGCAGTATCCGGCAGTCTTGTGTCTTGTTCATTTAGCTCCTGTGCCTTTCTCGCCCCTCTGCCCAGTCACACAACGCCGAAAGGCACGGAATGCCTGGCCTCAGTGGAAAGGAAAGTCTGATCACTACGCTCAGACTAGAAAAAATTATAAATAGAATGAGAAGCAGGCCACCTCTAGCAAGGCCAGGTGCTTTAAAGGGGGGATTGAGATTGAATGTACCCAAAGGGGCTCACGTAGGGCATTATGCGGTTAATTCTTACCCCTTTTCTCTGAAAAAGGCAGTCATTGTTACAATCCGAAAGCGACTGAAAACATTAAAAAAAAAAAAAAAAAGAGCCTGGAGACGCTCACCGTCTCCCAGTTTCAAAAGGCCGTTTCGCGCTTAATATTTTCTGCTGGTATGGCTTCAAAGCGCGTTGGTAATTTTGCAGTACGGATGCGGAAGTCAGCTTGCACCAGTTGGAGGAAAGGAGAGGAGAAAAGTTAAATTCAGAAAATGCAAAGTCCATGCATGTGGCATGTGAAAGGCTCTGCTTGGGACCTCCTAAATACAACGCGTGGCATTGAAAGTGTTGAGGAACGGGTTCGGTTACAGAGTGAGCTGAGTGTTTTTCTGTAAACTCCCATTATGCGACCTCGTTTACAACCGCCGCCCTCTTGTATAGTAACCAATGCAGCCGAGCACCCGAAGATAGTTAGCTGCACCATGACGAAGACTTCCGGTTGCGACATTTCATAGGCACCTTCATTTTTGAAACGTGCCTGGAACAGCCGCAACGCTGATCAAAGGATTGTTGCAGTGGCACCTGACAGTAAAGTCCGTGTTTGCAAGAGTCGGATCTTACGATTGCTTAGGGGCTCCGAACGAGCGTGGGAGCAGTTGGGTTCTTTTTCAAACTGCTACCGAGAGCACACGTGATTGTGTATTACAGGGTTTGCAGAAAATGAAAGAGAGCCCCTGTAGACGACAACGAGTACGCGCGGTGCAAGCGAGTACCTGATACCCAGCCACAAGGCGTGGGAAAACAACGCCGGCCGCCCGCCTTCAGACCACAGTGCGTCTGGCCTCTGGTGCCTAGCGCCGCATCATCGCCAGTTGTCGATAGCTCGAGCCGCATTGCCTGCTTCCTTCCCCATGAATCCTCTTCTCCCTGTCCTCTCCGCTTTGTGTGTGCTATGGGTTGGACCTTGTACAGACCATTGTTTAAGAATAAAATATAAGTTTAATATAATCGGAACCCAAAGAGTGAGCGTCGTTCCTTTTGGCTCCTTCGCGCGCGGCCCCGCCGCCCAAACGAGTCTACACGCAGCTAGGACTTAAACTTAGTGCGGCTCCAGTTGTATCGTTCAGTTGTGCTTGCCTATTGGCGTGATAGTGATGAGTGTGCAAATTTGTAAGAATATCAGGCTTAATCAGAGGAGCCTCTGAGAGGGCAACCTGTAACATGTTTGCATATTCTCCCGCGTAATACTTGTTCGACGACGAAGATTTGAGAGCAGAGAAGGTAGAAAGGAAGTTGCGATGCGGTGCTATATAGCGCGGAATGGGAGGGGGGGGGGGGGGGTGCAACGCCACTGCCTAGCATCCAGGTTTCCTGTGGTCCTCACAGCGTTGCTGAATGCGCGATTGCCCCTCGGTACCTCAAGGCGGCTGCTCCTTCAATGTCAACCAAGGCCGATAAGGCTCAGATACCAGCAGCGCCTACATTAACTGAGAAGACGCCTGCAGTGTGGGACGCGGACCTTCCAACTAGGTCGGCTCAGTCCGACACTTCATTGAAAACGCCCCCAGCAAGCTCCGAAAAGTCGGCTGCCGCGGAAAATACAGTGCCTACAGAGCCACTTTCCATTCCTGAGAGAGTTGAGCATCTGGATGTTCGCCGGTGCTATCTCGGTACCAGGGCGTATACGAGCCGTACGTGAAACTACTGGAAGACTATATATATATATATAGGGGGTTCACAGCAACCATAGTTTTTCATAAAGAAAGTAACAGAATTCCTATAAAGAATCGTGGGTAAGGAGACAAGATCTCCACAGTGCTATTCACAGCTTGCTAAGAAGTACTCAGACTTGGAATGGGAGCAGTTAGGAATAAGGATAGATGGAGAATACCTTAGTATTCTGCGATTCGATGATGGCATTACCCTGCTAAGTAACTCGGGGGATGAACTGCAAAGAATGATAACCTAGACAGGAAAAGCAGAAAGGTAGGCTTGAAAAATAATATGCGGAAGACTAAGGTAATGTTCAACAGCCTCGGGAAGGAACATCAGTGTACGTTAGGTAGCGAAGCTCTGGAAGTAGTAGGCGAATATGCCTAATTAGGGCAGTTAGTAACCGCAGATTCGGACCATGAAAGAGAGATAACAAGGATAAGATTGGGATGGAGCTCATTTGGCAAGTACTCGCAGATTATGATTAGCAGCTTACCATTATCGCTCAAGAGGAAAGTATACAACAGTTGGATCTTACCTCTACTCGCCCTGAAACATGGAGGTTAACGAAAAGTGTTCTACTTAAGTTGACAAAGCAGAGGGCTATGAAAAAAAAATGGTAGGGGTAACGTTGGAAACATGCA
The DNA here is from genome assembly GCF_055883805.1 of Amblyomma maculatum. NCBI lineage: Eukaryota > Metazoa > Arthropoda > Arachnida > Ixodida > Ixodidae > Amblyomma > Amblyomma maculatum. The sequence continues at coordinate 182,927,058 of NC_139347.1, read as the reverse complement.
GAATGGGTCAGAGAAATAGCTCAAGTTACTGAGATTCTAGTGGAAATCAAGAAGTGAGCATGGGCAGGGCATGTAGTGCGAAGACAGGATAATTGATGATCGCTTAGGGTAACAACTCTTCCAAGAGAAGGAAAGCGTAGCAGGGGGCTGTAGAAAGTTAGGTGGGCGCATGAGCTTAAGAAGTTTGCAGGGGAAAGTGGATGCAGCTAGCACAGGACCGTGTTAATTGGAGGCATATGGGAGAGGCCTTCGCACTGTAGTGGGTATAGTCCGGCTGATGATAATATCGGCACCCACGGTGATGATGATGTCTTCAATCGTAATGACACACGCCCACGGCGGGGGATCAGCCTAGGTACATTGCTAATACAAAACGCTCGTGAACAAAGAATGGAGTATTTGGATAATTATGAGTGTTAAACTAGAATTTGAACAAAATCGATAGCAATAAGAAAAGCAGTGAATTCGTATTCTCCATAGGAATCTACCTAATTTAATTATATAGACGCGAACAGAAACAAACACTGGTTTCAGGGTGCATCCCTTGGCGCTTGCCCTGAAGAAGAGAAGAACCAGGGTAGGGAGGGCTGAGGATGAGAACGGTTGGTCGTTGTCACCTTCTAATCCGCCTTTTGCGCGAGTTTTCTGCGCATGCGCGAAGCCCCAGCGGCGACTGATGAAAACACATTAGAGAGATTTAGCATACCGTGATCCGCGATCCGCCACCATGACACTCTACCGCTTGTGGGCAGGGCGTACAAGCTGATTGGTTCCGATGCGCCAGGTCAATGTGCTGCCATCAAGTATGTGGCGCCATCTATCGGCATGAAAGTGATCTGGGCATGCGCAATGGAACGCGCGGTGACGGTTCACGGTAGCGGATCGCGGATCACGGTGTGCTAAATCTCTCTATTGAGAGGCGTCGACGGCGCTTCTCGTCGCCGCACTCATAGCCAACGCACGGGGGCTGGAGGCGCGGTACGTTCACAGCCTCGGTAAAACGATGCCAACCACCTGTGCCGCTTACGGCTGCCACTCTCGAGGCGTGCCGGGATGCAAGACGCGTTTTGTTAGGTTTCCTTCGGCGAGCCGCGACCTGCAACGGCGTGAAGCTTGAATTAGGGCAACCAAGCGTCAAGACGTGAATGGGCGACCTTGGCAGCCGACTGCGTGCTCTCGACTGTGCGAAAAACACTTCGTTACAGGTATGTATGCATCTAAAGGAAATGTGCATGATGAAAAGTATCTACCGGAGTTTGCACCAAGCCTGTAACCCACCAGTGATAGCCGCAATGAGCACTTGTTCGGCGCGTCTGATGGCGATGTATTTTGTCGTTTATTTTTTTTATGTGCGAAGGGGCCGGGTAGTGCAGATATCACAGGTGGCTGTGTGCTCTAGACCGTAATATTTAGCATGTTTTATCGCGACTGCCGTCTGACTAAAAAGAAAAAATTGGACGTTTGTTGTGATGCACCGCCGTTCGCGAGCCGAGTGGTTGAGCTGGTCATGAGGCTCGCGAACGGCAGTGCATTAAAACGCCGTATTTCTTTTTTTCTTGTTAGTGAGGTGGCAGTCACGATAAAACATGCTAAATATTACGGCCTAGCGCACACAGCCGCCTGTGATATCTAAGCTACCTAGCCCTTTCGCATATAAAGATAAGAAGGGACAAAATACATCGCCTTCAGGCCCCGGTGCAACTGAAGCAATCACGCACCGAAGAAATCCTCATTGCAGCTATCACTGGTGCGCTACAGCCTGGGTGAAAACTCCAGTAGGTACTTTTCATCATGCCTATTTCGCTTAGATGCATACATACCTGTAGTATCTGTGTTTTTGCCGCTCGGAGCATATGACGCACTTGACACTTGCACGACGCACAGTATTTTTTTTTAATTAAAGGCTCGCCTTCGTGCACGCCAAAGCATCCGGATTTTGTTCCTTTGGTGTACGAATTATCAGATGCACTTCGTTAGGGAGCTTGATAATCGTCGTCTTCGTCCAACCGTTTGCAACGTCAAGGAAACCGCCCGGCACAATAAATGAGTCTCCTGGAGGGTTCATGCTCGTTCACTTGCAGAGTGGATCGCTCTGGACGTAGAACAGGGTTGGTTCCTGACCGAGATGCGCATCAGATATGTAGGAGATTCACATGTGTCACCAAGTTGTTGATTCCGCAGAAATCGCGGCGGAGGCAGAAATGAACGTTGGAGATCCTTTCACAACAGAATGACCATTCTCTGCGCACCGAGAACCTTTTCACCACTGCGACCACATCCGTTCTGACTCCTGAGGCCAGAAACCGGCTACAGCTCTGAATCATCCATTGCCAGAAAAATGCAGCGCGTTTCCTGCAGGTGTGCATTCCGGCCGGGACAATGCCCTTTTCACGGGGTGTGTATATGTGACTCTCTGCCGATCTTCGTGGATGAAATCCTATAGCTGCACGGTTGTAGATGACGCGAGGAGGAAGCGACGCCCATTGCACCATGCCGGCGCCGCGGTGACCGCATTGTGCTCGGTAACTCGACACCCCGCGCATATGCGCCGCTCAAAGCCACAGGAGACGATTCCACCTAGCTCTGCAGCATCAACAAACCCCTGGCTGCTTTGCCCTTTGAGATCCCTCTCTCTCTCTCTCTCTCTCTGCCCCCACGCTCACCTGTCTGCCGAAAACCTGCACGCTGAGAGCGTCTCATTCTGTCACGTCGAACACGGCCCGCGCTACACGCTCTTACAATACGAAGATAGTATATGCGTACGTGCGTTATGAGTGGATTGTGAAAACGCTCTACCTTCCCCCATACTGCTTGAACATGATATGCTGCAATCACTGTCACTACTTTCCGCTATGAGGCCAAAAAAGGGGGGAAACTTTCGCTTTCTACCAGCGTTGGCGTGGCCATTTCGTATGGTGCGCTCTCGCGTCGTCTGCTACTCTGCCGCTCAATGTGTTTCCCGCCCGCTCCCGCATGATGGCGCCACATCCTCGCGCAAAAGGCGGATTGTCTGGTGATCGACATCTGGCCAGATGGACAGGTCGTGTCCCGTAGTCGCGTCTTTTCGTTCATCCCAAATACGACGTCGTCGGACATAGCGGAGGTCGAGATGGAGGCATCCTCAAGTTTCAGCTTGAAGCGGACTCGAACCTTGGCGTCTTACAAGGACTCTTCAGCAGGTCGGCCCAGGAAGTCTCCTGCTTACTTGGATCCGACCTTCGAAAAAAATTGCGAGAGCACTGTAATGGTAGGTCGGCTCCCAGACCGGATGGGGTCACAAATAAGACTGAGAAACTTGACGACTCCGTGGACAAACTCACGGAATATATAAACGAGGGATGGAGAGAGGGCTTCGTACCGAAGCAGTGGAAGACCGCGAAGACGGTACTCATCCCCAAATCCGGCAAGGCTCCTAGCTTGAAGAATCTGAGGCCAATACCTCCTTCGTTTACTTTATGCGTGGACAAAGTAATGGAACATCCACTCCTTAATCGAGTAAACACCCATCTCGAACTGACAGGTGCGTATACCCACACACTGTCATCGGGTTTCGGCCTCACCTCTCTACGCAGGACACTATGCTACAGCTGAAACATCGGATTCTGGACGATAAGACCCGTTCCACCAAAGCCATCCTCGGAGTCGACCCTGAAAGCGCATTAGAAAGGGTCGTCCATTCGGCGATCCTGGTTCAAATACAAATCTCGTGCATGAACCTCGGCGAAAGAGCCTATAATTGCGTAGACATTCTCACCTCCTCGTAGCGGGAGACATCAGGTTTGAGGAGCAAACGCTGGGAAGCACTGGCACCCCGCAAGGATCGGTCATTTCGCCCATGCTCTTCAACCTGGTAATAATTGGCCTTGCGCACAAGCTCGGAAAAGTAGAAGACGTCTATCACACAATCTACGCCGATGATATCACGATCTGGGTCAACCATGGCAGCGACGGCCAGCTCGAATTTTCGCTACTGGAAGCGATAGATGTCGCGGAAAAATACCTGAGTAATACAGGGCTCCGCTGTTCGCCCAAGATGTCGGAGCTCCTGCTGTACCGCCCCACGCAGAAGGAGCAATCACCCAGCGGATCAAAGACGACAGAACATTGTCATGTGGTGGTGGCAGTGCCGTTGGTAACAAATGAGGAGACGATCTTTACAGGAATCAACATAGGAATCGGGCTGGCTTTCGCCCACAAAAAGACTAAACAATCGGCGGCGGCGATACAAACAACCGCGCTCAGCGGTCGTCGATCTACGAATATCAGTTCCACTTGACAGCATCAAATTTAAAGGCGGCGAGGAAAGATCTAGATAAAGCCGCAAAGCAGTACTAGCATGACCTGGAATATTGTAGAAACACACGCGAGCGTATGGAATCTTCGAGATACGCCCCGGCGCATCTCTCGCGACAAAGAAAATGATAAAGCATTGTCTCGCGACAACGAGATGAACAAACATGGAATACAGAATCGATAAACTCGCCAGAATCAAAATGGTAAGGCCGCATGCCAGCGGCTGTCGAATAAGAACAAATAAAGATTTAAATAGTTCGCGGCAATATGAAGAAATCAGGTTAAAAACGTGTGATGGCGGAACCATCCCCATCGCGAAAAAAATGAAAGTTCTAGGCGTAATCATAGAATCTAATGGTGTAAACGGCGAGACGATCAGTAAGCTTATACACAAGACTGCCAATGCAATGAGATTACTAAAGGGAGTCACCAATAGGAGAAGTGGCATGAGGGAGGATCGAGAACCTGATACGACTAGTGCACTCCTTTGTCATATGCCAAATAACCAACGTGGCTGCCTTTCACAATTGGCACAAGGCGGGTATACAAGACGGCTCTTGGACTGCCATGTTTGACTAGCACAGGTCTCCTGCTATAATTAGGAATCCACAACACTTTGGACGAACTTGCAGAAGCGCGGCACATATCGCAACTAAAAAGACCGACGACCACCATACCAGCACGACACGTACCCGAGCGGCTTGGAATTAGCTACCACCGTTTACACGAAGAGAAAGAAATAATCCCGCGGAACGTCAGGGACGGCATTCGAGTCGCACAATCCCGAGAAATATACACCAGACGTATAATCAAGGCAGAAGACAGGCCAGAGCCTGGGCCCCGCTGCGGAACTACGGAAAAGCGAGGGAAGCTCGCTTCGTGGACGCTGCCGAGTATGAAGACGGTCGATGATACGCTGTCGCGGTCGTCGACACTGCCGGAACGCTTGTCCACTCCGCCAGCGTAAAATCTCGATATACTGAAGTGGCCGAAGAATTAGCCATCACACTTGCCATATCTGACCCTGATTTCGGGGTCGTTGTCAGCGACTTACGCACGACCATAAATTACGCCAAGGGGAGAATATCCGTGGAAGCCTGCCGAATAATCAGACTTGAAATTCTCACCAGACAACAAGGTCGAGCTAGTTTGGTTCCCAGCACATATGGGGAACGTTTTTCCGCATCTCATCAACCTCAACGAAGTCGTTCACTCCGTCGCACGAGGTCTCGCGTACCGTGCCGGAAAGCGTCATCGTGAAGAAGGGAGGAGAGAGATGCTGACGAGCTTTAATGACAACCAGTCTTCTACCTGGCACGCCGGACCTTCCCTCAGCCTAGCAGCAAACTATGCACAAACAAATACATACCCGAACCTGCAGCAGTACAACAGAATTAATTTGCTTCGAGATATATGACATCAACACATGTAAGGTCTACAAGATAAACAGCATCACTTAATCACATACACTGGAAGTACAACGGCACTATTGACAGGCGTTAATCCCGAAACCCTCTCACCGAGGTTGTCCGCCGCTCTGCGCAGCTCCAGCCTCAACGACTAACCTTGGGCTGCCCGGCAGGCCCTCATGGCGGCGTAGAGACAAAATATCGACGCTCCTACGTGGGACACTTAGGCCCGGTCGTGTTAAGCCCTGCCAAACACCAAATAAAGTTATTCCTTCTCCTCCTGTGGAATCAACACTGTAGACATGCGAAAGCCTAAGCGTGGCTGGTGCACAGGGTGCATCACGTACGTTTGCTCTCATTGTCATATCAACTAAATGCATCCTCATTATCATTGCTAATGTCATCATTATCACTAATTGCAGCGTCATTGTTATCGCTACTATCATCCTCACGGTAAAAAAGGAAAATTTGATGTGCGTTTCACGATCCCGGGCGTTATGACCGATGACGTCAAAACCTCGCGGTATCGGTATCTCGCGGAATCTCGCGAATTAGTGTGACACTTTCGTGGCCGGACGGACAGGGTCACGAACCATTAATGGTTTGATCACCTAACGCCCCAGGAGCAAAGGAACAGGACTGCTGTTGTTTGGCACCAGAACAAGACTGCCGAGGTTGGACGAGTGTCACAAAAGTGGCCGCATTTATATTTCATAATAAGGCAATTAATAATATGTAGTATTCTAGAAGAGTTGATTGATATATTTCAGTGTATTCTGTTTGCCTCTGCCTTGTCGGTAATGTCAAGAGCATGCGTACGTGCGCGTTCTCGTCGCGGGGTAGTTCCCGTGCAGTTAGACAAATCCCCTCGCAGTGCGCGAGCGGGGGTGTCCTCCCAGCTTGTTTTGCAATGTGACCCCTAGCAGGGCCGAAGTTGTTGGCGTACGTGCATCCGCTTTTGGTTGTTTTGGTTGTTCTTTACGTTTTTTCATCCGCAACATGGCGGCCATGCAGTGTGGAAGTTGCGGGGCCTACGTGCCCCTTCCTGCGTGTGCACTTGTGCGTGTTTGTTTCTACGGACCCTGACTTGGGGAGGGAACTGTTGCGTGGGCGTGTCTTACCCATTGTCAACCAAAGGCTAGAAAAGAAGCCGACTCGGACCGAACGGCAGTGCGCCTCTCGTCTCCAAGCACTCCGGGCTCCCCGAACCGCCGCCGCATCGCACCACGAAGACTTCGCCCCAGGGCTCCGGAAGGACCATCGCCTTCGAGAGCTCCCCATCTGCGCCGTCTTTGTGAGTGGAGTGCTGCCGCGCTCGTCGGACAATATGCCCGTTTCCTAGTTTCTTCTGAACTTTCTCTACACTCGTCTTATCTTGTTTTAAACGTCTGTGTTCAATTTGCATGTATCTTGATAGTGAGAATTTCGACTGATGTATTTCTAATTGCTAGTTTTTTTTTTTCATGTACGCTACCTTAACTGTGTTGTTTTAAATGCCTGTAAATGCTTGCGTCGTATCATCCTGTGTATAATACTGAGAATATTGTTTTTCCACCATTGACTTCGTGGCTCTGTTCTCATTCACAACGCTGAACGTAACCGGCTAACGCTGGGCGTCAAAGTTCCAACTACCTTTGCCTCGGTTCGAGAAGGCGTCTCGCACCCCTTCCGGAGCCGTGACGAGTCACGACCAGCCGCCGTCTTTATTTTCTTCGCCGGGAGGCGCGCGATGTCTGGGTTTCCGGTTCTACACAAGAGGGCGCTACAGGGCCCCCCGCCTTGAAGCCCCTCGATAATCAAGGGACTTTACCTCGCCTTAGTGTTCCTGTATATGCTCCCGCAGGGACACTACCCCACCTAGACTGAAAGTGGAAACTGGCGGAGGGCCGACGATGGCACTGGAGCAGGAGGTCAGGTGGTAATGCGAGACTGTCCAGTGCAGTCTCCACGTAAGCAAGCTTAAGGTGGTCTAGGCTGACGGTCTTGGCCCGGCCGTTCTGAGGAGGGTAGCGGTTTTCGGATTGCCGTGGAGAACGCGGAAAGGTCCGTCGTAGGCCGGTGTTGTGTTAGTGGAGCTCGGATAGCATCGCGGCGCACAAAAAGGTAGGCCGAAGTGGCCAGGTCAGGGTGTACAAAATGCTATGGTGGCGGGACGAACGAGGTGAAGTAGGCCGGAGGTCGTTAACGCAATCCAACAGGCGTTGAATGAATTCTCGGGGCTGGGCTGGGAGCTGCTGTAATGTAAGGAACTCTCCTGGAAGACGCAGATCACTGCCATACGCCAGCTCTGCAGCTGAGCACTTAAGTCTTCCCTGATCACGGCCCGTAGACCAATGAGCACAAGGGGTAAGGAGTCGACCCAGGCGACGCAATTGAGGCGAGCAGCTAGTGCCGCCTTCAATTGGCAGTGAAGGCGTTCCACCATGGTACACGGGTGATCTGCAGTGGTACGGTAATGCTTGACACCGAAATTACGATTAAGGGAAGCAAACAGGGGGTACTCAAACTTGCGGCTACGGTCGATTGTCACGGTGCCAGGACAACCACATCGAGATACCCACGTAGAGGTGAAGGCGCGGGAAAAAGTCTCCGCGGTGATGTCAGGAATGGGGACTGCCGCCGGCCAGCGAGTGAAGCTGTCGACGACGGTCAAGATATAACGGTAGCCTCGAGACACGGGTAGAGGGCCCACAATGTCTAGATGTACATGGTCGGAACGACGGCCAGGTGGTAGGAAGGCCACGTCTTGGCATGACGGCAATCCTTCGTCGTCTGGCAGGGCCTACACAGGCGTGTTCAAATGCGCACATCAGCGTATATTCCTGGCCAAACATAGCGCTGGGTGAGAAGTCGCTGAGTAGCCCGAAAGCCTCGGTGGCATATGTCATACAGGGAATGGAAGATGGGGCGACGTAGCGAAGCCGGAACAAAAGGGCGAGAGGGTCTGTTGACACATCGCATCACAAGGGCTCAGACGATCAGGGATTGGGCACAACCGTAGTCGGAGGGAACGAGGGTTCTCGAAAAGCGGCGAGCTCACGGTCATTCTGCTAGGCGGAAGATAATGCGGCCCAGTAGGTGGTGGGAGATGGAGTGTCTACCACGGCAATACGAGAGAGGGCATCAGCGGCAGTGTTAGTGGCACCTTGCACATAGCGAACGCCGGTAGTAAACTCAGAGATATAAGCGAGTTGGCGGAGTTCGCGTGAGACGTGCGGAATACATACGCCAGAGGCTTATGATTGGTCAGCACGTGAAACTAGCATTCTTTTACAAAAACGACAATGGTGTCCACTCGGAGTTAATGTACTGCTGTAAGACAGGCTCCGACTGCCACTTTGGAGGCATCCACCATCAATCTCGTAGGCGCGTTGCTGCGCGGACGGACCAGAAGCACGGCGTTCGCGACTGCTTGCTTTGCGGTAGTAAAGGCGGCCCGGGCTTGCGATGACCAATAAATGGTAGAGGACGGGCCAACGGTTGATCGGAGAAGGTCAGTGAGCGGGCGAAGCAGCTCTGCACAATGTGGCATGAAGCACCTGGAAAAATTTACCAGCCCCATGGAATTGCTATGGGGCCGGGGATAATCCTTGATGGCCTGGACGGAGGAGCGAGAGGGTGGATACCCTCCGATGATATGTGATGACCGAAAAACTCGAGCTCAGAGGCACCAAAAACACAATTGGAGAAGTTCGCAACCAGTCCGTACTGAAGACGCTTGAACAGAGCACGTAGGTGTTGCTCATGAGCTTCAGGTGTAGGGCTGGCGATGATGACATCATCCAGGTACGCGAAGACAGGCGGCAGGCCCCGTGTGACCTCAGCCATTAACCACTGGAAGGTTTGAGCCGAATTGCGTAGTCCAAAAGGCATGCGCACATAAACAAACAAAAGGGCGTCGTAATGGCAGTCTTGGGTATGGCGGCGGGTTCGATGGGAACTTTGTGACATGCCTTCACCATGTCAACTTTGCTAAAAATGGTGCAGCCAGCGAGGTGCTACGTAGAGTCCTGTATGTTGGGCAGCGGATAGCTGTCGTGGAAAGTCTTGGTGTTCAACGCCCGATAGTCGCCACAGGGACGCCAGTCATCGAGATACCGCTTGGGCACCAGATGCAGCGGAGACGCCCACGCGCTGGGCGACGGGCGTATAATGCCGAGCTGTAGCATGTGGTCGAATTCAAGTTTGGCAATAACAAGACGGTCTCCAAATGAGCGGCGTGGTCGAGCAGCTGTCGGTGGACCCCAGGCGACGATGTGATGTGTCACCGTATGTTTCGGCGCCTGAGTGAGGTTTCATGGCTTGGTCAGCTCCGGGATATCCACCAGCACTTTTTCGAACTCGGAGGAAGGTATCAGCATGCGGATGCCCATGGGAGCAAGGTGGGTGAAGACTCCTGATATGGACAGATGAGTGAGACAGTCAGTTGGCAACGCCGGCGCATGCTGACGTCCAAGGCGAAGTATGAGAGGAAGTCCGAGAGGATGATCGGGTGAACCACGTCTGCGATGACGAATACCCATCGAAAAGTGTGGCGAAGCCCGAAGTCGAGGTGAGGCATCTTATACTTCTGTCACACGGGCAAGTCCCAACTCCCTCGAACATCTTTTCCATAAAGGACCACGCAGGGAGTTCAGCCCCAAAGGAGTTGTCACCGTGTCACACGGCTAAGAACGAGCTCCTCAAAGACGCTGTCAGGGTCCCATTAGGCGCTGTTCGTTTTGTGTATGCATATAAAATAATCAAGTTAGAAACATGTAAAGTAATTTTTAGCTGCTTTCTTTTCAATAGTTTGAATTGAATTTAAAATATAAATGTACCTTCATTCATATGAAAGGAATGCGCTGTTACTTTTACTAGCATAGTGGGTTTGTCCTTTCTGCTGGCCACAATGTGCTTCCAAAATTTTTGCGTGTATGTTTGGATATTAGTGCATTTCCTTTTTTCCATGCTCTACGTTGTGCTACAGTAATAAAATTAGTTACAAACGCAAAATAATGCATAAGTGCTTCTTTTAAAACCTGCATAAAGCTCACGGGGAACCAGAGTACTCCCTTTACCTGCTCAAGGGAGATGATTGGAACTCCTTACGCTAGGAACTTCCTTAAACTTCCTTTCCTAAAGGACTGCCGTGTGACACGGTGCGTATCTCCATTGGGATAAAGACTACCTTGGTTGAAGGGAGTTAAAAGGAGTTCAGCCGTGCCCGTGTGACAGCAGTATTAGTTCGTACGTGGCTATAGACGAGACGTTGGCAGCACGGAGCGACCGCCCTGATGACTTGGGACGATTAGCCTTAGTTGGTGGAACGGTCGCGGCTGATTTCCACGTCCGTGTCTATAAGGAACCTAGTGCCGGAAAATGTGTCAGTTACCAAAAATAGGATAACCGATGGTCGCTGAGGGTAACAAACTGGATTCCAAGGGAAGGAAAGCGTAGCAGGGGGCGGCAGAAAGTTAGGTGGGCGGATGAGATTAAGAAGTTCGCAGGGTCAAGTGGATGCAGCTAGCACAGAACCGGGCTAAGTGGAGAAATATGGGAGAGGCCTTCGCCCTGCAGTGGGTATAGTCAGGCTGCTGCTGCTGCTGCTGCTGCTGATGATGATGATGATGACCAAAAATAGGTGGCTTGGACGACTGGCGGGACCACACGTCGCAGTTAGTGATTGCGGCTGGCGTTTTCCGACCATGAACAGGGTGATGTGCAGTTCGTGGGCCCGGTGTCGAAAACGCCGGTGTTACCAGCGGAGAGCCGGAGGGCTGGGACTCCGAGCTTGACGTGTGCGCGAAAGAGCGTGATGATCGAGGCGAGGCGGCTGGGTCTCCTGAGGTAGGCTGCGGAGGGCGGCGACTGAGGCGGCGAGCTCATCGAGACGGGCCTCCAGGCGCGAAATCGCCGGGTCTGTAGGCGGCAAAACAGCAGTGACGGATGGGGAGGCCGCCTCATGAATGTTATCGGCGAGCTCAGCCAGGCGGTCGAGCGTGACGTCATCGGCTGCAGTAAGTGCGAGGCAGATGGGCTGGGGAAGGCGTTGGAGGAAAAGCTGTCGAAGCAACGCTGAGTGGATGCAGGTATCGCTCTCACCGAGAAGCTAGCGCATCCGGCACAGAGGCTGGGAAGGGCGGCGATCGTTAAGGTCTTTCTCGGTAAGGAGCTGCTGGAGGCGGGAGTGCTCCGACGGCATAAATCTCTCCAGTACTTTGGTTTTCAGGTGCTCGTAAAGTGGGGCGGAGAGAACATCCGAGAGTTCGCCGGCAACGTCGGGAGGAAGGCTTGAGGCGACATAGTAGTACCGCGTCGTCTCCGAGCTGATGCGGGCAAGGCGAAATTGCGCGTCGATATGATGAAACCAAACTTGCGGGTTCTGGGGCCAGAATGGGGGGAGACGAACCTGCAGTGATGAGACGTCCTGCGGACGTGAGTCCTGTTTCGTGCATGCTGCGGGATCGGTCATTTCTCGTCCTAGGTTACCAGACGAAAGCCTAACGCCTTAGGAGCGAAGGAACAAGGCTGCTTTCGATTGGCACCAGAACAAGACTTCCTGCCGAGGTTGTTGTTGTTCTCTAAATTGATGGCACACACTCACACAGGGGGATTGGTCAAGAATTGGTGTGCAGAGATGTTTGTTTTGAGATGTACAATTACATCGCAAAAACAATGAGATGAGGGCTAGGGAAAAGAGAAGGAAAGTAGAATATGAAAAAAAAAGGAGAATTCATAACGCGCGCAGGAGCAGAATACTGAGATTTGTATTTACAGACTAAAAATTTTGGCACACTGGACCACTAAAATGCGATAAGGCGAAAGCCTTTGTTTGAAACTTCGCTAATTGATGGTTTTACTGTCTCTGCTTCTATAGACTGTGTGGTGGGGTGTTCGAGAAAGCTCCAAATGAAAGGCGCCACACGGACGCCTGAATCGGTATGACGCGATAGCGTAAGCTACCAGCCAACATACAAGGCCCCGCTTTAGCCAAGCCGTATGAGCGCATGCGTTGTCTAGGGATAACGTGAATGCAAGGGTCTTGGCAGGCTGATTCTGATATCATCCTCCCATGTGAAAGGAGAGGCCAGAGTTGGCAGTGCCTGCCAAACGATAGTGCATGCCTGTGATTGGTCGAGACCTCTATGACGTCATGCCCACCGCAAAAGTGTGACACTTTTACTGACGACAATGATGAGTCATAAAGGCTTTCGTCTTAAAAATTGAAACATATTAGCAAGGCAGAAGTTTAGATTCTATTAAAAAGTTTTGAAGAGCATTAAAAACAGACCTGTGGCTGTATTCAAGCATGGTGGCACCGAATGATAATAAGATTTGGCTGCTCAAATTAGGTCCAAGCTGTTGCAACGGTTTCTCCAAATACCGCCTTCTCATTATAAAGAAACGGCGGCAGAACAGCAAGAAATGTTCTATTGTTTCCGCTTCCCCGCAGAATGCGCAGACGGGAGTAAGCGCCAAACCAGACCTGTGCATACAGAAATTTAGAGGCGGGATACGGCAGCGCAGCCTGGTTAGAGAGACTTCAGTCTGCCGTAATTGACATGATTTCCTACCACAGGAATACTTAAGATGCATTTAGTAATCTGATCTCGAAATAGATCCAGTCTGCGTGCTTAATAAGCAGTGCCTACGAAATCGCGTTGCTGTTATGTGTGCTGTAGCCGGGAGGGTAGGCAACACGGGCCCATTCTTTAGCTAGTCTATCAGAAACCTGCCACATTATTGTGACCTGGTACCCACACTGTATGTATAAGGCTCAAATGTGAAGGGAGCTATGGAAGAAAGGTGTTTAAGATTGGCGAATCCGTATTCGAAGAAAGCGACGAGAGCACGGAATAAGAGTCTGTAATTACAGCCACTGCTGAGTATGGTGGCTCTAGTTTACGCAAAGCAAGCACCACCGCCTGAAAAATTGGGGTGAAATCCGGAAGTCGAACAGAAAAAGCCCAGTCTAATCTCTCTTTCATACATCAAGTGCAACACTGCCAAAGCTACAGCTCTTGTTCGCGCTCTCCGCAACCGCAATAAAAAATAGTGCCTGCTCTTGACGAGAGGAAATAATAGTTATTTTGTCTGCAAGCTTAATACATCTTACATTTGCCATCAACTTCATAAAGAGCACCTTTTTTAGGTAGAAAGGATCGGATTCGGTGAATTTGTATGTTTTTTACGTCGTTTTCGTTTGTGTCGCATTTTCTCTGCCCCGCAACCTTGCCAGCTGTGCCACTAGATGGCGCTGACTGTACCCTCCACACTATGCATCTCTTTTTTGAGAAAATGGTTCTTCGATGCGCATTTTTTTCTATAAGAACCGCACTGCGAAAATGTCTAGGCATGCGAAGCAAGTTATTGCAAACGTGTATGCTCGGAATAGAACCCGTTTCTGCAGGAACCACTCGGCCACAAAACGAGCGCGTAGTGATACGCCTCCTTTTTTTTTCTTGCGGACTACTTGCGTAGCTTTCGCGGCGTTGCACCTGATGTATGAAACGGAGTATAGAAGAAGGCAGTATACTCCAATGCCTGTCTTTCCATGACATTGAGAGGCATATCAGTTGCTATCATTATGCTAATGGGAAGAATTTGTAAATTATCTTCTAATAATCCATTTAAAATTAGAGTTGATAAGTGTTTTGCGTTACTGGGAAAAATCTCATTATAGACAGATTGAACCGAAGATCCACTAACTTTTGTTGGAAGGATGTTAGAAAGGATTTTGTTTAAAGGTTGTAACCAATAATGCACTAGTGTTGTAATAGTATTTGTAAAAAAGGCCGGCTCACAACAAAAAAAATTGACAATGAGCGATGGAAATATGATTCATATACTTTAGGTAAGTCTGGACAGTCAAAATTGTTATCTAGCTAACAACGGTGGTATTCGGGCTTCAAGGTAAAGTACATTGCTAGCCACAAATTTGGGGAGCCTAAGGCATAACCTAAGGGCTTCCCGCTCTAAAAGAACGAGCGAACGAATTTTGTTTGCAGGAGAACAAAAAAACAACACAGATTCAAATTCTATAATTGTCCGGACATGCATAACATAAATAATTAAAAGTGCATCTCGCCACATTCCAGACCTGTAATTGCTTAACCTGCGCAACAAGCCCACAGCACGAGCCTCTTTCGCTGCAACATGGTTAATGTGATCTCTCCATGTCAGATTATCATCATAAATGACACCTAGATACTTGAAATACTTAACTTGAGGAATAATTTCTTGCTGAAATGTTAGAGAAAGGATTTACCGAATCGTTAATTTGGAAAACAAGGACAGCGCACATTTTTTTACATATAATGCAAATCGCAAATCACATAACCAATTCTGAAGGAAGTTCAGGTACGATTGCGGGCGCCCATTGAGGGTCTGAGTGTCAGATGCAGCCGTAAAGAACGCGATGTAATCCGCATAGACATACGCGCGAACTTCTCAATGAGTGAGAATAGAGTTCAATAAAATGTTAAAGAGCACAGGCGAGAGAACTGCCCCCTGAGGAACACCTCTGGTTTGATGATATCTGCCAAAATGCACACCATTTAATGCACAATGCTTTGTAGGAATGCTGATATCCACGCAATTATCGCGGAAACCGCATAGTTTCCAATCTTCGCAATGAAATTCTGGGCTCTACACTGCCATCAGCCTTTGCTATATCCAGAGTCACCAAAGCAGCATGCATTTTCTGGCACCGCGCCAGGAGAATTCGACTCTCAAGGTCGGTATGTACATTCCATATTGAGAATTTTGAGCGAAAACCTATTTTATAGGGACTAAGAAAATGTTCTTGCTCCAAAACTCTGTAACACGTTGGAGTACGACCCTTTCAATTAATTTTACCAAGTTTGATGTTAATGATATTGGTCTAATATTGTCCAAAGTATAGCCACCACTATTATGCTTTAATAAAGGTATCACTTTGGCTAGCGTCCATTCACCGGGTATCCAAGAACGACTGAGTAATTTACCAGCTCTAATAAGGAATTTGGGGACACCTCAAAGATAATCTTTATCATTTTTGATGTTACTCCATCAGGGCCAGGAGCAGCAGCTGCCAATGTCATCACTATCGGAGAAAGCTCAGAAAGTGTAATTTAGGGTTCATACTTAAACGTATATACTGGGCCTACAAACGCAGGGGATAAAAGAAGTGTCGATAGAAAACGCTTTTCCAAACCTTTAGCAATTGTTTATACTGTTTTGAGAGCTTCTTTAGTAGTAGAAACACATGAGAGTAAATTTTCTGAGAAAGGAATCTTCTTTCGCGATATTAAAAACCCGAAAAGTGCACATCGATTATCAGATTGTGAAAGGTAATTGAAATAGCCTCCACTATTATGCTTTAATAAAGGTATCACTTTCACTAGCGTCCATTCACCGGGTATCCAAGAATGATCGAGTAATTTACCAGCTCTAATGAGGAATCTGGGGACACCTCAAAGATAATCTTTATCATTTTTGATGAATAATCTTTCGCTTGTGCGACTGTGCGTTTAAAAGCAGCGGCAAAAGATTTATGATCATGCCAAGTTTTGGGGCACTGGTTGTGAAGGAGCCTCTCACATGCTGCCTTTCTTCTTCTATAATCACGCGAACAATCTGTATTCCACCATCTTGTAATGTATTGCCTTTTGATGCACGCACCATGAATTTACTCTTTTTACGAGATGCAACGGCCTGGCATAAGGGTTGTGATTTTAGTTCTTCCGTAGTGTTAACCACTGACGCAAAAGAACTACTCAAATATGTCTGAAATTGGTTATAATTAACATATGACCTCAACTGAGAGCTCGGCGGAGTTAAGGAGTAGTTAAACATCAAAAATAATAGGCATATGCATGGTCGCTAGAGTAGCTGCTATCTACTGTCGACCAGTTGAGTACGGTAACACTAGGACTGGAGAAAGTTAAATCAATCACAGATTGACTGTGAGCTCGTACGAAAATAGGTAAACCAGTATTCAAGCAATGAAGGTTATTATTTAAAAGCCAATCACACAGGCATTTGCCGCAGATATCCGTCTTATAACCCCAGGAAGCATGGCGAGAATTAAAGTCTCCAGCCAAAATAACCGAATTTTGACAATTAATTAGTAAGTAGTCTAGCGATTATGTGTCCTGAATGCTAAGTGGGAAATAAACATTCGCTAATGTAAGCGGACATAACCCTAGCAAATTAAAATTATTTTCAATTGTAAGCCAAGTTTCTTGCAACCTAATATGGTCTGGATTCTGATTTAAAGAAAGATAAACTAAATCTGTAGTAGCTGAAAGAAGAGATCTACAGTTCCACTGAAGAACTTTTAACGATCATATGTTCATGACTTTCCCTAATGAAGAGCTCGGTTTGCATTTTGTTTGGTCCTTCTTTTGTTCATAGTCTATTGCCCAAAGAACAAGTATTTTGAAATTATTTGCTATCTTCATTATGTATCCTGATGTTATCTGTATGCCCCTCCTACTTGGGCCGTAAAGTACTGCAGTATTGAATAAATAAATAAATAAATATGTTTGTGCAATCCAGT
Source organism: Amblyomma maculatum (assembly GCF_055883805.1). Lineage (NCBI taxonomy): Eukaryota > Metazoa > Arthropoda > Arachnida > Ixodida > Ixodidae > Amblyomma > Amblyomma maculatum. The sequence continues at coordinate 182,909,832 of NC_139347.1, read as the reverse complement.
CAGCAGCAACAGCCTGTCCCAAAATAGCTTCCTTTGGCTTAGTGCCAAACTGTTGCTTTTTTGATTTGGCCTGAGGACGTGGTGATGACGGGTTAGACATCGGGGATCCACTGCGTTTTAGGATTCGCGTATCTGCCTCCGCCATCTCTGTATCATGAGCCTCGCCTAACTTGTCAGAGCTTTGCATAGGAGAAGAGGAAGGAGATTCATCTTGTGGGCGAGACATTGTAGCTAAGGAGTGCTGCGCTGTTACTGAAGGGACATGTATCGTGAGAGACCGCAGCGGATTGCACAGCCTGAGTAATATGTGCTGTCAGAACACTGGATATGCATTCTGTAACAGTGGTTACAATCCTATCAACCATTTTGGCCATGGCCGCTTCCACAACAGTTACTATGGCTTTAGACAGCGAGTAATCTAATGTGGGTCAGAATGGGTCAGAGAAACAACTCAAGTTACCGACATTCTAGTGGAAATTAAGAAGAAGAAATGGACGTGGGCAGGACATGTAGTGCGAAGAGAGGATAACCGATGGTCGCTGAGGGTAACAAACTGGATTCCAAGGGAAGGAAAGCGTAGCAGGGGGCGGCAGAAAGTTAGGTGGACGGATGAGATTAAGAAGTTCGCAGGGGTCAAGTGGATGCAGCTAGCACAGAACCGGGTTAAGTGGAGAAATATGGGAGAGGCCTTCGCCCTGCAGTGGGTATAATCAGGCTGATGATGATGATGATGAATCTAATGTGACTCCAGTGTGAGGGACTCACCACTGGCGCCACCTACCGCTTACAGCTCCACCGAGGCCAAGCGGCCAAGCCTAGTGTGGTGTGCGTGTGCGAGTGTCAGTTGAACGCGTGCTTCGGCGCAGACACGTGAAGCTGAGTAGTGGGACACCATGCCTCGTTAATAAAGCTTATCTCCGTTACCTGAGCTCTGTTTAATGACGGACGCCTCGCCCAACTTCCGCCCAGCCTTTTCTCAGCCATAAAGGGGCGATGACAGGGTAGTTTGACATATTGCCGTTTTATACTTCTGTGAATAATATACCGGTCTGTGATTCTACTCGCAAAGTTTTAGTGCCTAGCGCGCGGCGCATATTACAAAAAAAAAAAACGCGATAGAAATCGGAATTCGGAAGCTCCTCCCACCGAGAGCGACCGCCATTTTGAAATGCTCGTGTGACGTCACATCGTATACACGGTGGAGCGCCGTCTGCAAGGCAGGCTGCAATATCAGAGGACACGCCCTTTTTTTTTCTTGTGACGATTGACACGGTGTTCGTCCTTCATGTAGAAGCGCTTGATGATGTTACCGCACGAAAGCGATATATAGTAAGGCATATTTTCTTCAGCCTGAGGCACGCTCACAGTTAGTGGGCTGCACGGTTCCTTAGCTTATCGACGCACTGATCATTCGCATTACACCGGCGACGACGCCAGCACGGCCAACAGTCGCCTATCACCGTAGTGTCAGGTAATAGCCTCCTATAAAGGAGGCTATCGTGAGGTTTTAGGTCCCGCGACGCCGACGAAACTGATCTGCGGACGGTCGTTCAATCTGTTTTGGTCGGATCGGAGGCCGAGCGAGATCTTGACACCCGATACTCAATTGAACGGCCTGAACAGTTGCGCTTCTGTAGCTTAACCGAGTTGGAAGAAGGAAAACAAGAAGCTACACTTTATATGTTCCCCCTTGTCATCAGTAATGTCCTTGGTCAGAAATGTTAGTCGGCGCCGAACTGCTGGCTCGTTCAGCGACGAGTGGGGAGTACGCGCGTTCGGGTGTAGAGTTTCGGCGATTACGGAGCGCGTATTTACAAGCTTTAGCGAGCGGTCGCATGTGGTCATCGAGTGTAGTTCTGGCAGTCGCGATCCCAAATCGACGACTGCTTACATCACAAAGCGAGTGCACTTTGAGCGGGAATAGTCGATGTGACCCTGCAGCTAGCGAGCGCAGCCGGCAGCTGTCGGCGCCGCATGTGTGAATGCCCGGCGAAGGCAGGGGACGTAGCATCCACGGCGCTTCTTGCAGCGCAGTTGTAGTTCGTGAACAAACAAAGGTGCAACTGATGCGAAAAGAAGTGGATAGTTTTGGTATTGCTAGCTGAGCTTGCATTTTATGCCCTGCGAACAAGCAGCATACATCCAGTCATTGCAAAATCTATGTAAACAAACACGCTAGGGGAGGAGTCGTAATCCGCGAATCGGCGCATTCCTGTGAGAGTTTAGGGTTCACACACTAAATACTAAATGGTGTTTGCCTATGGTGAAGCAATCACGAGTCATATTCTAGAGAAGCACTAGAAAAACGAAAGGTGATATTCGTGAGTCCGTCGCAATCGCGCGCGCGGCTGCGGGGTAGGCGAGACGTAGACGGCGGCGACTGGGAAGCTCTTGTTCGGTGCCGGCAGGCAGTGGAGAGCAATCGAATCGCGTTGGGTTTTGCGATGACGGGACTGAAGCGGTGGCGGCAGCGGCGGCACATTCTTTCGTGCTCTGGCCGTGGCCAGACAGCATAGTTTTGAAAAAATGTTTTACTAGCCGAAAATAATTAAGTCTGACCAACACTCGCATATAAGAGCAAGTCACGAGGTAGCGAATCGTTCAAAAGTTTTGGCTGCTCCTCTAATGTCGCAAGGTATGCCTTTTGGAGATTTACGCTTAGTTTTTGGACCCAAAGGGCGATGGCAATAGCTTAACAATCAGGAATTCCATAACGATATTCCCTCCCCATTTTCGCGGCACATGTACACGGCCGAAGGAAACATTGGACAAGTGCCTTTTTATATGCGGGAGCGCTTGTAGCTAAAAGAAGCTAACTCTCATAACGTAAGAATAATACGTTTCTGATTGCATGCCTAAATTATACAGCATGAGCCTGTCGATTTCGGCATTTTCGGCAAACTCTGGACAAAGCCCAGCACAAGCCCGATGATCTTTAAGGTCGCATATTATAGTGAAAGCTGCTCAAAGAAAAGAGAATATGTGAATAAATTATTTTTTCTTAAGGAAAAAACAAAAACCTCGGAGACCACCATCCACAACGTGCATGGTAGAGTGCAGCCGGCACTGCGAATAGCAGACGACATGGCGACATCACGGTATGGTGGCTAGATGGGGGAGGTGACGCCAACGGCGGACGGAAGCCACTCCTCCATTTCAAGCCGGGTGTAGGTGGCGCTGTTGGCCGTAGTGCGATGCATGGTACTCGCCGCTCGCCTTCAGCCGCGGTACTTGAACATACATATGCCCGCCGTGCGTGCAACGCGTCGGCCTTTCAGTGATGTTGTTGCAGGTAATCGTTTAGCTCATTAAACTCTAGTCGAACCTGATTACGGCTGACAGAATTCAATTTTAAGCCGTGGTGGTGCAGTGGTTAGGGCGTTCGACTGTTGTGCCCAAGGATGAGGGATCGCATCCAGGCCGCGGCGACCGCTTTTCACTGGAGGCGAAAAGCAAGGCGCGTGTGCTGTGCGGTGTTAGTACAAGATAAAGAACTCCAGGTGGTCAAAATTCCGGAGTCCTCCACTACGGTGTCTCTCATAGCCCGAGTAATTTTGGCACATGAAACTCAACAAACAAAACAATTAAAATCGATCGGTTGGTACTCCAATAATTCTGGTGCATAGAATATGGGCGTATCTATCCTTTCAGTTCCAGGAATTGAAGGGTCTTGAATGAGTCCCGTCGGATCGAGATAGTGCATGCCGAAAGTAGAAGACAGACCAAGAGAATGAGTCTTCAAGGTATACTGCGCACACAAAACACAAGGACGAGAAAGGTACACAACAAGCGCAACACCTGCGCTTGTTGTGTACCTTTCTCCTCCTTGTTTTGTGTGCGCGCAGTATACCTTGAAGATATGTCTGACCGACTCGCCCAACAACGCACTATTTCAAGAGAATGAGGATGGAAGGATGTTTCGGCTGCGTGCGGTCGCATTTTTTTTTTCCACAACGTTGTTTGTCCCAAGGCATAAAATAACATGTAAGAAGAAAATTAAAAGGCGTAATAAATGAAAGAAAAAAGGTTGGCTGTTCTTTGGTCGATGTTTTCCACCTCCTTCAGTTTCAAGAATACGAAGCATCAGCATTACTCCTAAAAAATGTGATTGGGGATCCAAACAAGCAAAACAAAGCATAGCAAAAATTTATTGCACATCGTAGTAATAGCAATGTACTGCACATCATAACATTCAGGGTAATTAAAAATAACAGATACATTTACACATGCTTCTGTGCAATTAGAAAGAAAAAAAAAACATTAAACATTGATTATCAACACTGCATCCACATCCATCGCTTGGCACTAAGAAATGGGGAGGCAAGGATATCACTTCCCACTAAATAAAAAAAAATATATATTACATTCGACCTTGAATAAATATGCAACTTAGAGCACCCTCCCAAGTTTCAGCACTTGCATTCTTCCCTGCTTAGCGTTGCGCTTACAGTTCTGGGCCTTAACATAGAAGTGCTGCCTGGTAAAATTGGGTAATTTTGCTTGGGAGGGACATACTGTGACTTTTATTTTTTTTTGCGCTGGAGTTCATTTGTTCGGCGAAGTTAGGCCCTCACATTAACATGTCAGCAGCGCAACACATCTGGTCATAAACGAGAGATCACGCTGGCAGCCGCGAACAGACAGGAACGCCGCCGCACCGTCCATACACCGCGCGCGAATCTGCACACGCGCGCGATCGCGTGACTGCATCGCCAAGCTGACCGCAGCGCCACTGCGGCCTTCGCGGCAGCGCTTGAACCAGAGGATCGCGCTTTCTCGGCGGATACGCCGGCGCTGGCGCCACCTCCCCCTTCTAGCCACCATAATCACGGTTGACGTTGTGACGTCAGTGGCCAATTGTTGCCAAACCAGACAGCGGATTCCGATATTATTAATAAAAATTAATTTTAAAACTATCTGCTGCACGGAATGAGCTCAAATTTCGAGGATTTATAATTTAATCTATGAGGAGTGAAATGAAATAATAAGTTTATGCTCAATTGTTAGCTGTCATGACCCCTTTAAGTCCTCGCCCATGCCCTCACAACTGGCGCAATCGATCTCGAGCCATGCCAGAAACGTTAACCCACCTTCCTCTTTGTCCCGTTCGCTTCTCCCGCTCGACATATGGCCGCCTCCCCGCCTTATAAAGCCTTTAGCCCTCTTCGCCTGAGACGTCTCGCTTCTTCGCTACTTGTGCTACCCGGACGATAGAGCGAGTATCTCGCTCGCTCTGCGTGAGCTCTTCGCGCTGCTCGTATTTCATCGCTTCGCTTGTTGTGCTGCACCGTGAATCGCCATGTCCCGCGTGAACTGGAATGAGGCTACGTCGGAGGACCTCGCGGGCTTTACTGCAGATTACCTTCGTGAAGAGCTGGCTCGCCGAAATCTCGGCGCTGCCGGATCGAAGGAAGACGTCATAAATTGCCTTCTCGCTGACATCGCCAACAACCGTACAACCCCACCCCGTTTGCTTACTCCTAACTCTGCCGCAGCCACCCAGCGCCCCGACCTCGCACCGCTTTCGACGAGTCTCGATGCAGCCCAAACAACAGAGTTGCTCACGGGTTTACTCCAGCAACTCCTCCATGTGTCACAGTGGCCTGCAGCCCCGGTTCAAGTCACTACTCTGCCAGACCTGTCCGCTTCACTTTCAACTTACAGTGGTGCCGGCAGCATATCAGCGTCTCACTGGATTGAAGAGTTGGAGGGTACGCGAAACCAGGTTTCATGGGAAACCAGGCTTCGCCGTCGCCCTGGGAAAACTTCGTGGAGCCGCATCTGATTGGAAATCCGTCATTGGCCGCCAATGCCCAACATGGGAGAGTTTCAGGAATGCCTTTCTAGAGCAATTCAGTGTGACAAGTTCACGTTGCTGCAGTGACAACAGGCAGTTACTTGTCGCATGCAGGCGCATGAAGAGAGCCTTGTTAACTATTCTCTGGCGAAGCTGAAGCTAATATCTGGTTGCCCAGTCGCCCTCACTGACCCTCAGCGCATCGAGTATGCCCTTCAAGGCATTGCCGACGCAAGTCTGGCTACCACCATTGCTGCGCAACGCCCAGCCACAGTCGCTGCATATATGGAAATAGCTACTCAACTTGACCTGACATTAAGCCATTAATCTCTTCGACTCACGCGCACAGAGTTCAGATGCCAAAGTACTAAAGCCCAGGCCACAAGCGCCACGACGCAGCACAGAGCGCATAAACTCCCAGTCTTGGTCAGACAGAACCGACCGGCCACAGCACATTTCAGCTCTCCCGCCAGACCAACGAGATGCTCGCTACCACAATACTTCACTAAGCACGGTGCCCCTGCCTACCGCCCTGGCCAGAACCTGGCAGACGCTGTGTGTTTTCAGTGCCGTCAAAAAGGACATCTCGCATCCAAGTGCCGATCAAAACCCAATGCTGCAAAGTCTACCATGTATCCTTTCCCAGCTCTAAACAGCAGCCCTTCTGAGACCCTTGATGGATCACTGGTCCAGTGTGCCCTTGTTAGTGCCATTATTGCCGGGATTGGCCAAGTCTACGCATTTCCTGACAGTGGATCTAAAGTAACACTAATTTCACGCCACCTAGTCAGCTCCTTGCCTCTCCTGTCCTGGACAAGAGTTCCCTTAGTCGTCGTCGGAGGAACATCAGTGGTGCAGTCTGCTTGAAGATTTCGGTTGGGCCCATTACTAGTTCGGTCGAAGCAGCTGCCTTTGACAATAATCCCGTACCACTTATCTTGGGTGAAGACTGGTTTCCTTCGAGCCACGCACAGTTAGTATTTCAACCATCCATGCCTACTGAAACTCCCCATTCCCCAACAAACAAAAGCGTACTGTGCCATGAACGACTGTTGCCTAGGATGTCAAATGCTGTTCTTCTCCAAGGGTCAGCTTTTGACCACTGTGTGCCTGGCCACAACAGCTCAGCAGGCTTACAATGATTGCCTCTTCCCGGACCAGACCAGCCCTTGTGGGCAGCATTGTCTTGCCAAGAAGATGTTTCAAACAATTGCAACAACCCCTCTGAATCCAAGCAAGATGCTTCCCCAACAGTTGAGGTTTGCATTGATCCATTCTTGCCCACCGCACGGATTGGTAGCCACTTGCAAGTGCCTCAGCAACAAGAAATTACAAGCCTCCTGTCAAAACATGCTGAAGTATTCGCTCGTGGAGAGGATCACTTGGGTCTGTACGAATGTGTGGAACATGCCATTGACCTTCTTCCTGATGCCGTGCCATACAGTCGATCCCCTTACCGCTATTCTGCTGCAGACCGTCGTTTCCTACAGGATCAAACAAGCAGACTTCTTCACCAAGGCATCATCTCCCAGCCTCAGGACCTTGGGCATTCCCTGCAGTGGTTGTTAACAGAGGTACTAAGAAGGGCCTTTGTGTTAACTATGTGCCTCTCAACAAGATGACGGTGACTGTTGTTCAGCCCCTTCTACATGCGGATGACATCATGGATGACATGGCTGGCTCGTTGTACTTTGCCTGCCTTGACCTCAAGTTTGCTTACTGGCAGGTTCGTGTCCGCGAAGAAGACAAAGCAAAACTGCTTTTATTACCAACCATGGCGCTTTCATGTGGACCCGAAGAATGCACCTGCCACTTTCCAGCATTCCATGCAATTCATTTTCACAAACTTGAAGCCACATTGCAAAAAGTGTGGTACGCGAGTATACTTAGATGATGTTCTGATCTTTGCGCCAGTTTTGAAGAGTTTGTTAGGTTACTATATGAGGTACTCTGCCTCCTCGGCATCAGTGGATTCAAAGTTTCATTCGACAAATGCAAGTTTGCCTTGGAGTCTATCAAGTTTCTTGGGTTCATTCTCAGTAAGAACGGCAAGCAACCTGACTCTGCCAAAGTGGATGCCATCCTAAGAATTCCCCAGCCTACAAACATCAAAGCAGTTTTGTCACGGCTCCAGACAGCAAACTTCTACCGCCGCTCCGTAAATGATTTCTCAAGGATTGCATCACCTCTGCAAAGTCTGATTCGGTCCGGAGAGTTTTTCTAGACAAGTTCCTGTGATGAAGCTTTCCAACGAATCCGCACAGCATTAACAGAAGCACCCGTGCTGGGCCATTTTGACCCAGATGCCCAAACGACTGTAACAACGGATGCCTCGGGAACAGCAGTTAGTGCCATGCTCTCCCAGAAACAATGTGGCAAAGAAATTGTCATTGAATATGCCAGTCGCGCACTCACCGCCGATGAGAAGTTACACAGTAATGTTTGGGAGTATGTTGGCGTGCATTGGGCAGTCACTATCAGGTTTCGCCACTACTTACTCGGCAAAATATTTTTACTGCTGACAACTGGACTGTTGCATGATTTACAGCTAACATGTCTTCACGTCGATTCACAGCTATGCTGATGGACCTTACTGAGTTCGAGTTTACTGTGCAGAATCATCCTGGTCGCCAAAACGTGGTTGCTGACATGCTATCCCGCTTATCAGCAGCAGTTTTCCACCAATAACAGCCACTAGCAGCTGCACAAGAAGCAGACAAAGAATGCCAGGATCTTCGTCGCTCTATGTCATCTACGGAATTGTCAGAACATGACATTGCCATTATTGACGACATCCTGCACCATACCGACGGAACTACAGGCACACAAACCATTGTAGTGCCAACAAACATGCGCCAAGCTGCACTGGAAGTGGTTCATGATGGTGGAGGCCATATTGATGTTGTCCCGACCCTGCCCAAAGTGAGAGAACGTAACTGGTGGCCGAACCTTGCAGCCTCAGTGACTCGCTACGTCACAGCCTGCCAGATCTGCCAAAGAAGCAACCGCCCCGTGTCTAAAAGTGTTGGCGAAATAGGCTTAATGCAAATCTCAGACGTTCCTTTTGCCTTATTGGTCACTGATCACATTACAATGCTAGCCGCTTCTGGAAAGAAGCATATTTTAAATGTTATTGACTTCGCCACACGCTTCATTGTTCCAGCAGCTGTGGCTTCAACGTCGACTAAGAGGTCGTAGCACATCTGCAGTCGGTGTTATTTCGGTTTGGTTGTCCTGACGATTGCATGTGTGAGCATGGTGCAGCCTTCGAATCTCACCAGTTTAAGCAGTTCTTGCGCATGCATGATGTAGAGATTCACTACTCGGTCGCATACCGCGCAGCCAGCAATCGACTTGTCGAAAGAAGCAATGGAACTTTAGTTTCCGTCCTTCGGAAACTGTGCCCGAACGACCCTGCCTCTTGGCACAGCAAACTTGAAGAAGCTGCATTTGACATCAACTCAAGCTACAGTGCCGGTAGCCACTTTTCTCCATTCGAACTACTTTACAGGTACGTCGCTAAGCTTCCATATCAACGTCACCGTCCCGCTGCGACCAAGACACTTCAAGACCGCCTCCTTATGTTACCACAGAACCGGACTGTCGCAGCAGGCAATACCGAAGAAGCACAAGCAAAACGAAAGACATCATATGATCAGTCTCATATGGATCACTCATTTCTAGTCGGCCGTATGGGTACGCCGCCAAGAACCCGTAGTAGATGGTCCTGGAAAGCTAGCTCCTAAATTCAAAGGAATTTACCCGATCACCGCCAGAAGACTTCTGTGACATTTGTGGCCCCCCGCATCACTGGAAAAGGACTCCTGGATCGACCCTATGAAAGAGTGGTGCACGTCTCTCAACTAAAGCACTATGTTCCACCATATGTCGAGCCCTACATCGTCCAGAGCCAGACCTCAACGCGTGACCCTTATAGTTCTCCTAGTGGTAGTGGAAATGACATGTTCCCACCAGCATTGTGTACTAATCATAAAATCCCACCTCAAGTACCTTCATCGAGACCGCGCTGTCAACATCGGCCACCCGAGCGCTTGAAAGAATACTCCCTCTCCCAGTGAGCGCCTCACGGCACATTTCGTTGCTTGACAAAAGAGACTTGGTCTAACTGAGAGGGGCCGGATGTGAGTGACTCACCACTGGCGCTACCTACCGGTTACAGCTCCACCGAGGCCAAGCGGCCAAGCCTAGTGTGGTGTGTGTGTGTGTGTGTGTGTGTGTGCGAGTGTAAGTTGAGCGCGTGCTTCGGCGCGGAGACGTGAAGCTGAGTAGTGGGGCACCATGCCTCGCTAATAAAGTTTGTCTCCATGACCTGAGCCCTGTTCAATGCCGGACGCATCGCCCAACTTCCGCCCAGCCTTTTCTCAGCCTTATGTGCTCGCCCATGCCCTCACACCAGAACGGGCTGACACCCCTGCATACCCGTGAGCTCTCTCTTTAATGTCTTGTATTACCTCACACCGCGAGCAGCGTTTTCGGTCAATTATCTCAAAAATTTGCATTTATTGAGCCCTAGAAGGACAGTCCAAAGAATTTGCAGAGTGAATTCCACCGTAAAGGCAGCATCTGACATTTTGATGTGAACATAAATTCGACTTATGGGCATCGCCTCATTTACAACATCAAAAAAAGGACTTACAACCATCAGCAGTATGGCCATAACGTCAGCAATTGTTGCACTGCAGAGGCTTTGATGGAAGGGAATCTAGACGGAATATCAAAGGTAACGCTTTAATCTCTGATGGGCAGTCAGTGCCCGCAAAAGTAACGATTACCGGTTCTTTTGGCACTCGAACGTTAGTTGCCTCCTGCCTGCAGTGATAGTCAGCAACAACACCTGCCGCGGAGAGAAGTTCAAGGGTTTCTTCTTGATTCAAGAAGGTATATACACCTCGGAAGGGACCTTTTCTGCAGGCCAGGTGTGAAGGAATGAAACTGCTTACTGGTTGAGATGCAAACGAAGAGCAGTTTAGTAGGTTCTTTACGCATGCCAGGTTTGGTGAACGGCGCAGAATCCCGCCGCTACCAAATTGACGTACCTCAGTTATTCCTTCGCAGAAGGAAGTGGCTTCCTGAAGAGCAGCTCGAACAGCCCCTGGATTGTTGATTTTAATTGTGCCACCACCCTTAGGAACGAGCGCCACAAGGATGCTGCTGACGCCGGACCTCTGAAAAGCTTCCAAGGGTAGATCGTTAGACAGAAGGGAAGTTGACCAAGGTGAGTCCCCTTGGCGGAGAGACTACGTTGACGTTACCTTAAATTACCAATCTCACCACGTGCTTTAGCTACATAAAACAAAAGATGCAAAGTAGCAATGGGGAAAAACAAAATCAGGAAAATGACTGAACAAGCGCACGAGTCTATTAAAGAATCTTATATTGCGAGTAATGAAGTCGCGCCCTTGAGAGATACTCCCTCGTCCTTTAAACACACACACACGCACACGCACGCGCACACACGCGCACACACGCGCACACACGCGCGCGCACACACACACACACACACACACACACACACACACACACACACACACACACACACACACACACACACACACACACACACACACACACACACACACACACACACACACACACACACACACACACACACACACACACACACACACACACACACACACACACACACACACACACACACACACACACACACACACAAGTTAACGACGTGCCCGGCAAGGAGCAAGAGCCAACTCCAGCGCCGTTAGTTCATGCGACGGACACCGGGGATACCTCTCCAGGCGGAGCTATGAAACTGAGTTTGTTCTAGTAGTAACGTTGGTCGAGGGTCCCTCTTACCTCACAGTATTTGCACTGATCATTGTCCCTAAGGTCTGCTAGTGCGTGAAACGCCCAGAACGGCGTGAATCGCCTGATGACGTCATCACTAGTCGTGACGTCACCATGTGATGCCTTCATAGTCACACTCATTTCAAGGCATGATATACTACACCACAGATGACGTCATCATTTATTTCAAGGTGCGACATACTACACTACTGATGCGTCTGTATCGTGACGAGAAGCTACTAAGAGACCGAGGCGACTACATAGTGGCAGGAACAAGAACTCGAATGGTTTATTTGCAGGCCGTTTTATACAAGCCTTGGGTAGGGCTGTAGGTGGCTCTGCGATAGTAAGATAGTACAGTGCATCTCTGATACATTCTCTGAGGGGTAATGAAAATGAAAAAGAGTTAGGCTACTTGAATAAAACGAGCGTCGCTATAAGTCGTTGCAGTGGCTTGACTGTACCTGTTGACCTTCTTGCAACAGGCGTCGGCCTAGGATCAGATGGTGGTGTATGGTCCACTGTACTTGCGGGTGCTGCGTTGCCGGCGGCGGACTGTTGCTGGGGTGAGCAAGTATTCCGTAACGGCGATTGAGCAGCAGAGCTGTTTGAAGCGGACGTGCTGGGGGCCCCTAGCTCGCGATCGAGCGAGGCACAGTCATCTTCTTCGTCACTGGTGTCCGGTGCACATTTCTCGCGAGCATTGAAGTTATTGGATTGGAATTGGATTGAATTGGTAAAACGTTTATTCGGGGCCTGCAGTAGAACGCGCGCTCGCGCGCGCGCGCTCCGGACGGGGCCTACGTCGTCCTCTGGGCACCGGCCGCGCGGCCTGGGTCCCCGCTCGCCGTGGCCGGCTCGTTGGTTCCCTGCCGGGCCAGCGCCTTGATGACCTGCTGGACGGCCCAGAATTGCTCCTCTTGATTGTCGCTCCCGGCGGCTGCTTCCAGTCGCGGCGGGATCCTCCCAGACTTAGCTTCTTCCTGGTACTTGGTACAATTCCACAGCATGTGTGCGAAGCCGGCCGTCTCCGTTCGGCAGACTCTGCATTTGTCTATCGGGTGCGTCTCGGGATACATTCTATGCATCAGCGACGGACTGGGGAGTGAGCCCGTCTGTAGCTGTCTGAATAAAACGGCTTGCTCTCGACTGAGCCCCGAGCAAGGGGGTGGAAGAGTTCTGCGAGCTAGGCGGAACACCTTGGTTATTTCGTTGTAGTCGGTCATTCGGTCTTTGGGGCTGAACCACAGCGGCCAGTCGACCGAGGCGCGTTCCGTAAGCGCGCGCGCCTCGACATGTGCCGTCTCGTTGTGGTCGGCGATGTGGTCTGACGCCTCGCCCGCGTGCGCCGGGAACCACTTGATTCTCACTTGTCTGCTACCATCGTCGTTTTTGGTTGCCTGCAGTATGCGCACAGCTTCTTTCGCTATCCTGTCTTTGGCGTAATTTCTCACCTCCTGCCTCGAGTCGCATAGCACTGTGTGGCAGTCGCGGTTGGCGATGGCCAGGGCGATGGCCACCTCCTCTTGCTCTGCCTTGGTGCATATCGTGCTGGCGGTCGTGCAAACGGTGCCGGTCGCGTCGACGACGATCGTCGTGAACCCGTGTATCTTGGCATACTCAGCCGTGTCAGCGTAGCATGCGTGTGTGTCGGCCGCGTGCTGGTCTATCAGCGCCTTGGCTCTCGCTGCTCTCCTTCCTTCGTTATACTTCGGGTGCATGTTCTTCGGTACCGAGTCCACTCCGATGTTGCGCCTGATCTCATCGGGAACGGGGAGCTGCGTCTGCTCCCTGCCTTGATATCCAATTCCCAGGTTGTCCAGGATTTTCCGGCCAGCCTTGGTCGTAGACAGTCTTTGGAGCTGTGCGGCACGTTGGGCCTCCGCTATCTCCTCCAGCGTGTTGTGCACCCCTAGCTGCAGGAGGCGTTTGGTGCTCGTTGTTTCGAACAGTCCCAGTGCCGTCTTGTAGGCTCTGCGGATGAGTATATCTATCTTGTTTCTCTCACTCTTGTTCCACTTGTGGTAGGCCGCCACGTACGCTACGTGACATATGACGAACGAGTGGATCAGTCTGATCAGGCTCTCTTCCCTCATTCCACTTTTCTTGTTCGTGACTCGTTTGAGTAGTCTCGTGGCGTTCGCCGCTTTCGCAGTGAGCCGAGTGATGGTCTCGCCGTTTCTGCCGTGCGTCTCGATCGTCATCCCCAATACTCTGATCTTGTTGACTCTTGGGATCGCGTTTCCCTCTCTGGTCTTGACTTTGATTGCCTCGTACTCTCTCGGGCTGCTCTTGGGTTTGCGGTGCTTGACGGGCGGGTAGACGAGGAGCTCCGACTTGCTCGGCGAGCATCTGAGCCCCGTTCCGTCGAGTTGGTCTTCGATCGCATCAACGGCCGCCTGTAGGGTTGATTCGATGTGGGCATCGCTGCTCCCTTCCACCCACAGCGTTATGTCGTCCGCGTATATCGTATGTCGGACTTCCTTGATGTTCCTGAGCCTTTCGGCCACTCCTATCATCACGAAATTGAAAAGCACCGGCGAGATGACCGATCGCTGAGGTGTGCCTGTGCTTCCCAGCATCTTCTTCTGTGCTTGGAGGTCCCCCGCTCTGAGCTCGGCCGTTCTGTCCGGGGGGAAGTCTTTGATGTAATTGTATGATCTCTCTCCCATGTTGAGTTTCGAGACTTGGGATAGCATCGCTGAGTGCTTCACCTTGTCGAAGGCGCTCTGCAGGTCGAGTACCAGTACTGCTTTGTTGTCGCCAGTGTTGCCGTCGATGATCTGGTGCTTGAGTTGTATCATGGCGTCTTGGGTACTTAGATGCTGCCTGAAGCCAATGATCGTTTCCGGGTAGAGATCTTCTTTCTCGAGGTATTCTTGTTACCTGTTGAGCAGGACGTGCTCCAACATCTTGCCCACGCAAGATGTGAGCGATATGGAGGGAAAACAATTAATTTGTCAAAAGGCAGATGCAGACGGTCCGCTCTAGATGGCCTCCAGTCCATGGTTGGCGGCGACCTCAGCGGCCCACTCGGTGACCAAGGTTTGAATGCCCGGGTTCGAGACCACAACAGCCTCCCATCTCTCAAGAGAAGGAATTTATACTAGATCCTCCGGTAGAGGCTCTTCTTTGCATTGCCACAGTATGTTATCACACGTGGCTGTTTCGCCACAGAACCTGCACGCGGGGTTAAAGTCATCCGGGTACATTTTTGCTAATATATAAGGGTTAAGAAAGGATCTCGTCTGGAGTCTCCTCAAACCGGTCTCGTGTGCCTTATCCAACGTTTTGTCAGTAATGACTTGTTTTCATCTGTAATGACTTGTTTTCATCTGTAATGACTTGTTTTATCTTGAAAAGATGCCAGCCCCTCCTTGAAGTAATCCATGGATACGAACGACCCACCGACTCGGTTGACGAAACGTTCGCGAGTTTAAAGAAGATGCCTTCTGTTGCGCCTAACATCCGACGAACTTCAATTTGGACCATGTATAAGGAGCCGCAGTGGTGTTGATCTGTTTGACTATGTCTTCTCCCCGAGCCTCACAATTGATCCTTTATTCAAAGATGGTAGGGGCTTACCGCCACTTTCCTGATGGCGCTCCATTACTTCGGTTTTCGATGTCGAACCAAAATCTGGAAGGTTAGTTCTGAGACGCCGGCCCTAAGTTTTCCTGGCGATCGGCCGTCCTCCTAGGGTGTACAGCGGTAGGCCACGAGCCCTAACCAGAAGTACGTATTCACTTATTTTTCATGATTCACTTCACAACCTGTACGCCCTTCTGTGCCAATGCGTTGGATTGCGGATAATGGGGACTTGATGCGGCGTGAGTGAAGTTATATTTTCTGGCGAATACAACAAATTCGTGGCTTGGAAATTATGGCCCACTGTCTGTGCACACCTAAAGCGGTACGCCGTACCGTGCGCATGACGCTGAGTGCTACAATTGCACTCCTTGCTGTGGTGTCCCGAAGGTCTCCTACTTCTGGGAAGTTTGAAAGTGCATCATATGCTACATAGCATGAAGTTCCACCAAAATAAAAAAAAAATATCCACACCAACTCGGTACCATGCGCACTTAGGGACAGGGCGTATGAGTAATTGTTCTTGCGGTTGCTTGTAAGAAAATATTCAGCAGGCAGGGCAACTCTGGATCTGTACAGTGATGTAGTTACTACTCAGACCAGGCCAAACAACCAGGCGGTGTGCCCTTTCTTTGCATTTCTGCAGCCCTAGTAGCCTCGCATGAATTCTTGCTAGAATTTCCCGGCGCATTCTTTTTTGGTATGCCCACTTTTTATCTTTTAGTAGTACATCCTTCACCACGGAAAGCTCAGATGAAAAGGGCTTTATTATCCCTTGCAGCCTCTCACCGGTTGACAACCTGTTAATGACTTCCCGGAGGTACTCGTCCCATGAAGTTTCATCTGCCAGCTTTTGGAGTGTTGCGTACGTGCCCATGTGCCCCAAGATAGCTACTGCGTGTACCTCCACGTCATCCGGGGCATCAGAACGCTCGCCTTGCTGAAGTGGAGATGATTGTGACAATGTTTCTGCCAAGATGAGATGCCTACCGGGATTGTACGGTAACTTAAAGTCCTCCTTGAGCAGTTTAAAAAAATAGTTGGAATCGAGGCGCCATGCTACAAATTCGTTTTGCAGATATGGACAGCAGAATTTTATGATCCGCATCGATGAAAATTGTTTGTACATAAACGAAGTTCTGAAATTTATCACAGCCAAAGGAAAGGCTGAGCGCTTCCTTTTCAATCTGCACATACCATTGTTCAGCTTGAGTCAGCATATTCCATCGGTCGCCACAGGTGGTTGGGACACTGCAAAAGTGCTGCACCCACGCCGTCTTTTGATGCATCGCAGGTGCTCTTAGATTGCTTTTGGGGATCAAAATTGCTAGAGCAGGCGTCGGGCTTAGAATATGTGACACACTTTTACACTCTCTCATGCGGTTTTCAGTCCACTCGAATACTGAGCGAGATTTGATAAGCACTTCCAGTGATGCCATTCTTTCAGACAGGCGCGGCACCTATTTGCCAAAATAGGTCAGCCCACAGAGCTTGCGCTGGACTTCACGTTTGCTTTTTGGCACGGGCATTTCAACCAAACTTTTGACGAGCTTTGGGTTCGGTGAGATGACTTTGTAATCATGTCACCTAGGAGGTGCGCTTCAGTAACGCTGAACTTGCATTTTTCTGCGTTGAATGTTTACCAGATTTTTCAGCCGCTTTCATCACTGTCACTAGACTTTCATCATGTTATTTTCAGGTAGGCCCCCACATTAAAATATCGTTAATGTACACGTGTACACCGGGAAGGTCCTCGAAGGCTTCACTCATTCGCTTCCGAAAAACTTCGGGCGCTGATGAGATGCCGAGTCACATGCAGAGATAGCGGCACTTTCCGAACGGGGTAGAAAATGTGCAAATTTTGGATGTCTTCCCGTCTAGGTATCTAGTGAAAACCAGAATTTGCATTCAAATAGCCGAAGTAGACAGCCCCGGCCAGTTCACCTTCCTTGTCGTCGCACTTTGGGAGCTGGTAATGCTGTCTTTCTATGGGCTCGTTTATCTTCCTTGGGTCCATCCAAACCCTTAGGTTATCATCTTCATTCTTAACCAAAACCTAAGGGCTTACCCAATATGTGGGACCATCCTCCTCGACGATGATGCCCGAACGCTCCATTCTCCTCAGCTCCTCTCGCAGAGGCTCTCGCAAGGACAGGGTGACTCACCGTGCTGGTTGGACGACGAGCCTCGCACCTGGTTGCATGACCATGCTGCACTGACTGACTGAAAACCTTTACAGCAGGGAGGAAGCTTGAGTTAACCAAGGCCACCTCTCGCAATCACTAGGTGGGCTCTTCATTACTAGAGCCCATTGGCGACCGCCGAGGCTTGGGATCTGTGGACCAGGGCCTTTTGGCTCGCCAGGTCGGAGCAGCCGAGCAGGGCTGCCTCCCAGTTCTCCCGGGTGGGGTTGGGTTTGGGGGCGAGGTTAAGGTTGATTGGCAGTGTTGCCTCAGGCAGCCTAATCACTGGAAGACATGCCCGAAATTCTGAATTGCCTGATACTGTGAAGAGTTTACAGTGGCCACGGTGCGCCGGAGAAGTCCTAGGGCTTCACTTGCATCCATTCCTAGTATGGATTGGCAGTCATTTTTTTACAACAAAAACATGATGGTAGTGGAAGTGTTACCAACAGTCACTTCCTGTATCATCATTCAGAAATGGACTATGGCACCTACGTTGCATGCTCGCAGTACCGCACTAGTGGGCGTAAACTCGTTTGTCTGCAGTGTCTTTCAGTAAACCGAGAAGGCAGGTAGGTTGGCCTGAGACCCGGTGTCTACCACGAAGAAAATATTTTTTCCAGCAACTTCAGCTTCCACTGTCTAGTCCTTGTTGCTTCCTCTTTCAGCTCCAACCTCTAGAACCTCAAAGTCATCGTCGCTGCTCTCTTTGCTTACTTAACCTACTTTGGACATTCCTGTACAGGAGATCGTAAAGCGGTGAACTTTTCGGCATTTATTGCACTTTTTTCCTGCAGGCTGGACACTGCCTAGGACTGCGCCGTCGATAGCACTTCTTGTAACAGTGCTGCTTCCTGCCATCTTCGCCACTTTTACTTCTAACTTGAGGCCTGTGCCTTAAAGCAGTATTGATGTATCCGCGTTCCGCATCCACGATCCGCGTTCCAGACCTCCGTGCGCTGTGCTAAAGAATCTGCGACCTTGCAGAATTCCTCAGTTTTCGAAACCGTTATAGAATTTTCTTGTAGCATGTTCTTGCGCAGTTTTGACTTATTTGGGCCAAACACAATCTGATCTCTGATCAAGGAACACGCTGGTCTCCGAAGTTGCACTGCGCGGCCTGTTTCTTTAGGTCCCGAACAAACTGCACAATCTGATCTCTGATCAAGCCCCGCCGGGGTGGTGCAGTGGTAAGACGCCCGACTACTGTGCCGGAGTTCCCGGGATCGAATCCCGGCCTCGGCGGCTGCGTTTCGATGGAGGCGAAACGAAGTGGCGTCCGTGTGCTGTGCGATGTCAGCGCACGTTAAAGATCCCCAGGTGGTCGAAATTACTCCGTAGCCCTCCACTACGGCTCCTCTTTCTCTCTTTCCACTTTCATTCCCACCTTCCTCCCTTCCCTTACGGCGCGGTTCGGGTGTCCACAGAGCAAGTGTGACAGTTACTGCGCCTTTCCCACCCTGTGAACCAATTTATCTCTGATCAAGGAACACGCTGGTCTCCGAAGTTGCACTGCGCGGCCTGTTTCTTTAGGTCCCGAACAAACTTTTCGAACGGCTCCCCTCTGCCTGTTTCCGCGCTCGAAACACGTAGCGTTCGTGAACTTCAGTAGCACTCAAACTTCCCAACCAGTGTTTCGTAGTCCTTGCGTTCTGTAGCCTCGAACTTGAAAGTGTTGATCACGTCCAGCGCTTCATCGCGGGCTACGCTCAGCAGGGGCGCGGCTTTTGCAGCTTCACTGAGTGGCTTCTCCTTCATCGTGGTTGTCTGCAGAAAGAGGTCAAACTTCTGCTTGAAACGTCCCCAGTTTTTCAAGATCTTTCCTGCCATTTTAAATGATGGTGGCACTCTCAGAAGTTCCATCGTTGTCGGTACGTCGCTCAAACAACTTTGATACGAAGTGGCCACACGTCTGATACTGATTATTTATAGGAAGGGAAAGGCGCGGTAACTGTCTCACTTGTTCTCTGTGGACACAGGAGCGAAGAAAGGAATTAAGTTCGAGCCGGCGCTTTGACAACCGGAGACTCGCAGGAAGAGGGGGGAGGGGGGCGGCGTGTACACCCAGCGGCAAACGATGGGGGCAGAAGCGCGCGCAGCAAGCGGACAACGCGATAAAGGGAGGAGGGAAGAGATAGCAGCGACTGACTGATGCTGCTGGCGCCGATAGTGAGTCAACCCCAGCTGCGGAGTTGGTTTCAAGGACAACGCCACCGATACCGACGCAAACAATATGATACCCTCGCTTCCGCAGCGCCAAGAACCAGGTCTAGCCGTGGGAAGGTGGTCACGTATTCGTCGACGTGCCGGGGCCTACGTGAAATAACCGGCGCGTCGACAACTGAAGAGCACCCTATCCGCCACACAGGAACGGGGGGGGACCCTCCTCTCCTCTTTCTGCATGGCGGCGACGGTGTTCTATGCAGTCACGTTATCTTGACTCTCTAGCGGCGTCAGCGGCTTGCGGTATCGGTCGGTCGCTGCTAGCGCTGGGGGATGAAAAGGGGGCAAGCTGGTTACGAGGCCGACGCCGACGCCGACACGAAACCCAGGAACGGACGCCAAAGAGCTGCGCTCTAAAACAAAATGCACGGGCCTGCTACTGGCTCTGTAGCTGAGCCACCTCCGCTGCCTGATTTAAAAAGAAACGGATTTATTTATTGGACTGATTTATTTATAGGAAGGGAAAGGCGCGGTAACTGTCTCACTTGTTTTTCTGTGGACACTGCAACCGCGCCGTAAGGGAAGGGAGGAAGATGGGAGTGAAAGTGGAAAGAGAGAAAGAGGAGCCGTAGTGGAGGGCTACGGAGTAATTTCGACCACCTGGGGATCTTTAACGTGCGCTGACATCGCACAGCACACGACGCCTCTTCGTTTCGCCTCCATCGAAACGCAGCCGCCAAGGTCGGGTTCGAACCCGGGTACTCCGGCACAATGGTCGGGCGTCTTATTATTTATTGGACACCGCAACCGCGCCGTAAGGGAAGGGAGGGAGGTGGGAGTGAAAGTGGAAAGAGAGAAAGAGGAGCCGTAGCGGAGGGCTACAGAGTAATTTCGACCACCTGGGGATCTTTAACGTGCGCTGACATCGCACACCACACGGACGACATCGCACACCACACGGACGCCTCTTCGTTTCGCCTCCATGGAAACGCAGCCGCCGAGGTCGGGTTCGAACCCCACCTCGGCGGCTGCGTTTCGATGGAGGCGAAACGAAGAGGCGTCCGTCGTGCGGACAGAAGAGAGAAAGTAGAGAAGAAAGAAAAAGAAGAGGGAGAGAAAGATGCGCGCCACAACAGCCGTCCTGCTTCGTGCGGACAGAAGAGAAAATAGAAGAAAGAAAGAAGAGGGAGAGAAAGACACGCGTCGCAACAGCCGTCGTGCACCACCGAATTGGCAGGGGGTGCAATGACGGCTTACAACAAATAAAAATATGGGGCACCCTGTAGCCCTCCATTACGGCTCCTCTTTTTCTCTTTCTACTTTCACTCCCACCTTCCTCGCTTTCCGTCTTCTATGCCGCCTCGTACGTGTTCGGCTTCCCGGCTTCATTTGTTCTTAGGTGTCTAGCGAACATGTGTGACAGACTGCGGTTTTCCTTCTCTATGAACCAAATATTACAGTTATTACTATTCATACCGCCCTGAAGTCTGACGACCGAATACCTTGTTAAACACTGATTACACGGAATTTGACAAAGTAATAGTCCGACGACTCGGAAGCTGCCCTCTTCGCTTACTTTTTTGCCACCAGGTATATTCAATACCTGGTCATGACATCCATAGTCTGTATTCGGTTGCGTGCGATATGATAGACTACACCACCCATCGCCACTCTCAAGGATTAGCCCGAGGTCTAATACGCCGGGCACGGGCGGTCCCCACGTCGGAGTTCTCCCGGGAGCGCATGCACACGTTTAAAGAGATGACTCAGGCCTACCGGGTCGAGAGACAGATCTACCCCCCCCCCCCCCCCTCACTCCTCCCTCAGCAATCACCACCAAACACTATGGCGCCGCCTCCAGACGCGAACCCTCCCATCCCCTTACATTAGGTCCCGTTACCACCCCACTCTTACCGACCCCTCCTGCACCCTTTGCAACCACCCCACTGCCACCCTCGCCCACATTCTATTGCAATGCCCGGCGGGTCCTCGCCCGCGGAGTCTGGAGCACTTCACCACCTGGGAGGAATGGGAGACCCTGCTACGCTCTAAGGACTCGGTCCGGCAAAACACCGCCACAGATCAAGCTGCCGACGTCATGAACCGTAGGAACATGAACGTTTGAGTGTAGTGGGGCCGTGCGGGGGCCCAGGGGCCTGCGTGCCCCGAACTCCTCTGTTAAAATAAATGTTTTTACTACTACTACTCGTATCTTTCAACCAGAAGACCTTCGATTTTCTGGAACATTATATACATTATGCCGCCTCGTACGTGTTCGGCTTCCCGGCTTCATTTCTTCTTAGGGTTAAGGAGATGTATAAGAACATTGCAGCATACTGTTTCGGATGGTCGCGAAATAGCCCGTGTAACGTGCGGTACTTATCAAGTATGGCCGCTCTACCCCTTAGCAAAACGAGTCGGGCTTCTTAGCTCCCGTGCTGGATCCGTCCGATATAAATGACACTTGGTGGAGCAGCTTCTTAATGAACAGGAGAACTTTATACAGACTATATACAAGTGGTGATACAAGAGTCAAGCCGGATTTTCTTCCCCAAGGAAGAAACAATCAGAGACGAACGGCAACTGGCCGCGACCGGCCGCGCCGACCACTAAAGCAGAGAAGCAACGGACTCCGCGTCCCCGCAGTCGAGCTGGCGCCTCTTGCGCCAGCTCCAAAGCAACCACTACTCCCAGCGCTCGCCAGCGCGAGCGTCCTAACCTAAGGAGTAGCTTCAGAAAAAGACACTCGAGCGCATTCCCGCGCTAATTACTCCGTAGCCCTCCACTACGACTCCCCTTGCTCTCTTTCCACTTTCACTCCCATCTTTTTCCCTTCCCTTACTGCGCGGTCAGGTGTCCACAGAGCAAGTGTGACAGATACTGCGGCTTTCCCTTCCTGTGATAATAATAATAATAATAATAATAATAATATCATCATCATCATCAGCCTGATTATACCCACTGCAGGTCGAAGGCCTCTCCCATATCTCTCCACTTAACCCGGAATAATAATAATAATAATAATAATAATAATAATTATTATTATTAATAATAATAATAATAATAATAATAATAATAATAATAATAATAATAATAATAATAATAATAATAATAATAATAATAATAACAATAATAATAATAATTGGTTCACTGGAAGGGAAAGGCGCTGTAACTGTCTCACTCGTTTTCTGTGTACACCTGAACGGCGCCGTGAGGGAAGGGAGGAAGGTGGGAGTTAAAGTGGAAAGAGAGAAAGAGGAGCCGTAGTGGAGGGCTACAAAGTAATTTTGACCACCTGGGGATCTATAACGTGCGCTGACATCGTACAGCACATGGACGCCACTTCGTTTCGCCTCCATCAAAACGCAGCCGCCGAGGTGGAGGCGAAACGAAGTGGCGTCCGTGTGCTGTGAACCAACCAACCTGAGATGAGGCAGGGAACCAAGAGGCTGACAGGATAGCTCGAGCATACACTACTTTTCGAGCATCCGACGGGTCCGCGGAACTTTTGCCAGCACCCAAGGCATACTCGGCCATACTAGAAAACTATAGAGGAAGAAGAATGCGATATCCCCAACCGCACAGTTCTCTCACCAGAGAGGAAACTGTCATATGGAGACAATTACAGATCGGTTCATACCCAAACCTACACATACTAAACAAAATGCACCCTGCCATATACGCTGACAAATGTCCGTGGTGCGATGAAACACCAACACTATATCACATCACATGGGCATGTCAAAACATAGATGTGGTCCCTAAAATTCGGAACCCGAGTGCGGAGCAATGGGAGACTCTGCTGTCTAGCGACCGCTGCGAAGACCAGCAAGGTCTGGTACAGCAAGCCCAACGGGCGGCAGCAGCCAGCGGAGCCCTGGACTGAGGGCAACCGACCATTGTGAAAAAGTGGACGAAGTCGACGGAGAAGACTCTTGTGGATACAACAAGCAGACATCTCTGAAGACGTCCAAAAACCGCCGAATAATATAGGGCTAAATAAAGTTTTCCTCCTCCTCCTCCTCCTCGACAGCATTGCCTTCTTCCCCAAGTGAAAATAAAAACACAATCACTGCAAGCTGTCTCCTCGGCAACCTTCGCAAAGTGCACCAGATGCGCTGCACATCGCAGTGCAACGCGACGAATGCCTGACCTCCCTTCGCGGGCTTTATGGCCTCAGGTCGCTCCCACTCGTGCGACGGGACAGCGGGGGACCGCGCTAATGAGGTCCGAAGCGAGGCAAAAGGGGCGCTTCTCCCGTCTCCAATAGCAAAGGGAAAGTAAACTCAGAGGGCGTCCGAAGGAAGAGCTCGCATTTTAGAGCTAATGCTCTCCTTCTAGTAACCAGAACGCGACGCGCAGTTCAACACTGACACCCAGCTGAGAAATTCTCCCAAAACACAATTACAGATACACATTAACACATACATGAAGGTCCAGTACAAAAACTCGCACAGACAATCGAACAAACGCTCAGGCCGAACAGAGATCGGGCCCTACACGTCCCCTCTAAGAGAATAATTGAGCTTCCAATGCGCTCAATTAGACTAAAAAAAGAAAAAGGCCACAATAGACTTGCTCTGTGAGGCTGGCATTTACGCGACAGCAACCGCCTCTGTCCGCGGTGACACAAAAGTACTCTTCTGCCTAAATGGGACTCAGCACGCAAAACAAAAGCATGGCAAAGTACAACTAAAGACGCCAGAACATATGTGCCTATGCGCGTACAGAGACAGGCGCATGTATAACCCAACAGTTCGCTCAGTCCCACATGCTGTAAACGATCAAATCAGGCAACGGCAATCAGTTCATCTTGTTCGTCAGTTCTCTGCATGTGAGTCCACACACAACCTCGACGTGTCTTTCCCCCACTCTCGCAGGCTGCCTGCACACATGCTCGAGCCAGAGTACGGATACACTTCTACAACAAGACGAAGTCGAAGTGTGCACGGAGTGCGACAAGTGTCAATCCTAGCCTCCCGGGTCGAACACCTGCGCTATCTTAACCAGACGGCCTCACGCTGGCCACATTCTACGCTTGGGCTTCGATATCTCCAGTGCAGCGCCGGCGCCAACTCCAGTCAATGCAATGTGTGCCCTTAGCTTCGTGTGCGCAACGAATATTTAGCGGCCCGGTACGTCTCCGAACCCAGCGTCGGCGGCCCTTTGTTCAGATTGGAATCACCCACTGGCATTCCTGGCCGCTCATTACTCCTTCCCGCGGTCCTATCCTGGAGCTCGAGGTTTTCTACCTTCTGCAGTAGTGGGTCTGCGCCGCTCATTGTACACGGAAAGGAGACTGTCGTCATGTATCGGCGGCAACTCATGCAGCAAAGAAATAGACGACGCACTGCTTGCGTTTCAGTAAGCTTCTTGCAAACTGTATGCTTTCCCTGGCACTCGCAGTAGCTGCTCAACTTCTTTGTTTGGCATCGCGTCTGCTGCGGTCAAAATGCAGATCTCGACTCCGTCGCTTTCGCCGCGGATGTTCTCATCCCGAAGGATGTCGGGGCCTTATTCATAGCTCACCTGCTCTGATACCGCTACAATCGGCAGGCAGACTTTGTGTCCGCTAGCCCTGCCTGGTCATCATTGGGCACATTACTCTCATCCTTTAGATCTCCTGCGAGGGGTGGAAGCGAGACCTGTGTGCTTTTGACATCGTCAGTATCTGCTTCCGCGAAAGCTACATCCAACTTTACGGTGCTAGCTGACGGCACCGCGGGCACCGCGTTCGCACCCGATTCTGCTAAGCTCAGACTGTGAGTCTTGGCATTGGTCATCTCGTCGCTACCGGCATCGTCATTTTCTGAGTCATCTTGTGGGCTCGCATATTCGGCTTTCTCGTCTGAGGCTGGCTTCTCTGTATCCGCTAAAGCTTCTAGGGATACGGCAGCGACATCCGCTTTCACAACTCACATTGCAACGATCTGCGATGCTACATGCAAAACGTCAGCGTCGCAAGCTACTGGGACAGTTTCCTCGGACTTTCCTCTAGAGGTGCTTTTACCTCTACTATTCGCGAAGGGCACTCGTCGCTTTCTATCAGCTGAGGCACGTCTTAACTGCGCCGTTTTCTCCTTCGTAGCTTACTCTGAGTTGGCTATGTTTGCTGCGCTCTCTTTCTAATAAAAGCTCTTGCCGCATCTGTCGTAGCTCTTCAAGCTCTTTCTGCATCTCTTTCAGCCTCATTGCTCGAATTGCTGGACCGCAGTCCGCCCCGATCTCCCACAGCCACATGTCGAACTCCATAGCTATTCGCCTAGACTTTTGGCTCGAGCACGGCAGAGACAAGCAAGCAAGAATGGGGAAAATCACTCACAGGTGACGCTGCAGTACTCGTTGCAATGATGAAGCGTCCTTTGCGCCATCGTTGTGAAGCTCCGCATCGTCAGTGCACACACACAAACAGTATGCAGTTGGCGTTTCGCCGGTCTTCCGCAGTCGTCGACAGCTGACCTCGCCCTGGCTACGTAGGTCCTGCTGATAGTCTTCCGCGCCTCAGCGACCGATGCGTGCACCTCTTTGCTCGCGCGTCTTCGGCGTCCGGCCGCCGATGCTTCGCGCACCCTCTTGTACTTCGGCGTCTCGGCGCCCGATGCTCACGCACCCTCTTGTACACAAGTATTCGGCGTCTCGGCGCCCGATGCTTCACACACCTCCGTTCACTCGGTTCCGTTGCAGTGCACCAATCCTGAAGCGACTGCGCCAGTAAAAACGTGTCGGGCTTCCCAGCTCCCGCGCTGGATCCGTCCGAGACAAAATGACACTTGGTGGAGCAGCTTCTTATTGAACAGGATAACTATACAGACTATATACAAGACATGATACAATAGTCAAGCCGGATTTGCTTCCCCAAGGGAGCAACAATCAGAGACGAACGGCAACTGGTCGCGCCGGTCGCGCCGACCGCTAAAGCAGAGCAACAAGGGATTCCCCGTCCTCGCAGTCGAGCTGGCGCCTCTTGCACCAGCTTCAAAGCAACCGCTACTCCCAGCGCTCGGCCAGCGCGAGCGCCCTATCGCCAGGAGTAGCTCCAGCGAAAGAGACCCGAGCGCATTCCCGCGCTCCTGTGATGAGTTGGGAGCATTCACCCTTTGCACAAGTCAAAATAAAAAGATAATCCCTGCAAGATGCCTTCTCGGCAACCTTCGCAAAGCGCACCAGATGCGCGCTGCGACGAAAGCCTGACCCACCTTCGTGGGTTTTATGGACTCTGGTCGCTCCCACTCGTGCGATGGGACAGCGGGGGACCGCGCTAATGAGGTCCGAGATGAGGCACAAGGGGCGCTTCTCCCGTCTCCAATAGCAAAGGGAAAGTAAACTCAGAGGGGGTCTGAAGGAAGAGCTCGCATATTAGAGCTAATGCTTTCCTTCTAGGAACCAGAACATGACCACCCAGCTGAGAAATGTTCCCAAAACACAAGTGCACATATACATCAACACATGCATGAGTGTCTGGCATAGAAACTTACACAGAAAACCCAACAACCACTGAGGCCGAACAGAGCACGGGCCTTACACCCTTTCTTCGACTGTTTGAGATTTCGCTTATAGATGCCCTGCACCAGCTGATCGGTCAGGCCTGGAGGGCCGTATTCGCCAATGGTTTCCTGAACCTGGGTTATTGTTGTTAGTACTTTCATGTATTCTTGGGGGGAGGGGGTACCGGACGCGGGTTATGCCGGCCTAAGTTGTGGCGGCACTCTTGGCGTCCAGGGGATGAGGAGATGGGATGTGGGGAGGGGTAGGGGGGGGTAGTTCATATGGCCAGACCAAGCAAACAGAACATCGGCAGGGTGGTGGTCCGGCGTGGAGGCACCGGTGAAGCAGTGCTCCAGGGTAGGTCCAGGCGAAGCCTGGTAGAGCGCCTCTGCGAGGTACAGTGAGGAATGCTGATGTCAGCAGGATGCCACGACGGTCGAGACAACCGCGGCAGCAGGGGAGGATTGAAATTGACTGCTGCCAAGGCAGCAGCGCGGCAGTTTGCGCTGGGTAGACAGCCGTGTCCGGCGGCGCGCAGGTGTCCGTACATCCAGGGAACACGGGAAGATCCAGGAGATCGAGGGGTAGCTGAGCGCACGCCAGGATGGCGCGCGAACAGCCAGGAGCTGCCCCGAAACGTGCCAGAGGGGTGCTGCCATGGCGCGGCAGCTGGGATGTCGAGGAAGAAGGGGCTCGCTCGTCCGCCGTCGGCCCGTGGGATGCAGCGAAGAGATCGGGGAGTTTGCCCCCACGTGGCTCACACCACAGCCGCCTGCTCCTTGCAGCGGCGAGGCCCGCGTGCTGGCTGGCGCCAGCGGCGAGGCCAGGGATGGCCTAGGGGTGCGCGGCATCACGAGGATAACGGCAGGAAATCACCGCATCGACGAGGTCGGGCGGCATCTAGGGACCCCGCTGGGAACTGCAGCAGCAGCAGCAGCAGCAGCAGCAGCAGCAGCAGCAGCAGCAGCAGCAGCAGCAGCAGCAGCAGCAGCAGCAGCAGCAGCAGCAGCAGCAGCAGCAGCAGCAGCAGCAGCAGCAGCAGCAGCAGCAGCAGCAGCAGCAGCAGCAGCAGCAGCAGCAGCAGCAGCAGCAGCAGCAGCAGCAGCAGCAGCAGCAGCAGCAGCAGCAGCAGCAGCAGCAGCAGCAGCAGCAGCAGCAGCAGCAGCAGCAGCAGCAGCAGCAGCAGCAGCAGCAGCAGCAGCAGCAGCAGCAGCAGCAGCAGCAGCAGCAGCAGCAGCAGCAGCAGCAGCAGCAGCAGCAGCAGCAGCAGCAGCAGCAGCAGCAGCAGCAGCAGCAGCAGCAGCAGCAGCAGCAGCAGCAGCAGCAGCAGCAGCAGCAGCAGCAGCAGCAGCAGCAGCAGCAGCAGCAGCAGCAGCAGCAGCAGCAGCAGCAGCAGCAGCAGCAGCAGCAGCAGCAGCAGCAGCAGCAGCAGCAGCAGCAGCAGCAGCAGCAGCAGCAGCAGCAGCAGCAGCAGCAGCAGCAGCAGCAGCAGCAGCAGCAGCAGCAGCAGCAGCAGCAGCAGCAGCAGCAGCAGCAGCAGCAGCAGCAGCAGCAGCAGCAGCAGCAGCAGCAGCAGCAGCAGCAGCAGCAGCAGCAGCAGCAGCAGCAGCAGCAGCAGCAGCAGCAGCAGCAGCAGCAGCAGCAGCAGCAGCAGCAGCAGCAGCAGCAGCAGCAGCAGCAGCAGCAGCAGCAGCAGCAGCAGCAGCAGCAGCAGCAGCAGCAGCAGCAGCAGCAGCAGCAGCAGCAGCAGCAGCAGCAGCAGCAGCAGCAGCAGCAGCAGCAGCAGCAGCAGCAGCAGCAGCAGCAGCAGCAGCAGCAGCAGCAGCAGCAGCAGCAGCAGCAGCAGCAGCAGCAGCAGCAGCAGCAGCAGCAGCAGCAGCAGCAGCAGCAGCAGCAGCAGCAGCAGCAGCAGCAGCAGCAGCAGCAGCAGCAGCAGCAGCAGCAGCAGCAGCAGCAGCAGCAGCAGCAGCAGCAGCAGCAGCAGCAGCAGCAGCAGCAGCAGCAGCAGCAGCAGCAGCAGCAGCAGCAGCAGCAGCAGCAGCAGCAGCAGCAGCAGCAGCAGCAGCAGCAGCAGCAGCAGCAGCAGCAGCAGCAGCAGCAGCAGCAGCAGCAGCAGCAGCAGCAGCAGCAGCAGCAGCAGCAGCAGCAGCAGCAGCAGCAGCAGCAGCAGCAGCAGCAGCAGCAGCAGCAGCAGCAGCAGCAGCAGCAGCAGCAGCAGCAGCAGCAGCAGCAGCAGCAGCAGCAGCAGCAGCAGCAGCAGCAGCAGCAGCAGCAGCAGCAGCAGCAGCAGCAGCAGCAGCAGCAGCAGCAGCAGCAGCAGCAGCAGCAGCAGCAGCAGCAGCAGCAGCAGCAGCAGCAGCAGCAGCAGCAGCAGCAGCAGCAGCAGCAGCAGCAGCAGCAGCAGCAGCAGCAGCAGCAGCAGCAGCAGCAGCAGCAGCAGCAGCAGCAGCAGCAGCAGCAGCAGCAGCAGCAGCAGCAGCAGCAGCAGCAGCAGCAGCAGCAGCAGCAGCAGCAGCAGCAGCAGCAGCAGCAGCAGCAGCAGCAGCAGCAGCAGCAGCAGCAGCAGCAGCAGCAGCAGCAGCAGCAGCAGCAGCAGCAGCAGCAGCAGCAGCAGCAGCAGCAGCAGCAGCAGCAGCAGCAGCAGCAGCAGCAGCAGCAGCAGCAGCAGCAGCAGCAGCAGCAGCAGCAGCAGCAGCAGCAGCAGCAGCAGCAGCAGCAGCAGCAGCAGCAGCAGCAGCAGCAGCAGCAGCAGCAGCAGCAGCAGCAGCAGCAGCAGCAGCAGCAGCAGCAGCAGCAGCAGCAGCAGCAGCAGCAGCAGCAGCAGCAGCAGCAGCAGCAGCAGCAGCAGCAGCAGCAGCAGCAGCAGCAGCAGCAGCAGCAGCAGCAGCAGCAGCAGCAGCAGCAGCAGCAGCAGCAGCAGCAGCAGCAGCAGCAGCAGCAGCAGCAGCAGCAGCAGCAGCAGCAGCAGCAGCAGCAGCAGCAGCAGCAGCAGCAGCAGCAGCAGCAGCAGCAGCAGCAGCAGCAGCAGCAGCAGCAGCAGCAGCAGCAGCAGCAGCAGCAGCAGCAGCAGCAGCAGCAGCAGCAGCAGCAGCAGCAGCAGCAGCAGCAGCAGCAGCAGCAGCAGCAGCAGCAGCAGCAGCAGCAGCAGCAGCAGCAGCAGCAGCAGCAGCAGCAGCAGCAGCAGCAGCAGCAGCAGCAGCAGCAGCAGCAGCAGCAGCAGCAGCAGCAGCAGCAGCAGCAGCAGCAGCAGCAGCAGCAGCAGCAGCAGCAGCAGCAGCAGCAGCAGCAGCAGCAGCAGCAGCAGCAGCAGCAGCAGCAGCAGCGGCAGCAGCGGCAGCGGCGGCGGCGGCGGCGGCGGCAGCGGCGGCAGCAGCAGCAGCAGCAGCAGCGGCGGCGGCGGCGGCGGCGGCAGCAGCAGCAGCAGCAGCAGCAGCGCGGCGGGTAGGCCACCAGGGTTCACGGCAACGCGTGGTCCATGGAGGCGAGGTGGAGTTGCCTCGGATCACACCACTGATGCTGCGAAGACGACAGGTGGCCTGCACGTAGCAAGCGTGCTGGCTGGCGACAGCGGCGAGGCCAGGCATGGCCTAGGGCTGCGCTTCGCAAGGAGTACGGGCGCAGCGAGGACTGTGGCATCACGAGGATAGCGGCAGGAAGTCACCGCATCGACGAGGTCGGGCGGCCCTTTGTGAGATTACCGGGAACTGCTGCAGCAGCAGCAGCAGCAGCAGCGCGGCGGGTAGACCACCGGGTGTCATGGCAACACGTGGTCCATGGCGGCGGGGAAGACAAGACTCTAGTAGTAGGACAAGACAAGATTAGTAGTAGGAACTCGCCGGCGGAACGCGCGGCGAGCGGGGACGTGCGCCTGCCGCTTCGGGCGGTACCGAGCGCCGGCGATGGTGCTCGGCGGCAGAGTGGCTGGCGCGACAGTATCGCGGGTGGGGATCAAAAAGACATCCGCACACCTCGGAAGTGAGATTGGAACTGCGTGGGTGTACCACCCGCGTAATTACTTTGTATAAATAAAGTTTTTACCTCGGAAGTGAGATTGGAACTGCGTGGGTGAAAAACCCGCGTAATTACTTTGTATAAATAAAGTTTTTCTATCTCCCTTTCTACCCCCTTCTGTCGTTCCAGGCATCGGAGCCTTTCCTCTCGGCATACATCATCATCCTCGTATTAGAGGACTACCATTGCTAGGCTGCGCCTCAGGGCTTGTCACTTCATACGTTGATGACACCATACTATACCTTGCAGGTATACGGTGTCTTGAGCTTTATATTTTAAATGTGCGTGTCTCTTTTTCGGGGGCGGCTCTTAATTACTTTAAAGCGTACTTTCTCACCGAGTCTCGCAAGATGTGCATATCCTCAACAATTCTCTTGCAGTGATGCGCATTTTAGATGTAACCTTTGACTGTTTCGATGTCTGTGAGCTAATGTGGACTTCGGTGGCGGCGAGTATCAAGGCTAGCGTCCTGGTGGCCCATTCGTTTGATTTACCCTTATGTGAACGACGTTACCTTGCCCATTCAGTGATGCTGGATACCATCTGGCACCTGTGCCACATTGCAAAGCCCTCACTTTGCTTCATTAGGAGTGTGCTACAACTAATCCGCGACGTTATTTCAAGTGTCAGAAGTATGGACACGGTGCACCGAGCTGTCGAGACCGATCCACCTGTGCTAAATTTGCTGCTCACGAGAATTAAACTAAAAGTTGCGACGTTCAACGCAACCCCACCTTTGTGCATATTGTGAGGCCGCCTGTCCTACCTTCTCAGGCAGCTGCCCAGTAAGAAAAAAAAGAAGAGATCATAGCACAGAAAGTAAAAGAAAATATAACGTTTGCGGAGGCGCGCAAGCGACTCTCCTACTCTGCTCTGCATGTCTACCTGCCCACTCTGCTCTGGCGCAACAGGGTTGAGCCTCACAGGAGTCCTCCGTGCCTGTCCAGGCCACACAAAGTGAGTCTGAGGATGTAGCTGACGCTACTCCACCACCCAAAAAGCAGGCTGCGCGGACCTCCAAGTCAGCCGGTCCCATGACCTCTTACCACTCGGCTCGGCCAAGCACAAATTTAGCCGTGCGTACTGCACGGATGTCTAGCGCATCTGAGGATGCGATGGACACAAGCCAAGGTAGCCCCGTGGCGTCGACGTCACGGAATGACTTCTGGCCGCGTCAAAAAAGGAAAGGCCCGAATTATAGGGCCAGAAATTAATACTTAGCTGAACACTACCCTCTAACAAAACGTGACTTTCATAATGAACTGAAATTGTCAAGAACTTCTAACTTAGCTGATGTAAAATACATATTAGCAGCATACTCCCTTGTTGCTCTGTGCTTACAAGAGACGAATCTGGGCCACCACCACACAAACATCCCAAAAATAATTTTCAAATCTTTCCCCGTGACAGAGTAGACAAGCAGGCTCTCGGACGGCGCTGCCATCATAGTTGAGAACAGCATCCCAGCTCGAGGACACAAACGTGATACTAAACATTAAAGCGGTAGCAGCCACCATACTTACATCAAAATCAATTACTGTGTACTGTAAGGCCGCCCTGTGATTCTCGTGAAAAAGAAAGCTGGAACATGGCGATTCGGTGTCAACTATCGCCGTCTAAAACTGTAAAAATAAAGGATATTTACCCGCTCCCACGCGTTGATGATGCCATTGACTGTCTCCATTTAGCTTCCTATTTTTCCTTTGTTGATTTACGGTCGGGATACTGGCAGGTTCGGATGCAAAGACTGCTTTCATGACTCCAGGTTGATTATATGAATTTAATGTGATGCCTTTCGGCCTTTCCGACGCACGGGCTACGTTTCAAAGATTTAAACAAGGCAAATTTGCATGTGGTATCTAGGTGATGTAGTGATTTTCGGGACGACTTTCACCGAGCATAGCAGTCGTATATCTATAGTCGTTAAGTGGATGGAAAAAGCTGGTCTCCTGTTGAGATCTAAGAAATGCCGCTTCAGAAAAGTCCAAATTGTTGAGCTTAGGCATCTGGTTGACAAAGATGGTGTTAGGCCAGAGCCACAGAAGCTTGAAGCTGTCAACTGTGTCAAGGAGCCCAATTCATTGAAAGAACTTAGGAACGTCTTGGGACTTCGCTCTTATTTTTGACGCATCCCGAAGTTTGCTGACGTAGCCTACCCGCTCATATGCCTCTTGCAGAAAGATATTCCTTTAAATGGACTCTCGGATGTGATTCCGCGTTTCGCCAGCTCAAGTTTCTTCTCACCGAGCGGCCCATTATACTTCGTCATTTCACTCCGACAGCTCTTACTGAACTCCATACTGACGCCAGCGGCATCGGCGTGAGTGCTGTGCTGATGTAACGGCATGACTGTAATCAAGGCGTTGTCCCTTAAGCAAATTGCGTCCTCAGCAAGTCATAACGCAATTACGCTGTGACAGAGCAAGAGAGTTTCGGAGTACAATGGTTTCGCTCGTACCTTTATGGACGTTTCTTTACAGTCATCAACTATCATCATTCTCTTCGCTGGCTGGTGAATATGCGCGACGCCTGCGGTCGGGTGGCCCGCTGGACCCGCTGGACATTACGTCTTCAAGAGTTCAGTTGTAAAGTACCGAACAAAAGTGGCCTCCAGCACGCCGACGCTGACTGCCTCTCGCGGCTGCCCCTTGCGAGTACTTTTTGCGATGACAACTTTGATGACTATCTTGCCGCCGTTTCCTTAGGATTTCCGGATCTTGCCACTTTTCATCGGCAGAGCAAAGATCACGACTTGGTACCGCTTTTCGAAAAAGCTCGTGATCCGACATTTGCGAACCCTTTCTGCATTCGCTACGGTTTGCTCTACCGAAAACATTACTCCTTTGGCGGTGCACGCTTCCTGCTCGTCGTTCCGACTAGTCTCTACTCCTCTGTTTTACACGCAATGCACGATGACGTCACATCTGGGCACTTGGGGCTTGCCAGGACCCTTATCCGCATTAGGGAACGTTTTTACTGGCCAAATATAAGTCGAACTACTAAGCGGTATGTGTCCTCTGTGATCGGTGCCAGCGGTTCAAGCTTTCCACGACTTCCCCGCCTTGCCGCCTACATCCTGTGATACCGCCGACCACATAATATGAGGAGATGGGTGTTGACCTCATAGGCCCGTTTCCCTGCTCGTCCAAATACAATAGCTGAGTCGTCGTAAATGTTGATCATCTCGCGTTACTTTGAAACTGCCGCGATCTCTTCCGCCACCGCCGCTGATGTCTTTCTTTCTTTCTTTCTTTCTTTCTTTCTTTCTTTCTTTCTTTCTTTCTTTCTTTCTTTCTTTCTTTCTTTCTTTCTTTCTTTCTTTCTTTCTTTCTTTCTTTCTTTCTTTCTTTCTTTCTTTCTTTCCTTCCTTCCTTCTTTCTTTCTTTCTTTCTTTCTTTCTTTCTTTCTTTCTTTCTTTCTTTCTTTCTTTCTTTCTTTCCTTCTTTCTTTCTTTCTTTCTTTCTTTCTTTCTTTCTCTCTTTCTTTCTTTCCTTCCTTTCTTTCTTTCTTTCTTTCTTTCTTTCTTTCTTTCTTTCTTTCTTTCTTTCTTTCTTTCTTTCCTTCCTTCTTTCTTTCTTTCTTTCTTTCTTTCTTTCTTTCTTTCTTTCTTTCTTTCTTTCTTTCTTTCTTTCTTTCTTTCTTCACGCTGTCGTCGTCCTCTGCCATGGGCCTCCGCGTGTCATTATTAGTGACCGTGGCCGTCAGTTTACGGCAGATGTGGAACAGCTTCTGCGCTTTTGTTCTTGACAATTCCATCACTCTTCGTACCATCTCCAGACAAATGGCCTCGCTGAACGTACAAACCGGAAACTGACAAACATGCTTGCGATGTATGTCGACTGAGATGATAAAAATTGGGATGACGTGTTTCTCTGCATTACGTATGCCTATAACACCTCTAGGCAAGAAAAAACGGCTTATAGCCTATTTTTTCTTCTTTATGCCCGCCCGCCTCGAAGTTCTCTCGACACCACCTTGCTGTTCTACTCGACACCGAGCCTTCTGTGTCCAACACCCTCTGCTGCGCTGAAGAGGCTTGTCGCTTCACCCGGTTACGTACTCTGGCCTCGCAGGACCGCTTTAGAGCGGCCTTGCGGTCCTGATGCTGCTACGATCGTCGGCACCAGAATGTCTGCTACTTTCCTGGAGACTTAATATGGCTTTGGACGCATCTCCGAAATCATCGTTTGTACCGGAAGCTATTTTCGCACTACACAGTCCCATTTATTGTGCTCACTCGTATCAATGGCTTGAATTACGTGGAGTTATCTTCCCAAGGCCGCCCCTCTCGGAAAACAGAAGTTGTGCTTGTCGCAAGGATGAAGCTCTGCCACTCTCGGGACTCTGCCTGACTGTCCGGGGGGCTTCGTGTGCGAAAGGGGAACTATCAAGCAGCACTGAAGAGAGGAAAGCCCATTCCCGTTTTTGGGGAATTGAGAAAACTGGAACTAGAGAGCAAGCCATTGAGGATCTTATAATGAGTAATAATCTTTGTTTACTGAACACAGGTAGGCCTACTTAATGCTTGCCGAGCTCAGGAAAAATGAGTTGTTTAGATTTATCTGTATATTCTTATTGACTTTAAATGGGATGTTTAAGATAACCCTTATGGCAGCGACCACTTACCGGTACTAATCAGCTCATCATCTTCACCAAAGTCATCCCAACAAAAGCACGTCTTTGGAAACTACATTTAGCAGACTGGCTTCTCTTTCCAGAAAATACTAGCTTGGAAGAAGTTTTTTCTGAGTAACGTAATGCCAATGATCTAAAGGAAATTATTACAACCTGCATCATTACTACCGCACGCTTAGCCATACCTCAGTCATCTGGAGTTGTACGACAAAACAGAAAAATTTGGTTTACACAAGAATGTAGACAAGCAAGAAAGACAAAAAAAAAAAAATCCTGGGAAATTTTTCGTGTATATACCCTATCCAGGAGCACCTCATAAACTAGAGCCCAAGCACGAACATCCATCGCGATGCTGAAAAAGCTTTCTGGCAGAACTGTGTAAACTCCATAAACACAGTCACATCAAAACAAATGTGTGATCAAGTTGACAAGCTAAACGGCAGGCTCTCTCCATTTACAATTCCTTTTCTGACAGCCCCTGGTAGACATACAAGTATTGAAGAACACGTAGACATATTGGGACAAAGTTTTCCCGAAGTGTCGAGTTCATCGTACTACACAGGTTGTTTTTTGAAGCACAAAAACAGTGCTGAAAAATATAGAATCCCCACAAGTGGTATTGGCAAGGAAGATTATAATAATTTAATTACTTTACAAGAACTCATAGAGTATACTGTACACCGGTAAGCAGACTGCCCACGGTGCAGATGAAATTTGTGGCAAGATACTAGCATATCTTTCTGAGCCTGCTGCAGTAGTTTTTTTAAAACTCTTTATGGGCAACAGAAAGAACGCTAGAGGCTTTGGAAAGGGCTATAATTGTATTATTCCTAAAACATGGAAAGCCGGCAACTTCCCTTTTACAGACGAATAACACTCACAAGCGACCTCGCGAAATCTTTCGAAAGTATCCTGAATATTATATTAACGTTTACTCTAAAATCCTCTAAACTTCTTGATGTCCGCCAATGTAGTTTTAAAAAGCGATGCTCCACAGTTGACCATCTCGTTTGACTACAGAAAACATGATCCGATGAGCTTTAAACACTAGCTAGCACTGTTTATAGCACTATCTGGCAATCTTTTTTGATATTCAGAAAGCTTATGACATTTCCCAGAGGTTCGGAATTCTGCAAGCCTTAGCAGAACTACGTGTGCGTGGCAAGATGCTTAAAGTGACACTGAAGCGGTTTTCAGATGTACCAATACTGTAAGCTTTTCAAGTAGATTATTTGTTGATCATGCCTGTGAAGTTATTTTTTCGATTATGCATAAAACACCTGCGCAATCGTCGACTGAAAGCGTGCGATTCAAATTTCCCGCGCCCCCCGCGACTGCTACAAAGAAGGAAACCGGAGGGAGCAACCTCGCTTCTCCGTCCGTCTTGACGTCACCGTGAGGAGCCGGATGCATTCAGAGCCAACGAAGGAGGTTTTCGGCGTGCGCTGTTCTTCGTTTTGCGTGCGTTGCGGAGGTTGCGGACGTACAAAACAAGCCAACTTAGTGTTGCGCAGCTTAGACAACACAGCTCTGCATGTGTTCGGATGCACGAACAGCTGTGGACGCGACGATGTAATCTTCCATTGTATTAAAAGCTCGCGGCGCAATACGGCGTTGCTGAGAAGAGAGATAAATTCAAGCCAACCAAAGGAAACATTCTACTCGAAGCATTTTCATAATTGTGACTGCATGCAGTATGTTCCTAATGCGATTTCTATAGGGCTTTGACAAAAAGGCATGGCTGAACCATGACGCGTTTCCTTCTGTTTCCTTGTACAAAACAGTCGGGGCAGTCATCTGCGATCCGTTCATGGACTGCAATTTCATGATGGGACGGTCAGACAGCATCGGCACATGGTTGTATTCGCGTGGCTTGGCCTTTTTTTTGCGCAAACTCTTCGCGCAACGGCTTCTGTGCTAAACATGGACAACTCATCAGTAGCACGCGCTGTTGATTTTTGCGAACTAGCAGATGATTAAGAAGAGCCCACTGCTGTGTCGAAGCAAAGACTGCGAGATCTTTTCCAACACGGCACGTGCCCGATATGTTCGTGGAACTCTTACGGGAGCATTATTAGAAGATAAGGAGTGTACCGCTCAGCTGGGTATAGGCGCATTCAGGTAAGGAGCGCAAAGAGCGAGGTTTCCTTCGTAATCAATCATCGAAGTTGTTTATACATGGCCTTGCGATTTTGCACAAGTTGCTGCCTCGTCATTTTACATAGTCTTGTCTTGTTTGGGGATGCGCATTAAGTTGGAAATGAAAACGACGAAGCTTTTGTAAGAACATTTCGGAACACGGTTTTCTCATGAAGGTGTGGGTGCGGAGGAGCTGCAACTTGGCTTTCAACATACGTCAGCCGTCAATTCACTAAACGTGTATTGTGACAGTAGGATAAAAAGGAAAGCCTTTCAACGTCTGTTAAGTGTCGTATGACTCAAGCAGCATTCTGCGCGCATTTCACTTGGTCTACAGCACAATGGGCCCGTCAATGCCTCGTATGCACTGCAGAGCTCCGGAAACGCGCTTTGCTTATTGTTCACTTTTGTGGTGGCAGCTGTGTACTGCTTCACCCTTTCTATACAATTCTTCGTTTCCCCAAGGTACTACGACTGGCATTTAAAGCAGGATTTGGTAAACCAAGCTTTAGGTTCATTTTTCACAGCAATGACCTTTCGGGCGGGGCGAGAGGCCTAAGACGGAGGTAGTCGGCTAGGGCATTGTTCGCTGCCCTTCCTTTCCAGGAAAATGCAGGCCGAGGTTTCGCTGAGGGCCATGTAGTTTCTACTCATAATGA
Source organism: Amblyomma maculatum (assembly GCF_055883805.1). Classification (NCBI taxonomy): domain Eukaryota; kingdom Metazoa; phylum Arthropoda; class Arachnida; order Ixodida; family Ixodidae; genus Amblyomma; species Amblyomma maculatum. The sequence goes on along the minus strand of NC_139347.1, from coordinate 182,871,343 downwards.
CACGCACCGCTTTTCAAAATGCCTCACTGTGACCAAAGAAAGTTTTCATGCCAAATCTACGCTCCCCACAAAGGAAGTGCTGCACCGTTTGTGGGCGTATCTGGTACGGATGCATGCGCTAAAAATCCTGACGGTCACTCGTATAGAAATGGCATGCCATAATGACATTCACAAAGCCGCAGAGAGCTGCGATCAATACAGCGCAGCGAAGGAGCCGCATCGGCAGCTTCCCCGGTCCTCAGAATGTCCTCACGCGACGTCTTGGCCAATAACGGGTGGCGGCGCCACCCGCGGTGAGCCCCGTCGCGCGGGCTGCGTATTTCTTCCGAAAAAAGGCTATTTCTGCTTTCTTTTGCCTAATTTCAATCTGATATTCGAGTTCGCAGCATGAAAACTATGGCTCTCTGCTGAAAGCCCAACTTTTGCAAAAAGTGCTGCAGTGTCCCTTTAACTGCCTGAATATTTATTGTCTGACCACTCATTTCTAGTCCGCCTTAGTTCAACCCTCTCAAGAAACTTCATTAAAGAGAACGATATACCTCAAGGGTGTATTTTAAGCACCATTCTATTCATAGTAAATTTGAATTCAATAGCGAAAATAATCCCGAAATCTAATATGTATTCTGTTTATGTGGATGACTTGCAAATAGCCTGCGCATCCTCCAACATAACATCATGTCAGAGGCAAATACCGAAAATATTAAATAAATTTGCTATCTGAGCGGAGAAAATGAACTTATATTCTCCACAAAAAAAGCAAAAAAACTGTAGCTGCTTCTTTTTCACTTGAGGTGTACATAGAGATTCCCACCTTATTTCTCAATGAAAACAAAACCCCAGTAAAAAAAGAGCTTGAATTTATGTGCCTGATGTTTGATAAGAGACTTCCTACTACACATAAACTGTGAAGAAGAAAGCTTCTCAACTCATAAATGTGCTAATGGTCCTTTCGTGAAAAAGTTGGGGCTCTTATAGGACATTCAAATTCAAATTAATTTTATTTTCCTTGTGTGCAAGGAAGGAGCATCGACAAAAGCTACCGTTCGCGGCAGCTTGACGAGTTGGCTACGACTACAAGTGATGACAGCAGCTTCGGGTACATCGAGGAGTTCAAAAACAAGCATATTTTAAACACTTCAATTCACAATCACATACACATTCTGCCTTGCATGCACTGCACGGTTTACACGTTCAACTACACAGTTCCTATACACAGACATGATAAAGAAAGAAAAAGTCGTGAGTCGGAAAACACATAAAATAATACACAAACACCAAATCAACAGTCAAGCTCGAGAGACATGGGAGAAACACTAGAATACGATCATATATATTCAACTAAAAATATTGCAGACTTATAGATCTCTAGTACACTCCTGTTTAGTTTATGGATACATAGTTTACGGTTCAGCCAGGCAGTCATATTTAAATAAACTAGATCCAGTGCATAACCTAAGCCTTCGTTTCACAACCGGTGCATACTGAACGTCCCCATAAAAATAATCTCGTTGTTGAAACTGATGAGCCGCTCCTTGCAGACAGAAGAACCATGCTTAAATTCGCGTACATACTGAAAATAAGGCCGCTCCGGAAACACCCCTGCCACTCTATCGTTACAACAGCAGCATACAGAAAAATATTCAACAGTTGACCTCAAGCGGTCACACCATTGCTGCTCCGTTTCGAATAAAAATGTAGATGGACATACTGAATACCTTTCCCGATGTTGCCCCAACACCAAACCCTCTCCCGCCATGGTATAGCTTTCCTTATCTATGTGACCTCACGATAACGAAATTTGCAAGATCGATCCAAAACTCGATGTGAATACATACTGCAAGAGTTTTTTAAGTTTAGATGCGAAATACAGGAAATACACGCGATTTTATACAGACGGTTCAAATGAGTGCAGTATGTTGGAATTGCAGTAATACAGGACAACTCGGAGAGAACAGTGCGACTACCTTTGCAGGCCGTTGTTCGAAACTAAGCCCTCGAAGGAGCACAGCAGGGTTAGCAGAGTCTCTCCAAACGCACACGTACCCCTGAAAGAGCCGGGCGCCGGGCCGGGGGACGCTTGTACCCAATTTTACCTCAGTGCTGTACCTCAGTGCTATTCAATTTTAACTGCCGAATCTCATGCGGTTCCATTACCTTTAAAAACAGTATTAAAATTATTAAAAACAACGTTATTTACACCGACTCTCTCCGAGCGTGATAACTGCACTGCGCCCCCAAAACACAGCGGATTTTTTAGTTGAAGATGTTCTTAAGAGTGTAGTGAAGGCTGATGAGCGATGACAGGTATATAAGGTATGTTGGTTCCCTAGCCACACGGAAATCAGTGGAAATGAGAAAGCAGACGAATGTTGCACATGCTCGTGATGCGGAAATACAGCATATTCATATGCCGCATAAAGACTGCATGAAGTTAATACAGAACAAACTAAAACCTAAATGGTAGGTCTCATGGAATAATGAGTAGAAAAACAAACTACACTTGGTAAAGTCCATCATCAAAGTGTGGAAGTCATCCAGTCAGAAGAGCGCTTTCTTGAAGTATGCCTATGTCGCCTCCGCATTGGGCATACACATCTCACGGAAAATTTCATACTTCTCGAAGAAGAAAAAACCTACATGTGAATCATGAGGAGGTGAGCTGACAATAAGTCACGTTCTAATATCATGCATTAAATTTGAGGAAACAGGAAAAGGAATTGCACACATCTCTTTAGTGAAGATTTACCACTACATGCAAGTCTTTTGCTAGGAGAAAATGCCCTTGCTGAGATTTAGTTCGTAATTGATTTTTTGAAAGAGGTAAACGTTTTACGCAAACTATGATTTAAGTATAAAAATGTATATTGTATTTTGCGCATGATGGCCTTGATGCCTATGCGAACTAAGAACCAACACAACACAACACAACACAACAAATATATAAAAACTAACTGCGTTGTCATGGCTATAGCGTATTAGATGCCGCCAACAATTTCTTGAATGCTGCGCACTGTAACGACGAGTAAAATAAGCATTTTTTACAAACGAATGTATTTGTATGCCCCACAGAGTAAGGTAGAAATACATGATGCCAATGCTGCCGTTACAAACGAATGTATTTGTATGCCCCACCGAGTAAGGTAGAAATACATGATGCCAATGCTGCCGTGTTTTTGATATTTATTAAATAAATAAAACATCACGCAAACTTTAGAATTATATCAGCCGTTATGAAAAGCGTAGAGGTCATAAAATGAACAAGTTGGGGATAGATATTTCGATAGTAACGTTTGGTAAATTAAATCAACAAGCATGGCGTCAAGGGTGCAGAAATATTGTCACGCAGTGGTGACAAGCCCGGTAGCCACAAATGAATACACTGGTTTTGCATTCGAATGAAACTCTTTATTGGGCTGACTTGCACCCGAAAGAACTAAGCAATCGGCTGCGGCGATAACAACAATCGTGTTCGTCGGTCGTCGAACTAAAATGCCGTCACACCGACATACACTCAATTTAAAGGCGGCGAGGAAACATCCAGATAATTAATAAGGCGGAAACTTGGGCGAGTTGGAAAGCATTAGAAATCATATTTGCTAGCGCTTCTTTGACACACAAGGACGCACAAGGACATAAGAAAGAAGAACAAACAGTCCTGTTCATATGTGCTCGCTCTTCTTTCTTACGTCCCTTGTATGTTAAGCGCTCGCAAATATGATTTCAAACATCTGGTTAAAGCCGAACGGTGACTAGCACAACCTGGAACATTGCAAAACATACGCGATCGACTGGAATTTTCAAGACGCATATCGGGGCATCTTGCGCGAGAAAAAAAAGAAAAAAAAAACTGATAAATCTGCATCTCGCGACAGCGAGCATGAGAAAACAAAGAATGCAGAATTGATCCGCGTGCCGGAATCAGAGCGATAAGGCCGCATGCTGGCGGCTGTTAAAAAAAAAGACAAATAAAGGTTTGAATGGTTTCTGGCACTGCTCCCCCCTTAAAAAGGCATCGACGCGATGCTTACAAAATTGACACAGAAAGGTAAACAGAACATTGATAATTAAATAACTTTAGCGCGCATAATAAGGTTTGAGGCGCACAACATGGATGACTTCTGGGTGCGCCCGGAACTGTTGTTAGGACATGGTCGTGCCGTCGGGGACGACCTCGTAGTCAAGCTGTCCGATACGACGAACCCTTGTTCAACCCTTCAAGCCAAGACCGCAGCCTTGTTCCTGTCGCCCTGGGGGACCAGCCTACAGGTCACCGAGCCAGCCGCCGACTTCAAGGGCTCCAGCCCGAACACGTTCTGCTGCCAGGCCCCGTTCGACCCCGGAAGAAGGTCCCAACGCCGACAATGGCCCAGTCTAGTGCACCGGTTGTTTTCGTTCGGCCCTAGGAGGCCCCCATCTTCCAAGGACTGCCCAATGAAGATGCGGAAGACTGGATGGACCTTTCTGGCTTCACGGCATTATTCAATGGCTTGAACGACGCTTCGAAACTCAGACAAGTCTAATTTGCTCTTCAAGGACCTGCACGAACCTGGTTCGAAAATAATGATACGTCTTTAAAGGACTCGGAGACATTCAAAGTGGCGTTTTTGACGATTTTTGCAAGTTTTGTCCGGAAAGAAAGAGCCAAGGCCCTCCTCCAATCACGAATTCAGCTCCCAAATGAGCCAGTCCTGGTATACGCTGAGAAGATGAAGCGCTCCTTCGGCTGCGCAGATCTCGACATGACATAACTGTTGATTATCATTGTGTTATGTAGTGCTCATTTTTTTCGTTTTGTATTTTCAACTCCTGTTACAACCCCTTATGGTGGCTGCCAGTATTAATAAATGAAATGAAATGAATGAAGGTGAACCAGTGGATGCGCGGTGCGAAAAATCAGCTGTTTGCAGATCTAATTCACCAGCCGCAAAAAAGTGTTGCCGAGTTCTTCCAGGAAGCAACGAATATCAAAAGGACCTTAGAAGCAAGGACGCGACTCAAGAACCGGCCTCCTGAAACGATGTCTGCAAGCTACTACGAAGCCACACCTACAAGCGGAGATGAACTCCGAGATCATCCGTCAAGTCGCTCGTGAAGAACTGCGGCGACTCCTGTCGTCGCAAGCACAGCCGCAGGTTGCTTCGCTCACGGACGTCATTCGTTCGGAAGACCAGCAAGCTTTGGGCATTCCTTAAGCGACGGCTTCGACAGCTCCCACGCAAAAAACAGCAATGAACTATGTTGCTGCGTTACGCCGAAATGCTTTCCGACATGACCCTCCAAGCCGCCCCATTGACGCGACCAGGCTGTTCCTGAACGCCGCCCCTTGGCCTCCCTCTGCCAAGCCGACGAACGACCTTCGAGCCCCAGGAAATGTGACACCTGAAGGACGTCCAACAGCTGACATTTTAAGCCACCTCCCATACAGGCGTATCGGCTTGCACGGCTTCGCAATCGATGCCCTACGACCCCGTCTTGGTGAACGACCGCAGGAAATCGACGACTACTTGCGCAGGGAAGAGTCACTGAACCGTCGGTACCACTCCCCATCGCCGTGCAGCGCCAGATTTGCGTCGCCGGGCCACAGTTACGTTCGAGGAAGGTCCCCTGACCCCCTAGGGGAAACTAAAGGTAGCAACTTTTGGAGGTGAGGTTGCTTCACGGCGAAAACACGAAGATACTCCACCGACGACGAAGAAAGACGAAGACTCCGATTTTACGACGACGCATTCTATGAAGACTACTTCGACGGTCATGCGCCCAGGCTCCAAGGGACACCGCTTCTACGTACGGCGACAACATAGACTACAACAGGACCAGAGTGCAAGCCTACATCGCCGCCCAGCGAAGTAACTACGGTGTGCCCCGACCGTGACCTCAATAAAAGACTGAGCCGAAGTCGGACACCAAGACCCACGTGCAATGCGAGGACGCGAACAAGTGACCTTGAAGTTGCTGTCGACGGTTGCAGAGTCACTGCCCTAGTAGACAACGCAGCTCAATATTCAGTCATCAGTGGACCGTTTGCCAATGTAGTTGTCAGTGCAGCATTGTCCTTGTGTTTGTGCTTCTTATGTTTTGTGTTGTTACCTGCTCTGCTGCCTTCTTCCAGGAGATGCGTGACCAACTAGCTCAACGTTCAACTCTATTATGGTTGCATTGGTTCTGTCCATATAAAAACTGTACTTACAGGATCGAAAAAGCACAGGTACAGTATGCTTGATACAGCGTGCAAAGCCTGGTATGTAGCGTAGTAAACGGCTGCCACATATTTAATATATAAGCACAAGTTTTGAAACAAAAGTCACTAACATGGTAGGTATTGGCTGTGGCTTGTCGTTATAATTAAACTCACTGTATCCATCCTTAATGTTGCCTACTAAAGATTGGTTTGGTTTGGTTAAACTTTATTTCCCACAGTAGGGGTCCTGGAGGACACTCGGCTAGGCACCAGGTGTAGAGGGCAGCTCCCACGTCGGCACAAAGAGCCCGAATCTCTCCGCCGCCGCGCGGGCCTCCTGGACAGCCCGAAGCTGATCATGTAGTGAAGCACTTTTTAACACTTTGTCCCAACGTTTCTTGTTCTTGGCATAGGCGTCGCTCGATGCACAACCACACTCAACCTTCTACCTCCTACTAAAGATGGATTAGCTGTAGTTGCCCAACCCACATACCCAGCTAGGTGAAATAGGATACTTTAAGAAACTTGGAATATTTCATGGGATGCTGCACACCTAATAGCAGTCTGCATTTTTGTCTGTTCGACTGTGGCAGTTTCAAACTTAGGTACGACTTCAATAATGGAATTAGTATTGATGTGATCATCACTTACTTGCCAACAAAAATGGCAACTGTAACGAGAACGCCCGCTGTTCTGCAGAATACACAATTTGATGCATGGTGTGATCAAGGTCCTGAAGTAATGAGATCTCATTCTGGACTATACAACACAATGGTCTTTTTATGGACCATTCAGAATTCTGATCCTCAGCACTGTCTAGTAGTTTAATCAACAGCATAAATAAACAGTTCTTTGTTTCAGAGCCCTACATTGATGGGTGCATATTCTCCTAGACAAGGGTTTTATAAGCTATAAAAATGTCTACATATGAAATACAGTTGTCACCATTGCTGGCCATTCCTGTAAGCAAACTGAGGTGCACAGGGATGACCTAGTGGCTCGAGCATCTGCCTCACGTGCAGAGTTCCTCACGATAGTGGACAACGTTTTTTTTTTTTTTGGGGGGGGGGGGGGGGGGGGGCGGGAGGGATGAAATGACTGTGGAAAGGGCCTCATACTGTCCCACTTTCAAATTTAAATCTGTATCATGCTATAAAGCCCATTTGCGGCCCTTTATTAGCAAAGCAGTGGTCTAGGTGGGCCACAAGAAGAAAAAGTTATTTGCACGCCTTTGAGGCTAGGCTACATCACCCTTCACTTTCATATGGTGATTGTGGAGTCATCAGTTTGGTGGCATAATCTTGAATTGAGTGTCAAGGAAATTTTCAAATCCAATTTATGAGTTTTATTGCGAAAGCAACACTACTCTAGGTTTCGAGCCTTCAACGTAGCGCGGCCGGTAACCACGTCTTACCCACGTGACACTAGGGTGAGAGCTGGGCTACCAACTCAAGCGGCCGGCAGGCGCTGCCAACTTGGGTCTCTCGTTTCACATGGGACGGTTATGTCAGAATCAGCCTGCTAGGACCCTGGCATTCACGTTACCCCTATAGGCCACTAAGGCACGTTCATACGGCTTGGTTAAAGCGGGGCTTTATATGTGGGCTGAGGAAGAAGGAAAAGAGAAGAAGAAGAACGCTCGGTCACCCGCAGTTAATGCTTTCGCTGAATATTTGGTTCAGCAGCATTGAACCCTTGTATTTTTTTTGTTTTTTTTTTCTGCTGCTGGCGAAACATCATCATAGCCAGAAAGAGCCACACATTCATTTCCAACTAAAAGCAAAATTTAGATAGAATTGTCTCATGGCGCATTTTTCTAGAACAAATTTATCTCTGATACTGTGTAGAAGATAGCAAATTCTGGGGACACTTAAGCTCTTTCTTTAAGCATATGACTATATAGCGTCTGCAGCTCCCCTTACAGTTAATTTGCATACATGTAGTCCTCGCTTATTTACCAGTCTCTTGGTCTGTGCCTCTAATATATCACATTTTTGTTAGCATACAGTACTAAACTATCACCTCATCCATCTACCGGATGTAAGCAACCATTCAACATGTAAACTCCCGCTTTAACCAAGCCGTATAAGCGTGCCTGACTTGGCATCCAACAGTGGAAGGTTGATTCTTATTCCACCTTCCCACCCCAAATGAGCTACCAGAGTTGGCAGCTCCTCCCACCTCTCTGATAAGTGATCTTGTTAAGTTGCACTAACCATAGAAGTATCTGTGCTCGGCCATGTCAGCTGCCAGCTAGTACAACCTGCTAGCACCATGACCGCAATTTTTTGTTCACAATGCTACCGCAGGATTTTCTGGGTAACGAGGCCTTTAAAGCTATCGCATAAAATGGTAAATGTTAGCATCTGCTGCATCACATGCACTATATGAAGGTAGCCTGTTGAACATCTGCATTTTTCATATTCTCATCTGCAAGCTAGCAAACTGCCACACGAAAAATTGGACTTCTCAAAAAAAGTCCTAGAGCCAGTTCCACAAATTTAGGCTTCTGAGCAAAGGAGAGCTACTGAGGCCTTCACCTGTCACCAGCTGGACAAGAATGAAGCCAAGGAATGTGTGACGCCAGTTACCCGGAGCAGTTGATTTACATGTGGCCTGAAAGGGCGCAAGCTGTCAGCGTGTGAAGGGGCAAGGCTTCGTGCATATAATCTGAAATCTTGAAATGTTCCCCACAAGGAATGGAGGAATTCCGTAGTCAACGCACAGCATACAAAGCATGTACTCTGTCCTACATAAAAGCTCTTCATTTTCTGCCATGACGAAAAATTATGGGAATTCTTAAGTCACCTTAAGAATAGAATGCGCCAGCATTCGAGCAACGTTGCTTGCTGTAGGTTTCTGTCATTTCAGCTTGACATGCTCATTGCTGTACTTTCAAAAATTTTTACCACTTATAGTAGGTTCTGGACAGGGACTTTGAGTTGTTTTTCTGCTACAGTAGACATGGACAGCATTGAAGGTGACTATGAACCAGCCACTGTTCTTGGCCATACGACTCGACCAGCACACCTGTAAATTTGGCCAGAGGGCTCCATTAGGTTGTGCTTTCTACACCAGTTGAGAGCATACTCAAGTACAATTTGTCAGTGCGGTTTTGTGCCATCTGCACCAGCCTCCCCGCAAGTCTCCTTCTCGTGTAAATATCTGCTCGACTTGTTCCATTGCAGACTACTCTGTAGTCATGCTTTTTTCAGTAAAAGTGTTTCCTGCCACACTTTCCATGTGCTAGATGACTATGGTGGTTATATGTAGCCAGTCAGTGTGGATGTGTAGCAGACGGGAGGGGCTTTATTATTATTTTTTTGTGTGTGATACAACATGTGGAGACCCATTTCTTTTTGACAAGGTGTCCTCCGCATCAGCATCAGTGGTACCTCCACTTAGAGTAGCGATTGGTTTTAAGAATGCTAGTCAGCCTATACCTTAGCCCGTTAGTCTGCCCATGCCTGCTAGTAAAATGTCTGACAATCACTCTTCCACCACTGCCTGCCAACAGAAAGCGCAAGTTGTGGAGTTTAAAAGTTAACTCTTTTTAGTTGACAGGCAACTGGTGACACATTTTGGATGGGAACAGCAACAGCCTTAATGCACACAAACTGCCTTGGATTCTGCTGTTATCTCTTCGAAGTACCCACTGACTCGGTGACAGTTTGCCTGCACCACTTTGCACAATGCATAAAAAAGGGCAGAGTCAAATACATAACTTTTAGAACCGGCATGGAACTTTTGTGAATTAATGCAGATTGCACCCAATCTGGGGAGATCAAGATGCACAGTCTTGTGAAATCACACTCCTCGCCAACCAATCAGCGCTTGGTCATATACATGACCTGACCTCTCCACCATGCAAGAAATTTCCTGTCAACACCACGTTTTCCCGTTCATATGGACTGCAAGCTATTGCATTAATAAATGAGTTTTCTTATCTTTGGCCTGTTTCTGCATCGGCAACCAGTGGCCCACCCAGTCAGTGTTACTCCTTGTGTAGACTCCAGCAGTGGGCCTAGCGACACAATTACGATTAGGTGCCATCTGTAGGATCCCTAGAATATTGCTTAAAGCTAGTTGCTCTATGCTAATTAGTGTATTGTGAATGGAGGAATACACAGCACAAAGAAGACTTGCCTGTTCTAAATTTTTTTTAGTCTTGTAATTCTTCATTCACATATGGTACGCTTTCAATGCATCCAGCATAGCTGCCATGACAAGAATATTGCATGCCATTGTGTGTATTCATTCTTGCAGTAGAACTGTCGTAGGGCTATGCCAACTCACCTGCAGCATTGGCATTGGCTGTAATATATAGTGTACAAACCAATATGGCTGGCACGTAAACCTGAACTTTATAAAACCTCAATCACTCCTAGGAAATTTTATATACAGCATCTTTTTGTGTAAGGCAACAAAAGCAACACATTAACTGAAAGCTGATCTGGCAATGGAGGCACTATTCTGCTGTCATTCCCTTTCACTTCAAGAAAACACCGCAGTAAAAAACGGAGGACAAAGTAGGAGAATTTTGCTATGAATGCTAACTTTCAAATTAAATTTATTCAAGCTTTCATCAAGATAAAAAATGTGCATACACTGCCCTCTCTATTTAGACCAAGCCAGTTACCCACGTAGCAACGCAAGTCATGGCTTGTCTCGAGGGAAAGCGTGCTTCTTACGGCCTCCCCAATGGGGTCTGCTTCCACATCTCGGTAGGGTCTCCACTACCTCACCGCTCCGCTTCAGCTAGCGCAGTTCATGAGCAAGGAAGGCATGCACCCCCACTCCATGCCCCACCCGCATCAATTGCAACCTGCAAGTCCTTACATTTCAATCTTTATAGTTCATACAAACACTGCGCAGCCAGCGTTGTGAGATTTGTGATCTATGAGATATAAAATGCAGATAAATCCTGTGCACAGGCGCTCCTCTCAGTGCGACTGCATGGTCGCATGAACCTCCTGATCTACTGTCATCACAGCTTTCTGCCTCTAAATTTTGTGCAAACACAAAATTTATATGTCATGTGCAGTGTGTTAAATTACATCCTCAAAGCGTTTGCTTGGCTTTTGAAGTTCAAATAATATCCTGGAATCTCAATTGATGCCGTTTTATTTAGCTAGCTAAAAAGCGGCATCAACAATCATTCCTGGCGCTTCACAGATTGAGGTTAAAGAGCAAAAATTTGTTCAAAGTTGAAATTGCGGCTGCGCAATGCAGTGAACTTTTCACTAAGTTCTGAATATGTTACATTCAGAACAATATCAATCGGCTGAAAGAGTATGTAGTCTCGCGACTGACACAACTTTTGATCGTGACATCGGGCATGAATATTTGTTCTGCAGAAGTAAGGAGAGCGGCGGTCAAGAGAAGATCATTCTCCTTTAAAGCTGACCCTTATTTAAGGAAGGAGAAAATTATATTCCCCTTCAAGAAACTGAACATTCCTTTATAGCTCTGTCCATTATTTCACTTAAAGGGGTCGTGAAACGTTTTCCGGAAATTTTGCACAGCTTGTGTAAATGGAATCCTTATCCTTCATCATATAATATACCTCGATTCGTTTCATCACCCGCGTTGATTTAATAGCGCCAAAAACACAATTTCGGTTTCCTAGCGCGATTCCTCCTCAACTCAAACAGATACGTCATAGCGCTAAGCCAATGAGAAGCTCCTGTTGTCGGAGCCTGCTGAGCCGAAGTTGACCGAGCTCGGCGCAATTCTAGGGGTTCTAATCGTACTCTGCTGCAATATACTGTTTTATAAAAAATGGCCGACCTCCCTGAGTTTCAGCGTCGCCTTTTAGAAAGGAGTCGGTGCTTGGGTTTTGAGCCTTATGCCGATGCACCTTTACGAGTGCGAGATCGGGAAGGTTCAGACGACAGCGACGACGACAACCGCGAAGGCGAAGGCGAAGACGGAGCCTGCGTCGGGCCAGCAGCAGTCGTGCCGAGAGGCCGCGGCAACATTTCGCCTTGCAGAAGTCCCGATCGTCAGCCTCCCGAACCCGACCGTCTCGGGAGTACGCATTGGTATGTGATGCTCGAGCCATGTAACCTAGCCTACTTTCAGGCGTTGAAGAAAAGTGCAATCGCTAACCGATATATTCGAACAGGTGCAGCTGCGGGCGGTGCGTGCCGATGCGGTCTGCCCTCGAAAGCATCTGTTGCCGCGAGATCCCGGCGGCGACTAGGAAGCAGCCGTCTGGCTGCATTACGGAGCACCCCCATTTTTTTACGCTGTGCCTCGATGAAGTGGTACTGACCGTGGCCCTTGAAACGCTTATTGACCATGGGCTGCGCGTCGAGGCCACAAGGTAATAACCGTGCTCAAAGGGCGACAGCGTGAAAAAGCGACTGCCCGTTTTTCGTTTTCTCACGCGGGAAACGCTGTACGAAAAAAAAATGATATATATATAAACAAATCTGGAACTCTGGCGTTACGTTCTCTCGATCATTGGCAGTGTCCCTTACGAAAATGCACAAAAAAAAAAGAAAGCGTCTGTGTTGTGTTTGCGCCGTGTGTCAGTGAGTGTCGACATCGCGGCACGTTAGCGCGAACACAGCATCGTTAGTTTTATCCTTTTCTCCGTAGGAGGTGTGCATCAGCGCGACGTATTACCATGCAGGTTACTGGTTTGCTTTATTTCATGCACCAGTAAACAAGGAAATGTAACATGTATCATTTGAACTTGCGATCATGTGTTGAAGAGCATGCACACAGTTGCGAGGTAATCGCAAGAAAAAAAAAAAGTTGCTGTCCACACACACAAGCTTGTTTTATTAGTTGGGGAGGCATATTCAACAGTTGCAGAACTTGAACAAACGATTACATAAGAATGGTCATAAGACAATAAAATAGGTACATAAAATATTTTATTTCAAAGGATACTGTTTGGAGTGAAATTCACATGGCAAGGTAACCTGCCCCCCCCCCCCCCCCCCCCTACGGTCACCATCTAAGCGCGGTTTATTTGCTAAAGTTTTAACTTTTTTTGCCAACTTGCATTAGGTGACAATGTGGTAGAGTGTACGAGACATAATTTGAATTCATTGCAACCTTTATCACCACTTCCACTGATCTGTAGATGCTCAGAGCAGAGCATGGTACATACAATTTGCATCTGAGTAGATGCAAAGTAAACTCTCTCAAATGGTTTGATTCCGGCATCTAACATGTGCTGAAGCGCACTAAAAAAAGATTCTCTGAAAAAAAAAATTATTCCTCCGAGTGTAACAACCTAACGAAACTTCCGCAGCGGGAGTAAGCAATGGGCATTTTAAAGTTAACAAATGAAGTTGACAAAAAGACTACATCATATAGTAGTCTTGCAACGCTTGCTATTGCTGGCACGTGCAAAAATTTGGCACTGAAAACAAACAATTTCACTTCTACCTCCTTACGTGTTGGTTATGCGTTCTGTCAGTGTGGCATGTTGTCAGGAAACATTTGACAGCCATTGACAGGAATGGACCTAACATTTATTACTCTTTCAAGCAGGACAACTGTATGCACATTCCTGCTTCACACATAGGTTACACGCTAAACATCTTTGTGCTGTACTGATGATTGCATCGCCTACCTTGATCTCAGGCACAATACCCCTCCCCTCTAAGATACATCTCAGGCACAATACCCCTCCCCTCTAAGATAGCAGCTCTATATTGCTGTGATGGTCACCTTGTATGCTGCAATCTGCGTGGTACTTGTTCCCCTGCTGTGTTGGCAGCAACAGACCGTTCACTGTGCTTAACTCCTCATGCAAGGGTTGCTGTTGCTCCTCGTCTTTCACCTTGACTGTGGCCGCACTTCCTTATCTGGCCCAGATGATGCTGCACCATCTTTTCAGAGCACTGAACCAGCTAAGAATGTCGGCCCACCAGCTTCACTATATTTCTAGACATCCATTTCACTCCTGGAAGGAATTATCAGACATTACTTTCCTCCTGCACCCATTTGGCAATTCTTGTGCAAATTCTCTTCAATGCCAGGCTACTCCGGTGTGGGTACTATGTGGTCCAATTGTGTCGGCATTTCACAGCTAAACATTTGCAGGACTGATGCCTGTTGTTTAATGAACTGTGCAGTGCTGCCACTACAAGGTTTATTGGTTCTTGTGAATCTCATATCATAGGTTTCTTCACTTCCACACACACCATTCAGTTTGTCCATTGGTAACGGGGTTGGTATGGATGTGAGGTTATGTATCGAATGCCAGTCATCATGAAGAAGTAGTTAACCACTAACAGCGGAAGCTTGAATGTTCCATTTCTTTAGCAGACAGGAACTGTTGCTGTTCCCACTACTTGCAGTGCCTGTCCAAACCAGGTGTGCAAGTGTACGTCATCGTTTGCGGGGTTGGTCTCCAGTCCAAATGGATCAAAGCGTGGCACTATTGATCATTATGCAAGAAGACACTTCAGAAGTCACATGCTTGCCATGAAAATTGAGAACCACAGTTTTTTTGCAACGTGCAGATCCAACAGAGTGCGAAGCTTTGTACTTGACATTCTTTGCTGGCTGTGAGGTCCTTGACTTCCCCAAGTAGTTGCTTTGCTGGTAGACTTTTCTGCATCGAAATGCCGGCTTTCTCAGTGTGACTTGGAATTTTAGCAGTAATGGCATGTTGCTCTCTCGAACCTGCATGATTTTGTACTGTGGCCACAGTGCGAACAGCGTTGTGCTTGCTTCTTGTTAATCTTGCCATTACTTCTGATGCCTGTGTTGCTTACTGCTTTGTTTAGTTTAAACGCATGATTAACAGTTTTTACATGAATGGCGAAGTTGAGAGCCTTGAAGTATGTCAGGTCATACTGTGCAAAGAGCTAATCCTGGAGGCTTTCGTCACCTAGGCCAGAAACAAACCTGTCACACAGCATTACATCTGTCTGCAACAATGTAGCGTTCATTACAGTAGTTGTAGCAGTAGTAGTTGTAGATGTAGCACCTTGCGTGATTACTGCCGTTGCTGTTGACAAAATCCCGAAGTTACAACTCGAAGCTAAATTGCGTAGTGCAGTTGTGTAATATATTCACTAGGCAATTGGTGTCGACGTTGAAACATAGCATGACTAAATGTTGTATAAGTGGAGGTCAAAGTGCATCTTCAGTGCCTGTGTGATATTGACACGGTTTACTTGGTCTGGCATTTTTGGCTGCAGAAGTGCACAAGTGAAATTTAAATCTCAGCTCCACATAACGTAAGAAGGTATACATGTTGCTTGACTGGGTCAGTCATGCCATTGCACCATTGCACTTGAAAAAAACTTGAGTCAGCAATACCATGTCGTCCAAGATGCACCAGACAAACTTTTGAACTCCTTCATCTGCCTTGAGAAGTCGCTTAGTCAGGTTGCTATGCTCGCGTTTGTTGCGCTGCTACTGAGTGTGCTTACAGACTGCAGCCTTCCTCAGCACCAAATTGTTGTCAGTGTGGAATATTGTGGGGAAACATCTGAATTGACAGGAACAGACCAGGTGTTCTTTGCTCCTTTAAACAGAATGACTTCATCTGCACACCCTAAACTTCTTTCTATGCTTATGATGGCGGCATCCACATTTATCTCAGACACAATACAAAGTGCAAGATGACTGCCATGTTCTGTCTGACAAAAACTGCATTGCCTTGAGGCATTACTTTTCTTACCTCACATTTTCTCTCAGTTACCTGCAGCGAAATTCAGAGTTCACCATCCCGCCAGGAAGAATAAATCCACAGTGAGAATTGCACTGGCCCTGCCGCCGTGGCTGAATGGTTAGGGGGCTCAACTGCCGAGCCCAGGGATATGGGATCGAATCCCGGCGGCGGTGGTCGCTTTTTTGATGGAGGTGAAAAGCAAGGGGCCCGTGTGCTGTGCGATGTCAGTGCGCGTTGAACCCCAGGTGGTCAAAATTCCCAGGGCCCTTCACTGCAGCATCTCCCTTAGCCTGAGTCTCTTCCAGATGTTAAACCCTACAAACAAAGCCAAGCCACAGAATGGCATTTTACAGCATACAACCTGCGAGATTATAATTAATTGTACAGATGCCAGAAACTTGAGTAACTCAATGGTAAAAGCCCCAAACCAGACTTTTGTTTTGCTATGGTGAAAAAAAAAATTGCTCCTTCTCTTGTCAACAGGAGGTACCGCTACGTTAGCTACAGCCAGCTTGCACACTGGCTTTGGGGACGCCTGGGAAGAAATCACTGGAAGGTCCTCCCTGCCTGTGCTGTAAACCAAATAAGGGAGAGATTTCCGTCCGAAGGTTACACTGGTTTCCAGTATGCACAAGGTTTGTGAAGTCATCACCACCACCAGCCTCACTACACCCACTGCAGGGTAAAGAAGGCCTCACCTATATGCCTCCAAGTTGCCCATTCCTGTCCCACCGGTATCCATTTTACCCCACAAACTTTCCGTTCTCATCTGCCCACCTTTCTGCTGCCCTTTACTATGCTTGCCTTCCCTTGGAATACAGTGTGTCACCCATATGGGTGACACACTGGTTATCATGCCTTTGCATTACAGGATCTGCCATTGTCAGACACAAGCCAGTGACTATTCCCTTGCCCATTCGGCACGCTTCCTGTTAAACCTACCATTTTTTGTTCCATAGATTTCTGTGTGGTCCTCAATTTAATTTGAACTTTTCGTTAACCTCCACATTTCTGCCCCATAGGCAAGTACTGGTAAGATAGCAGGTGCTGTATGACTTCTTCTTGAGGGACATAGGTAACCTGCCATTCATGATTTGATAGTTGCTGCTGAATGCACTCTAGCCCAGTCTGATTCTTTCTTATTTCCCTTTCATGATCGAGATCTGCTGATATTACTTATCCTAAGCAGACATATTCCCTTACCACTTCCAGTGTCTTGCTACCTGTCGCAAAAAACTTCCTTTCCGAGGTTGTTGTACAGCCGACGTCACCCTTGTGTAGAGCGCTCGAGCAAGGCATATCGGGCTACAAAAGCTGAAAATAGACTCCAACTCCAGACTTCTGGGCTAGGTGCTAGTGTCTGCCTTGGTTGCGGCTATCTGTGGCACCACTTTCACTCGAGTGTTGCCGCAAGAACCTACCAGCTGCGGCCGATATCTGGCCTTATTTACAGGGACGTGTGTCTCCCGAGCGCTCTACACAAGGGTGACGTCGACTGTACATTACTTTAGTCTCCTGAATATTATTTTAGCCCTACTGATTTATTTTGCCTATGTCATTAATCGTTCTTTGTAATTCTTCACCTAAGCTACTCGGCAAGGCAATGTCATCAACAAACTCAGATTACTGAAAGAGCCTCCCTTAACCCTTATCCCTAACTGTTGTTCCCAATCCAGCCCGCTGAATACTCCATCTAAGCAAGCAATGAGTAGCACTGGGGAGATTGTGTCTCTTTGTCTAACACCTTGCTTTATGAGAATTTTATTACTTTCTTTATGGAGATCTATGGTTGCTGTGCAGCCACTATAGATACCTTTCAGTACTTCCACATATGGCTTGTCTACTGCTGCAGTCTCAATTGAATCAAAAGCTTTATCATAATCTATGAGCTATGTATAAGTTTTGGTTATATTTGAGCGTTTTTCTGTCCCCTGGTTGATAGTTATGGCTATGATCTATAGCAGAATAGCCTTTACTAAAGCAGGCCTGATCGTTTGGTTGATAGAAGTCTAATGCCTTGATTCTATTAGCAATAACTATAGTAAATACTTTGTGCGTAATGGATAGTAGGCTGGTTGGTCTGTAATTTTTCAAGTCCTTGACGCCCCTTTTTTTATGGACTAAAATATTATTAGCATTTTTCCAAGATTTTGTTACAATCGAGGTCCTGAGACATTGCGCAGGGTGGCTAGTTTTTCTAGCATGAAATCCCCACCATCCTTCGATAAATGTATAGTTTCCTGATCTTTTGCAGCTGGTTTCCCCCTTTTCATAGGTTCTAAAGCTTTCTTTACTTTGTTCTTCGTTACTAGCTGAACATCTGATTGCCCTGCACTACTGCCATTCTCATTATTGTCCTGGTTACTTTGTATATGGTATACTTCATCAGAACTTCTGGGCTAATTTGTTTACAGTCATGTCTTGCTGATATGATAAAACTTTGTGGGACTGATCTTTGTCCATTCATTCTGCTGCACTAATTATTGCCTAGATATTAATGATTTATTTGTGTGCTAAAAACAAGACATGCAATTTGACTGAATTTAAATTCCTTTTCTCATTCTGTAATTTCACTTTTCTAAACAAAGCTAAACTGCTAAAATTGCTTATTGCTGCTCTGCAGATAGTGCTGCTTTGGAAACTATGTTAACTTATTCTGCTGCGTAGATCACATGAAGTGTGGCTATAGTATAGCTTCCAAAAATTGCTGTTCCATCAGTAGTGGGTCATGCAGCATTGAGGCGAAGCTGACTTAACATTTATGAAGGAGGTCCATTGTGTACACAGATTTAGTAAACAAGGCTGACAAAGGCAGAAAAAGAAAGTAAGACAATAGCAGCATGAAATCGGCTGCACCCTTTTTGATTACTTCCTTTCCTGAGGGGCACACAACTAAACGAACATTGGCGTGGTGGGTAGGCAGGTGGTTGATGACAAATAAGTAATGGATACACTGGTCATGTGTGCCTTTTGTGCATGTGGCAAGGCAATATGCTTCATAGGTAATAGGAGGCAGTAAACCACAAAGTAGAATTGAACTAAGGTGGTGAGAGCTGTAAAAGTCAAGTTCAGTTTCAGCTGAAGTAAAGAAAGGTTCAAAAATATAATAGAGCACAGTCAGTGATTATTCATATTGTTTGCTACGTAATCAAGTGAAAGCAAAGAGTGCCTCATTAATTTTGGAGGGTCAAAGCTTCATGAAACCTAAATGTATTCCAGTCACTGGACCAAAAAACGGGGTTTGAAGTATGCATTCTCACATAAATTGCTTGTTTTGTTGCAGTAAAAATCATGCTCACTGGCTATAATGTGTTACTTGTTATTTGTATACCAGTCACATTACAATTTTTCTGGATAGAACTGTCCATATTAGCCAGATATTACGCAGATCGAGGAGTGCACAAGAGGGTCAATGCACAAATAGGACAAGTGACTGCAAAGTGTGCCAAGGCATTTCAAAGAAGTAACACATAGGAGCCCTTCTTCCTTGTTTTGTTTTTTTCAGAAGTGTTGTTTTTAAACATGCCAGATTTCAGCCTATCCATTTCTGGTAGATAATTATATAAAATTGCATTTGCATCCACCTTGTTAACGTTACAGTTTTGCTTTCAATGTGCTGATATTGCATATGAGGGAAAGGAGGCTCACTTAGAATATATTTTGTGTACTCTACTCCACCTGCAGTTTTCAAGATGGAATGTTTTATGGGTGAGTAATGACCTGAAATACATCATGATAATTGTGCAGCTGTATATACTTGTTTGCATATTTAGGTGTAAGGCACCAAAGAAGCATGAATAAAGATGTTCTGCTCCAAGTGAACTGCCTTACAACCTGAAAACTTTGAACTTCTGGCATGCTTCATTATAGACAATGAACTTGTGGCCAGCCAATAAATTATTCTGAAACTAAAATGTCTTTCTTTCAACACTTCTGACTTGGTAGTATTAGAGAATGCCCACCTGTATTACAGGGTGGTGCTCCCCGTGGCACTGGCAAACCTAGACCTTCTAGCTGCCACGAGTTCACCTTTGGAAGGTCTCGGGAAAGAGTGACTCATGGGGGGTGGTGCAGTCGAAGGGTTTGCTGCAAAAGCAGCCTTAAAAGATGGCCACTGTTCGCAGCAGCGTGCCGTCTCATCCAGAAGGAGGCCAACATAGTCTGCAAATCAGGAGTGCATATACGAGTGTTATCCTTTCTGAACATTTAAAGGTGCAAAAAAAAACAAACAGGACAATCGCAGAGAACAAAAAGTGATGAAGGGTCAGCATTATCCTTTGAAATATACCACACATTAATCAGTCTTACAACAGTATGCTGCAAACGCATGCATAGCAAAGCCCTCTTATTGGTGATTGCATGCCGCTGTACTTAGCATGAAAACTCCTGTACTAGAACTCTCAGATGACATGGAGTTATTTCTGGTTTCTGGTTGAATATGGCACAAAAACACTGGTGACGCCTCATTCTAAAGCCAGTATTGGGAGTTCGATGAAAGATTACAGTTAACATTGTAATGAAGGTATATAAAGCAAGGCCTGTAATGTACCATATGAAGCAATGTGGCCAAAGACCATTTTCATATCGGGGCTTGCTGTCAGTGTTCCATAGTCCTAGGCGCCACCAATTTATAAATTTTATTTGTATTCACGCCACTAGGTGGCTGAGAATTTTCATGTCACAGATATGGACATCCTCGGCCACATTGCACCTTTAAACTGGAGTGTACAGACTGAAAAATAAACGGTTGATTGAACATACCATATAAAAGATGTAACAAATTTGGCCATTACATATCTGAGATCTCGAACATTAAAATTGTACTTTTCTTTTTCCTAGTGCTAAGCATACTACCTACCATATGTAGGCTCAGCTTTCACAGGACAGGCAACGGCTGTGCCCTTCCTTGCTTTTGGGTTCTTTATTTTCCATTTAGACAGGCCTTCAGCTGTGGTGGCTTGTCCTTTGCTGGCATTCTCATTAAAATGGAGTATTGCCAGCTGTGTTCTGAAAACAGACGATCCGACAGTTCTTCAAATGTTAATTTTCGACAGGTCTCTTTCACCACCTACCTTGCACGCATGCCCTCAGATGAGAAACATATGGACTTTGGTGCAAAGCCTATAAGCACACTGTGGAAGGCCTCCAAGCTGAAAGTATGTGTGCTGGGTGCCAGTTTTCCAATGTCTTTAACGAGACGGGGTGCCATGACGACCTCGACAAACCTGTTGTGTGCAGGTGTCCCTATATTAAAAAAATTCTGGATAAGTCTTCTTCAAATGGCACCACAATGAAGTACAATTGCATATTTTTAGGTGCACATAATTCTCATAATTATTAATATAGTTGTATATGCATTGAGGTAACAAATAGTAGCTTTGGAAAGGTTGACCACTAGTTCAAATCGGGCACCTCAACTGTTTGGCAAAACTTTAAACGTTTTGCAAGTCATGCTTGATTACAAGAACATACATTCAACATAAAAGGAACATTGAGGGGTCTGCAAAAACTTATTTTGATTTCGAATAGCGGCATACTGACCTGGAACAAGCCATTGCCTACCTCCAAGATCATCATGGGCACAATGTGTGTAGAGCCCTGGGTGGTCTGAGTGCACATCTGTGACATGCCGTTCCATGCTTTGCCACATGTCTCGCAGCAAATCGATGTTGCCATCGCTCATGGCAGCACACCAGTGAAGGTGATTGCTGGCTGGCTGAATCCAAAGCTCCAGTATGCTGCATGCAGCTCGTTTTGCATGGGCAGCCAGCTTTTTTTTATGCCTAGAACCAAATTGTAATAAATGGATATTAATCAGTTATACATATGTTAATTGCTGTAGGTAATGCTTAGGGAGGGTCTCTGGGTAGGTGATAAAAATTACAAATTATTTTTGACACGCAATTAGTTGGATAGAAACACCTAATTCTGTGTCCCTAGCTGCAATCTGCATGTATCAGTGCATGTATGGCATCCATATCCCTCATCATCATTAATGTCAGACAACCAAAAAAAAATAAACACTGCCTTTGCTTCTCTTCGTGCTTTCAACTTCTGACCCTCCCTTTGCTACTATACTTCCCTATGATATTGGTCTCCTCATGGTTAAATACCACCACGGAATCCAACAAAATTTAATATAGCATGTAGCCGCATTTTGCAATACATCATGGGGGAAGTCTTTTTATACTCAGTTTTACCTTTTGAGATGTGCCAAGCATCAAAGTAGTGCTTGATGGTGGGCTCCTTGGTCTGCATGTGCTTTGTGACTTGGACGTGCCGGTCTGTTGTTATGGATTTCACATAAGCCCCTGTTCCTTTACCATAGTCAAGCTCTTCATAAAGGCATGTTTTTCCATCAAGGTGCTTGAATTGACATCTGCACACTTTTGTGGGAAAAAAATGCACAGTCACATAAAGCCACTTTGTTACATTTGCTCTGACCTACCTCCCCAACTTGCACTTGCTCGAAATGGAGAATTTTGTTCAGTTGGGCGACGTGCAGTGAGTATGTCATAAATTTTGCCGAAAACCCTGGGGAATCGCAGCGTCCATCACCAGCCAGGTCAACATTGCAGCCTTGCAACTGGCGAAACAACTCCTGCTGCTGCTGTTGCCAGATCTGGTGTGAGAAAAGGATTTTTTCACTGACCAGATATTACATGAACACATATATGAACAAATTGGTGTCTTTTAAGAAGCATTCTCATATTTACAGGCACATGAGCAGATGCAGGTTTTCCACCCAATGGGGATTAGGCTATTATATGTTGTTCAATAACATTGAAAAAAAAAACAAATAATTGGCTGCACATCCTGAAATTTAATGGGAGTTCAGTGTATCCAACCACCTTCTGAATCATTTCTTGTATAGGCATATGATCCAGTTGCTAAATTCTTTTGCTTGTGGTGATGGCTTTACTGCATAAGCTGGAATAACTCTAATCGTAAAGCATTGGTTCAGTAATTCATTTGGCAGCACACAACCTTTGTCCTACCTTGTCAATCGCAGGAAGCAGGTAGCCTCGCTGGTAGTTGAAAAATGTTCGTGGCGTGAACACCTGCACATTCACGTGCTCAAACATTCGGAGCACTGAGGTGGGGCTGGTGCCGGCAAACAGCATGGCTGCTGACAGTAGCACGTTGCCTGCTGGCTTGCCATTCATCATTGGCTGGCTCTTCCATGTAAGGCAGTGGTGGTTCGCGCACATTGTCTGTACTTGCAGCAAAGTCCCAGTCACACAACTTACGCTTTTGCAACAGGAATAGCATTCACGGCATACTGTGAAGAGCTCCTTGAGGCAGCTTTCAAACACGATGAACTTCCTCTCATCCTGAGGAAGGGCCTCCTCAGTGCTGGAGTCAAGTCTGAGAAAATACAAAGTTCGGGTCGTGAAATTGTGAAGTATTTTTCTGCAGAGCTGATTGGAGGCTAGAATTTAACAGGATTAAAAGCAGCAGTAAATATAAGGGCTGCCCAAATCAGCACTGCATCTAAGGTGTTTTAGTGCACATTTTTGCATACCATGCACTCTGCTTTTAAATAGTGTAAACACAGGTTTACAGAGCTTCAAGAATTTTTATAATGTTACACTGATGCTGTCTGAGCAGCTGCTTGTGCCACTGAATATTGTGAAAGCGTTTGATGGATCAAGACCTGCTTGGTGAATATTTATGCATAGTGAGGTTTATGAGGAGCACAAATACTATGTACACATTCACGGTTCAGTCACGCAAGCACAGACAAATGGTACTCATACAAATAGAAAAACGTAGCGGAAGGAATGGAACTAAAGACTTCTATGTTTAGCAGAGGAAACTTTTGCTACGTGTGCTTTGGACTGGGTATGCTAACCCACTGATGCCTCTGATCCCCCTGCTCATGAAAGAGATGCACACCCTTATGTGCCATTGGTTTTCCTAAGTCATTGATCTGATAATCATACGATCGTAATGGAATAACATGCGGCACACATGAAGTCAATTTTTACCCTAGGAAGCTCTCGTTAAATGATGGGAAGAATTCCGAGTGCTCCATGTTATCCTCTTCTGAGTGCTCCATGTTATCCTTCTCTTCTTCAAAGTCTGAGGCTTCCGATTGTACAGGACTAGAGGCTTGCCTTGGAATGAATGTGATCGGAGAGAGTGCTCGATCAAGTGGAATTGAGGATCCTGTTCTGGAGGAAGGTGGTAAAGGAAGAGAAAGACATGGTGCAAGGGTAGATGCACTTGCAGTGTTGCTGGCCTCATGGTATGTTTCAGTGGATTGCCTGAGATCTGTCTGCACCTGCATATCTCTTCTTGAATAAACATAGAAGTTCACCTGCGTATCTGTAGTTGATGAAAAAATAATAAAATACATGCACTGTGAAGTGCTATTTGTTTATGCAAATGCAACATCATTGATCTAGTTGCACAATATATTTTAGATAAATTTTCTCTAAATATCATAGATTAATGCCTCATTATCAGCTTGTAAAGGGTACATTACTGTCAAGCTTGATATCGTCTGTCACACCCTGCATGTGAAATGAATGATTGCTTTCTTCGCTGGCTTAAAACTGTTCTAACATTCCGCCACAACATTATACAGGTTGTAACCGACACCACCTGACTGCCGCTCCCAGAATTTTTTTTAGCATTCATTGATACCACTAGACAATATGGAAAACAAATGTCTGCTTGCTTTTCCCATATTGAAGATTGGAAACACCCTAGGTTAGGCCGTGGTTAAACTATGGCCTAATTATTATGACACGACTTCTGCTTGTTAAAAATGGAAATAAAATGAGCACGCTACTGTTAAGAGGAAAACCTTACGTCGCGTTTGTACATCCCTGACGCTATTCTCAACGATGCAGCGCGGAGGCGAGCAATATACGAGTACGTGCCGCGGCGCCCGCTCCTGAAACACTCCAGCCACTACACGAACTGAACACACTTGTCGATTTCTTCGACCTGAAACTGTATTTACATCATATCTTTAATGAAGCCAAGAATGAACAAAATAAAAGTTACAGCAGCGGCCGCACAACCAGCACCCGTAAGGTGTATGCAGCGATGCTTTGACCTGGTAAGTTGTACCGGTGGTATGAAACTGCTCAAGACGTTGTTGTGCTCCATCAGGAATGTTCACAAAAAAAATAACGACAAATGAGATTAGAACCATTGTCATTTGGAGTACCCGGCGGAGAAAATCTGAACTTGAGCGTCGTCTCTCGCTCTGCTCCAGCGCGCAGCGAGAAGCAGACGACAACCGTCCTCCGCCGCCGCCGCCAACCACGCGTCACGTGACAGTAACGTGGGCAGATTGTTGAAGAAATGCGTTTGCGTGAGCGAATAGTTGATATACTATTTTCTTATTTTTTAACTTTAACAGGAGCCTATTATTTTAGGACAACAACGATTAATATCTGCGTTTCCAAACGGCTAACGATGACGTAGGCGAGTACTTCTGATTCCGGCCTACAGGGTCGCATGGTCGCTTCAGGAACGCAAAAAAGCTGTGATTTCAGAACGGTATTATTAAATCCAGAAGCAATATTTCGGCGAGATATTTTAGAATCAGCGTGCCTAATGTTTACTGAAGCAAGGAAAATTACAACTGGGCAGCTACATTTTCGTTTCACGACCCCTTTAAGTATGATCTGTGGTAGGACGGCATGTGTGTACGTATGTGCGCGTTTTGGGGAGGGGATTGCTTCTAGCGTTGTTGCAATTATAATTAATTACACAGTGCACGGCCGGTCTCTGGAGAGAGAGCGCGCTCTTTCTTGCGGCCTTCTCAATCGCCGCGGGAACAATGGGAACTTTTCTCCTTGAGTTGCGCTCTCCGCCACCGCAAGGGGCGCGACCTGCTCACTGTCCGCTCCGCGTCTGCTTCAGCGGCGGCGGGTGGTTTTTGCCTGGTTTCGCGCTGTCGCTCGCGAGTTTCGTGGTGAATGCAGCCCCGAAATTAAAGAACACAGAAGGTAGATGCTGCAGCGGAATGTCATCAACGTGCTACGCACGTGAACGGATATAAAAACACTGTCGTTCAGCAAACGTTCGACAAGCATGCCATACATTGCGGCATGGTAGCTACTTTTGTCCATTTTAATCCGAATTTTTCCAAACCCTCTACAAGAATAGGAACAAAAAAAAAAAAAAAACTGAATGAGAAGTGATCACATCGAAGCTTCTTCAAGGCTAACATGACAGCAACTCGTCTGTTACAGCAAAACCGTCTTTAGCGCTAGATGCGAAACCATTCATGCAACACCGAAGATGAAAATAATTTAATAAAAATGTAATGTAAATTGCAAAATGCTTGCATGATATAAAGTATTAGCATAACAGTCAAAGTAAACGTTGTAGGGTTGAGTTTTAAATGTTATTACAATTCATATATTAGCCAATGTGTGGTATTATAAACATTATTTTAATTTTGCAAATAAACATTGTTTTAATGAAATTTTTACATGATATTAAGCTTGTTATGAAAGCAATAAAAATGGTTTGATATTCATGACACCACTTGTGCTCGAAGTGGTAAAAAGAGGCCAATAAATTATGAAGGTGATACTCGATGCAGTGACTTACAAATGAGTTCACCTGCTATATCGAAAGTATGCAAGAAACTTCTAAAGCGTTAAACTCTCACTGAAGACTCATTTCAAGCCCTATATAGCGACCCATTGAGGCTCTCTTCGGGAAAGTAAGGTTAATGTGCGAAAGGGAATGACATATGCTAGATGCGAGAGCCGTAACAGCTAGCGGCACATGACTACATTGCCAAGACGGACGTTTCATCTGAGAGCAAAATCAAGGCACTGAAGGAAGTGATGGCATCTCCTACTATCCCATTTCCCACTGTCACATATTCCGGTTTACCTTACGCTGCTGGATATATTGTTTAGTTAATCAACTTCGGGTGTGACGCTTGCGCTATTCTTCTTGAAACTAGCGAAAGAAGCAGACCCATGTAGTACGCTCTTCTACGAGGACAATATTCTAGTGGACTGCATTATCCGAAACCAGAGCTTGTTGCCCTATTGGACAAGGTTCTTTTTTTTCGAAAAAGCTGCCGTGCACCTACTATACACACAAATGTTCTCGAAGTACTTAAGATCCTGATTCAGTCAGCATTTCAGAATTCAACACTGAGTTACCCGAAAGGAATTGACAACAGCTATGTTATTAGGTTCGCTTCTTTGATATTTGGAACATTTCTCAGAATTCTTCTTCTCAATTAATTATACCAGGAAAATGACAGGGAAGACCGAGAGGTCAAGTCCTGATGTGCACAAGCCGTACAGGAAGATTTTGAGACTGAATTTTCTAGACGCAGGTCGCATTTTGATGAATTGATGAACATATAGTGCAATGTGAAACTTTGAAGGACAATTTTTTTATTGTTTGCCGCTCTTTTCGATTCTGCTTAACTGTTTATGCCCATTTCCTAGATTAAAAGTAGTCGCGAGACTACATATACATCTTCGGTCTTTCATAGACTGATATGTTTTGAACGAAGCTAGAGCAGCCCACTCCACTAGAGAAGTTGAATTTTTACTATATGAATAAATTTTTGTTCTTTACTTTGAATCTGAGACGCGCCATGAATTTTTGCCGGTACATCTTCTGATCTAAACGAAAACGGTAGCGATTGACAGAATCTCCACCCAACAGTTCACCATGCACTCACGTCAGGTCGCGCTACACCTGCTTAAAGCATTCAAAGGCACATTGCATAGCCTGGCAAATTTATTTTTGTACAAAACTTAGGGGTAAAAAATGTTGAAGTGTACCCGAAGCTTCATTCGACCGTGCACGGCCGCACTGACGAAGGAGCACGCGCGTGAGCGGATTGTTGACTGTATTTTATTCCTCGTACACGATAAATGTTCGATGCTGATTACGGACTTTGTATAAACCATAAGGGGCGTAATGTCAGGACCTGCCGATTGCAACTGACGCGGGCGAAGCTAAAAGCGAGCGCGCGTTTCCCTTGCGCGTGAACGGCTGTAGTGGTGGAGCAGCAGTGGGGCAGTGGCGACCCCACCGAGGCGCGGCGGGCGGTGGAAACAGATCCCATTGGAGAGGCCGTAAGAGAAGAGAAGCGCTCTCTCCCTCGAGACCGGCCGTGCACAGTGCTTCGAAAGCAGCTCGCCTGCGGGGCGAGTCTCCTCACTGAGCACCTGACCGCCCTGGAGAGCTTTTAATGCGCCAATAGCGTTTCCATATGGGCATAAGTGATTTATTGAACATAAAATATCTAAATAAACACACCCGCCACGGGAGAAACCGCATTTCAAGTTCTAAACAGAAGACGCATCTCAGAGGCACTTTATTTCCTAAATTATTATTTGCTATTTTTACAGGTTATTCGAAAGAGCTATTTTTGAATGAGCTATGCGCAACTCGCAAAAAATGTGGTGTCCACGAAAATTAGGTCAATTTTGACAGCAATTGCCAGCATGCATATTAGAGAATATAAAGTTACGACTGTGTCAATAAAACTGAAATTTCGTGGCCGTAGTCCTAGATGCTTTTACAGGGCGATATCTAGGCGTGCGAGCTTGAAAAGTTTCGGTTTTAATTTCTCTCGGGTTCGATCCCAGCAGCGGTGGCCACATCTCAATGGAAGCAATATCGTCAAGGCATCCATCTTCTACACAACACAGTGCAAATTAAAGAACACCAAGTGATTAAAATTTCCAGGACCTCCACTGCGGCGCCTCTCGTAGCCAGAGTTTTTTTGCAGCGCTAAACCACATAGACATGCCACCAAGCTAACCTTGCATTAACAAGCTTACTTATAGTACTTGTCAGCCCAGAATGAATATTTGAAAAGAATGGATCAATACACCATCTTCTGCATTTAAGAGAGCAGTATCCATCATATATGCACATCATATTTTTGAAAAAGAATGATTCGTCTTTTTGATGATGTTAACTGGCAGATTTTGTTATAAGGACTTCATTCACAGGTTGAATACACTGGAGACGTGCAGCTAAAGCAACTACAGTGTTGCGCATTCTACGAAACCAGTGGATGACAGCGTGAAACCAGGGAAAAACCGCCCGCTGCTGCTGCAACAGGTGCAAAGCGAACGGTGAGCTGGTGGCACAACTTACAGCGGCGGAGAGTATAATTAAAAGAGAACCGCTCCCATTGCTTTTGCGGCGATTAAGAAGACCACAGGAAAGAGCGTCCGCTCTCCCTCGAGGCCAGCCGTGCACAAGTATAGTAATTACTAAAAATAGCAAATGCACGAATTGGCATGAATTTATTCAAGGAAATGGCCCAAGCCATTAAGGAATGATATGCATCAAGTGCACAACATAACAAAAAGGGGTCTGCACTACAGTAAAAAAAGAAATGCAATTCATATTGTTCCATGCCATTTGAAATTAGTGAACATGAGATTGGCAGATGTACCAAGACCATAGTAATGCGTAAATCTGAATTCTCAACAAATGGTAGAAAGGTGCAGACTCCGTACAGGCTCCCATAAATGGAGATGCCAGCTGGACTGAAGCCACTTTTTCTAAGAATCAGGAATGCCCTGCACAACATGTTAGAAAGTCGACTGCAGTGATGCGAGTGCTATGCTAAACTGAGTCACAAAGCTTGCCTTGCCTCATGCTGCCACATTATGAAATTTGACCAATTTGGGCCAAGCCGGCATCAAAATTTTCTTAAAAAGAAAAAAAAAACACCTTGGGTGCCATGTGTTGTATGATATACGCTACTGTACAAAACACCATCATCATGGCTCACACATGCGCCAGCAGTCGCAGCATAGTTAGCAACTGCTGTTAAGTTGCATCCTACTATGGTACGCTCTAATCTGCATACGCAGTTACAAAGTATACAGGCATGAGAGAGTGCCAAGTGAAGGCTCACTACAATCACCCTTTCAAATAGCATGTCCCAGCTACGCAGATTGAAAGGGCAGTTTTAGATCGACAAACACTGCAAGTAGCTGCTCTAGTCTGGACTGAATGGTTCCACCGTTTTTAAAGATGCATAGCATTCATAGTAAGATTCACAAGCAGGATGAGTATCACTTTATTGGTTAGTCTGAATTATGGGGTTTAATGTCGACTCTGGCTGTGAGAGACGCCACAGTTGAGGGGTCTGGAAATTTCAGCCACCTAGGGTTCTTTTCCGTACACTGAAATCGCACAGCACACGGGTGCCTTGCTTATTGCCACCACCGAAAAGCGGCTTCAGCGGCCAGGATACAATTTTGGGTCCTCTGATTCAGCAGTTAAGTGTTTTAACCACGGAGCAACCGCGCCAGGATGTCACTTTATTGAAATCTTGCTGAAAACTTTATGAAAGTGCAGAGACAAGCTTATTTATAGGTGATGTTACTAAAAGCAGCGAGAATTGAAAATGTCTGTAGTCATGCATTTGGGTAAATGCAATGCTAATGCAATCAAGTGCTTTTGTAATGAAGTGGTTTCGACCTCGAAAATAATTCATAATACAGGTCACTTCATTGTAAAAGTCATGCACAGAACACTGTATCACATGAAATAGAGCACGATAAGCATGTCTTACAAAGAAAACCTTTATTTACTATCAACTGAAGAACTATTTTATGAAACAATCTGTTAATTTTCTTCTAGCTGGGCACTTCTTCCAACAGAATGTGCATCTGTAGGT
The DNA here is from genome assembly GCF_055883805.1 of Amblyomma maculatum. Lineage (NCBI taxonomy): Eukaryota > Metazoa > Arthropoda > Arachnida > Ixodida > Ixodidae > Amblyomma > Amblyomma maculatum. Next base: position 182,840,860 of record NC_139347.1, on the reverse strand, counting down.
GATCCTTATCATATCCAGGTTCATGGCATGCTCCATGATGAAATTCAAGAGCAACACAAAAGTATAGCAAAAAAAAAAAAGCAGAGGGAAGGGAAATGCCGGCAAGTGCTCATTAAAGTGTCGTTTTGTCACCTTCGGACTGGATCGATGCAAAATGACCGGTTAAATCCACCGGCTCCATCGGCATGTTCGCACTTGCTGTTCACAGAGCATGCAGATTGCTTTGCCTAGTTTTACTTTTTCTGGCTTCAGGTAGTACTAGTGTCATTCGTCAAGATTTTAGTCTTAAGGCAAAGGTCAATGACTCCAACCAACCAACGAACCAAGAACTTGGTTGGAGCCATTGACCTTTACCTTAAATTTAAAATTGAATTCCCCAACCAAGCTCCTATATGCAGCACAGCTCAGTGGACGGCAATCACAGCCACATTATGTGAGTTCATTGTAAAGCAGTAACATCTGCCGACACTCCTTCATTTTGTAGCGCCATAGATATGAAAGAGGTTCAGCTGGGATATTAGAAAGCCTTAATTATACAGGTTGTTTTATTGCATGGCGTTCATGTTATTAATTTTAATTTAAGCAAGTGTTGACACCAAACTTCGAGCTATCATTCTTTCTTGTTTCAATGATTCATGACACTACAAAATAAGCATGGAATTGAGAACTTTCTGCCAAATAACACATAATTCAATTTCTACTAGCAAGCCACCAGTTTCAGCAGTCGATCGGTGGCTATCATGCAAATGAACACGCAGCTATTACATCACTGCTTATGTATGCCTCATGTGACCCCAAATCTCAACTCTCGTCTGACAAAAAAAAAAAAGGCGGGGGGGGGGGGGCTCCAGCTTGGCCTTTGAAGGTATGACGCGACAGCATTAATGATTAATGGCTCCCATTTGCCAGCTCCTCTTATTTGTTCGAGTCCATTCAATCTGCTACTTGCCTAATCAGTAGTCTTATTTGTGCACCTATTGTCCCATGCACACTCATTAGCACAGAGTCGCAAAATATCCCATGCATATCTGCCTACTTGGCGAGATCAAAAATAGGAAGATTTTTTATTTGCGCTAAGATGGGGTGGGAGGCGGCACGTTCAGGACGAAGTGTCCAATGAGTGCTAATCAAAACACAAGCAGCAACAGCATGCATGAAAGGTGAGTCCTAGAGACCTCTGCACGCCATCACCGAGTGATCTCGCTACACCTGCGCAGCTGGTCAACGCAAACTGATCAGCGAGGCACCATTGCCGTTTTCTTTCGGTGTCATCGGCGCACCGTTTTAGTTTAATGTGAAACCATTATTAGCCCCTTCATACGCGATTCTGCCCGCAACTGTTGTTGGTCGTGATGGTTCCAAACGAAGAGCTATCATGCCATCGACGAGCATAGCGCAGCTCAGTAACATGAGACACGCGGCCGAGCGCAATATAGGAAAATCAGATGGCATCATGTTGGGGCAAAGCTGCAGAAATAACCCTTCCCCGCCAAGTGCGCTAAGAGGCCGCCCTTCAGCTGCGCACCGCTGCTAGCTGCCGCCGAAACTGCTGCCTACAAGGACGTCGCCACGAGTCCAAACCGACACAGCCTTCTTAAGCAGGCAGAAACCACTTGTCGGAATATTTAAAGCAATGATCGTGTCATCAAAAGTCTACTGTGCAAACCGGAAGGGTTGGAAGGTATGCCATCATTTGACAGATCACCCGAAGTAGACATAAGTCCCCATTTTAAATAGGCCATACGAGCATGCCGGTGTGTTCTAAGGGGTGTGCGTGCCTAACTTGGGATCAAAGGAACTTGGAAAGCTAGTTCCTCCGACCTCAAAGGCAAAAGCGAGAGTTGGCAGCACCTGCCAATTCAGCCGCGTCATGTCGCCTCATAACGTCACACAACCCAACAACCAATCAGTGCACGACCATGTCACCGGCCAACTACCACCAGCCAGAGCCACGCCTGTGATTTTTAACTAACAATGCCAATACCAGATTTTCTGTATAACAGGGCCTTTGATGCTACTGCATTAAGATATGTTATTTACTGCACTTGTGCTCGCTACAGTTACCCGTGGAAAGAGACTCCACAGTCACCGAACCCAACCGGTACTCTCAAACAGGCACGGGAAACCAAGATGACCATCTGCTGACACATGTCTGAGGGAATGACTTGCAGGAAGATAAAAAAAAAGAAACCAGCATGAAGCCACACAATCAAAACAATAATACTAGAACAGTGTAAATGTTGAGTGCTTCATTAGGTCTTTTCACATGACACTGAATTCAAAAGAAACAAAATACAGGATACAGCACATAACTTAAAGGAAAAATTACTTGTCATAACCTGCTGTGCGAAAGCTGAATGCAGCAAAGTAGAAGCCATTTCAAGTAATGGACTTGGCAACGAGCACAAAAAAACAAAGCAGCTGCATTTTTATTCCAGTAATTATTTCTCACAAACTTCCTTTTTATTTCCCTCGATAAATTAAATGACCACGGTAATGCACTGCCCTTTGAAGCATCGTCCTTCTAGGCATTTACAGTTTTCATAGTTTGCCATGGATAGTTTTTTTTGTGGCTAGGATATCTGTAGTTTCATGAAACAACCTGACGAATGAATAGTCTTTGCAATTAAGAAGCTTTTTCTTAAATGCAATATCTGCACATTCAGTATTTGTCTATACAGGAGATCCAGTGGAATGGTTATCTTCTAGTCAAGAATATGTTTCGGCAAAGTAATGCAGGAACCCTGTGAATGTGCATCAGAAAACGAGTATTCAGCCTGGCTTGCACATGAAGTCGCAGCAAAAATTTTAGGTGATGCCCATTTTGATGTGATACACTTATTTATTGAATCAACATGACCTTGAAAAGTGAGACTACAATCCACCCATAGGACCAATAAGCTCTTTAAAGCAGTTGGTATGACTTTGCGGGACTGAATCTCTAGCCTACATTCGTCACACGGCTCCAAGACATGTCGGCATTTCGTGTAGCTATATGCACTAGCAAAGACTAGGTAGCAATTAGGATATCTCACTATTCTGCTCAGGAAGCATGCAATTTATTCATTTAAGGCAGTTAGGCCTGTCATGAAAGCAGGGCAACACTGATAATTAACTAGCACCACACGTCTTAAAGAGATCAAATACTGAACTTTAAGTGCCCAATTTTTTAGCAATGAAAAGCTTGCTTTCTGAGGTGGTCGATTGATTCCGTAGTTTTATAAGGTGTTCTGCAATTTTTTGCAGATTTGCGAGCAGTTGGCAGTTAAAGCAGCGTTTACACTTCGCCTTCAGAGTCCGGCTGGAATAATTAACATGAGAATCATCGTCTCTATTCACCCTGTTTACATTTCATAATCTTTAGGTACTGAACATATGTCATGACCACATATGACCAGAGCAGCATCAGCATGGAGAAAGCAAATTCGGCCTGCTCGAAGAAGGGATTTTGGTTGGAAGCATCCCTGTACTAGTTCACTTCATCTAAAAAAATGGCTGTGGTTTAGCTCTGGTTAAACAGGGTTGAATTGTGTTAGCAATACCTTCATGGCTGCGCTTATGGTTCAGCATGTAGACCTTCTCTAGTCTTTTTTTTTAGTCCGTGTCCGTGGTCCTGGCAGGAGCTGCCAACTTGGGTGTCTCATTTCACATGGGACGGTTATGTCAGAATCAGTCTGCTAGGACCCTGGCATTCACATTACCCCTATAGGCCACTAAGGCACATTCATACGGCTTGGTTAAAGCGGGGCTTTATACGGGGGCTGGCAGGAGCTGCCAACTTGGGTCTCTCAAGGTCAAATGTGGCCCTTCCCGTGACGACGTGATGGGCTGAAACCTGGCACAGTATTGCTAAAGCAATAATAAAGCTCAGCTTCCATGGCTGTTCCAGCTGATGAAAGTATCTATTGCAGTTGGACAGGCAGCAATTTTTTCACATGTACCTATTTCCATTACGGGCACTGGCGACTCTGTAACTACACAAATTTGAATTTGAAACTTCCAGTACCTAGACTTGATCGTCCTTCAGCTATCCTTTCCTAAACTTCTGCACAAACTTCACAGGTTCTAGTAATGTCAGACAAAAAGCTTGAAAGCAGATTAGACTATTGCACTAGAAATGCCGCAAAAACCAATTCAAGGCGTAATGGACAACTAATATTCGCCACCTTGACATCGCAGTGACCACGCTCATGCAGCGAACTTTTCCTTCAGAAATGAATATCATTTTAAGAAACAGCGACTGTTCTAAGCATTAATTGTAGGACCACCAAACACCACCCATAAAGAAGCCAACAGGACTTACAAATCACTAAAACCCCACCTCCTGCAATGGAACATTTTTGCCTGATAAACAGGATTGAAACAAATTAAAGTTAGTGGGAAAAGCACTAACTAGGTAACATTGGTCAACACTAACAGCCCTTTAAGTGGTATTTTTTGGATCACCTCCTAAGCCATGCATGCTTGTTCTCTAACTTGTCTTGGAAGGCGTTCAATTTTGGACCACATCTGTCCGAGGACAAGTGGGATCATTATACGGCCACGGCTATGCTCTAACTAAACTGTTATTACATTGATAGCTGAACTGAATGATTTGCAGATTACATAATTTCATGACTGCCCAGCCACAAATTTCAAAGATCGTGCCTATTGCACTCTCTAATGATGCCGGTGGCTGCGGCCAAATCAATTTCGTTGAGCGAACTATTGGCACTTCTACCTTGCATAGAAAAGACTACTCCTTCACATTTCACAGTTACATGAAAAGCTTGTTAGGGCTAGGACTAGCCGTTTTCTTTGGTAGATAATTTGATTATGCAAATTTAGAGCAAAGAATGTGAACATCTGCCAAGAAATGTAATGCTTATGAATTATATAAATTTAATTATCAAATCTCAAAATGCCGCAAATGCACTGGTATCATCATAAGGCACAAAAAAAGCAAAAAAAAATAAAAACAGTGCTATTTCCGTAATAAGAGAGCATGATTACAAAGAACACACGAGAAAATGTGCTTGTTTTAATATGAGGCATTCGTTTGCTGAATGCTGATAATGTATTTCCTTTCATATTGGAAGTAACTGTACATGCATTAGGACTGCAGACGGCTGCTGAAATCAGGTGGTGCTTCTTCTCTTCACTTGAACAGTGATGCTTGTTTGACACAATGTCCCTACAGTGACTCAAAGGCCTCTGATAGATGCAAAATCGAGCTCCTGCCGCTCAATCTCGCTCCTTGGTCGCCCCCACAGATGCTAGGCATTGCTTTCTAGTTGAATTTTCCGTTTCTACTACTAATACTGCTATTGAAAGGCACCAGTAATCGCGACCTTGTGCGTAGAAGGGTGGGAACGGCTGTCGCCAAAGTAGCCGCGTGAGCTTGTTTCAGTGTACTTGGGAACAGGTATTACAAAACATCACAAAAGTTTTATCCGGTACCGTATTTCATCATTTACAGTAGCTGCAATATTCAAGTAAACTCTAGTCAAAGCTGAACCGCAGCGATCTCTACGAGGCTGAAACGCTTGGAACTCACCTGAGTGCTTCCTTGAAGGCGCAACATACCGTTACCACTTTACTTATGCCAATCCTTAGTTTTCACTTAATGATGCGCAAAACATTCTGAAGCAACTTTACCTTACATTAAACCTGTGGCGAAGATGTGTACGCGGTCGAACCACTTAAAGTGGGCACGAGCTACGGACCACGGGGCTACACACCACGACCTACGTGCTACACACACAGGACAGCGCCATGACACACAAAGTTGAGCTGATGATGATAATCACTATGGACAAGACGTTTGCTTGTTTTGAACACAACCTTTTTGAAACTTTTCAAGCATAAAATGAGCACAAATAAGTTCAACTAATTATCTTTACAGTAAAAAGCAACTAAAAATATGAATACCGGCAGCGAAAACTTGAAGGCATTGGCGCTCAAGCCCACCGCAGAAGGCGCGCCCTACAGTAGGTCGTCTGCTACTGCTGCCGAGCCTCCTTGCGCTCGTGAAGAAAATTCTTGCCACGAGCTACGGGTTATCTTTTTGCCACTTCCAGCTATAATACACCACATGGAAGATCCTCGCGTCCGTGAAGCCCATAATACAGCCTCATCCAGATTCACCGCGTAGATTCACGGCCAGAAACTGCCACAGCGAGCAGAGAAGTGAAATTTGCAGTTCACAAAATGTCAAAGAAAATGATATGCTCTCAAATTTACTAAAGCAATATTCGGTATGTGTGCGCCGAAATCATAACTTATATGCAAGACTTATTCCACTCTTTCTGGTTGAATGATGAGCAAGCCGTGAAACTGCAATACATGTGTGAGATGTGTGACACCTGTGAAAGACGCTTAGGAAAAATAGTGTATTTTTAACCAGTGGTTTGTGATTCTAAGGATTTAAATTCGTTGCAAAAAAAAGTCAATTATCAGGTGTGGATAGTCAGACAAGTTGTCTAATTATACATGATTATCATAACGCCCTCACAAATATGCCATTCATGTTATATGCATATACTGTATGCAAAGGAAACAGCAATTAGAACAAGCAAAGGAGGTACTGTGCTCTAGCTCTTCCTAGAGCTAGAAATACAACAAGAGATTCCTAGAGATACACTAATTCAGGCTATGTTCGCAAGGTTGAGGTGTAGTCATTCAAAACATTATTAGTACAGATACGCACTAACAATGTAATAATTGATGATGACTCCATGGTACGTACCATACAGGATTCATCATCAATTAATTATTCTGAGGCAACATTCAGAACATTGAAATATATAAGCCTAATGTTTCACAAGCGTACAACTGGTCGAATTTGTGACACATAACTGGTAGCAGTATATGCAAAATCAACTGCTGATCGAGACATATGTACACCATAGAGAATTATCCCATACAGTAAGGTCTCGAGCACCTGCTTCTTTGCGTGCCTGAAATCTCTAAATAAAGCATGCCTCAGAATGAAGTTACAGCATACCATATGCCCAAATCCACCAGTACTGTAAGCTACCTGATACCAGCTGACCTCTAAGCATGCAGCTACTGGGCAGGCTACCGAGGCGTGTTCTGCAAGTATCAAGAGCCTTTGGCAGCTCCTTAACAGCTCAGTGTTAGCACCTGCCATGAGCTGGCACTGGAGAACAAGTGCCCTATGACTAGATTTCTTCAGCCGACAGGAACAAGTCAGGACTAGCCCCTTAATGTTCCATCTTCTTCTTCACCACTATCTCAGCACGAGGGTTGGCCATGTAGGCGTCAGCTGCAGTGACCCAGACAAAGTTCCAGTGCCAGTCCTTGAACCAAGTCTGGAATCGTGGTAGAGGTAGTGCAAAAGGCTAGAATGAAAGAGAGAAGAAAGGCAACACACAGAGATTTCCACCTTATAACAAATCTGGAAGTCTAGATATATTTGAGTGCTATCTCCATCTAGTTTATATTATAAGCAAATAGCAAAAGCCAAGCAAACTAAGTAAAGTAAGGTTCCAGATATGCTCCTCACCAACATTGTGCAATATCTGTATGCAGACTGGAACGGCATTCAAGACAATGCTGCTATAATCACTTGCTCACATCACTTCGTTGCAGACGTAAAAGCTTTCCTGTAACTGTGGATATGTATTTTTTAATTTTACTATCTCTTTTAGGGCCTTTAATGAAATGAAATCTAGTACTGCACACCTAGAAAAGATGTGCAAAACTGGATATGCCAGGGTATCCCATCATACGGGCCAGTGAGCCTTTTTTTACATTTAAGCCTTTAATAATTTCACACCACTTTACAATAATATTGCAGCTCTCAAGACTTCGATGAAACTTTTTTGCAAGCCCTTGATGAAGGACATGAGATGCATCCACTCAACTGCCGATGGACAGCTTTCTTCCTTCACTTTCCTGTGTGCTTTAAATTCTGGCTAAGCACTGTGAACGTCAGCAATGTTGCATCGCAAGTCCTGGTCATGCTAAAGGCTACCATTGCAATGGGCACACAACACAGAAGGAAATAAAACAAGTCGAGAGAATAACACGCAGCCAATCCTGACATGTTAACGGTTCTGCACACATTCCTGCTTGTCAGCCGGTCAACGTTAGGCAAAGGCTAAACGAGGTCACTCGCTTAGCCATAGCATCTGAGGCAAGGCACCTGGTGCCAAATGATAGGAACCAAAGCCATTTACTGTGTGAGCACATTAAATGCATATCAAAGAGGAAATTCAGAAAAAAAAACTGATGACTACCGAGAGTAAGACACCAGACACTTGCCAATCATGAATAAAGATAATCAATCTCATGGCACGACAAAGAAACCAAAGATTTGTTAATGCATGATACCACCTCAGCCTTCATATGTAATAATGCATACCTAGGAAATTTTCTATGTCCATGGATTGAAGTAGTACCTCAGCGTACATCACACTGTTCAAACAGGTCACCGTTGAGGACAATGCAAAGGGCATCTTGCATTACCAAACATTCAATTCCTTTCTTTCACCAGAACATTGCCCAGCTTGATACATAAAAGACAGGTTTCTGTTTTGCTCTTGGTCTTGATTTTGTTTTATTTGTGTTTTTGCTCGTTTCACATGCATTTAATCATGCTCAAGAAACATATGCACTTGGTTGATAGCAGTCTTCCTACCTTTGTGATTTGTCCTGCACTTTTGGTTCAGTATGCTTCATCACTAACTTGAGTAGCCACACACATTGATAGTGTGGCAGAGCAGGGCCCACAAATTCTCTAACTTGCACCCTTTTCGAAAATGCCCCCTTCGGTGAAACCAGACTGAATAAAACACTCGATCAGTGTGCTTCCACTTGCTCTGGCCTGCACTGCTGGAGCTGTACACCATATAACAAAAAAGCACCTGGTATACAAATGTGATGAGGCACAATGTATAGCTGCACTTGCCTTCCTGCCTGATCAAATTTTACGGCAACAATACCAACGTTATATAATATTCGACAACTTGTAACTACAGCTTCGCATTCTTGTCCCATGAGTGCCAAAATTCTAGCAAAATGACGATGTATAGTAGGATTTCCACAGTACATAAGCATTACTGACTTGTTTTCTGATAGGGGCCTCTCAAGAGTATTTTCTTCAAAAGTTTTTAACTTAGGCTCTGCTATTTGGGTGTAGTACTCTGGATGCAGAATGTCCCTACTGAAGGTGTCCACAGTAGACCTTCCGGTGAGATACCCATAAATCTGGCAACGAGTTGGCCTTGTTATGGGGCTTAATTATTGCCCTATAGCGACTCAAGCTATGAGGGACACGCCGCAGTGAAGGGCTTCGAATAATTTCAACCAACTGAGGTTCTTTCATGCGCACTGATATCATACATACAGGTTCGCGCTGCATTCGGCCAAGATCAAACCCAGATCCCCTGCCCTATAGTAGCTGAGCGCCCTATGCAACAAGCTTACCAGCATGCCTTGGGGTTCAGAACAATGGGGGATGTACAATGCCTTAAAGCACTAAAATAGAATGAGTCACTGTTGTCATTGGTGTCACACCATTTTCTTGAGCAGGCTGATCAAATTGTCACCGACACCATTACCATCCCATGGACTGTAACAGCTGTTCTGAGCAAGGCACACTGTAATTTAGGATGAATTAATGCATTCATTGGAGGGCTTCCGTACAAGAAACCGTTTCGGAAACTTCTAACCAGCATGGATCCCCCAGTGAACAGCGATCATTTAGCCCAATTAACATGCACGCAACACATGCAGTCATTATCTAGAACACAACATTTTGATTTCTATACAATATTTTTACCCCGCCGGGGTGGCCCAGTGGTTACGGCGCTCGACTACTGTTCCCAAGGAAGCGGGATCGAATCCCGGCCTCGGCGGCCGCTTTTCGATGGAGGCGAAAAACAAGGCGCCCGTGTGCTGTGCGATGTCAGTGCACGTTAAAGAACCCCAGGTGGTCGAAATTTCTGGAGTCCTCCACTACGGCGTCTCTCATAGCCTGAGTCGCTTTGGGACGTTAAACCCCACAAACCACCACCACCACAATATTTTTACTCAGGAGTTCCTATCATATATATGGTGAAATAAATTAATTGCTATAGTAGTAATGTTTTTGCGTTATACATAGTTACTTCAGTGCTACTACCAAGCAGCGGTACAATTAATACAGGGCACAGTGTCATTTCCAGTCGCTGTTTTTAAATGACATTACTTGCAGTAAACGGCTCCGCGTTCTCCATAGAACACTCCGCAACAATGCACTGCAGCTGATCCACAATTTGGATCGCACATATATGAATTAAATGAGGCTCCAGTGTCGCAGCAGTATTCCGTTGCACACATAGTCGCATCACGAAAGGCTGAAACAACTGCGCCTCAAAGTTTCGTGCATTTCTCGAAATTGTATGTTCGTCCAGCATTATATACCAGCAGCCTTGATTACAACGCCGCGAAAAACGGTTTAGCTATAATACAACACTTTAAGACTGTCTAGTGAATCGTTCGATCGAGCGATGACCCCTTGACGGTGGCTTGCCCAGAAACGGGACAATGTTTGCCACCAGAGTTATTGATTTAGTAAGGTCCTAACGCACACTAGTTGGTTTATCCCGCGTGTATTTATGTTGTCAGCGTAAGAGCTAGACTGGCATTTCTCAAATCTCGCTTACACAAAAACACGGTTCGAGCCGAAAAGCACACGCTTTAATAACGTACTCACTTTGTGAGACCCATCAACAGCTGCATGCACGCTGTTTGCGTCGTGTGTGTGTCGTTCATCGTTGCTAGCAGGCCGACGCCAAATGAACCCCATTCCTCCAGTCCGAGGCAGACGACGAACATGCGTGACGCCATATGCATTTTGGAACGCATAGCTGTTGCCACGGCAACCGAAAACGAAGGAACTGACGTCGCGTGACGGCAACGACACGTCAGCGTCTGCTCTCATCTGGGCTGGAAACGGAATGTCGCCCCCCGGTCCGGGTGCCATATGCAAACGACTTAGTTTACAACTCCGATGAGACAAAAAGACTCTCCGTAGAGGTTGCAATAACACTGAAATGAAGATGATGACGGCGAGCAACCATTTTTTTTTCTCGTCTGCTAACCAGAATGCATTAAGGCCAAATCCACTCGGCCAGAGAAAACGAACGCGCGCGTGCCTTGTCAGCATGTCTGATAGTGTGGCTTGTCTCGCTGCAGAAAATTCAATGGACATTTCGCGTCAGAAGCTTGATAGAACCGATAAAGTTTTGGAATTGAAGTTCATTTGAACTGCCAATTCCGCGGCCACCGCGAGGGGATGTCGCGAGTTAACCATTGACACGCCATAGAAACCTTGTGCTCTGGTGGGCATCTTTGTGTTATATCACTCCAGATGCACCAGGATTGCCACGAAACCCAGCCTGAGTTCGCAATGTTCGCGTCGAAATGCATTTCCGTGCGTGGAAAATACATTATTGTCGACGGAATTCAGAATGCTTTCCGGCGCCGAGAGTTTTCTTAGTGGTGTATGATAGTACGAAAGAATTCAGGGGGAGGGGCTGACGACCCATATCCCCACTTCCTCTGCTACGCCCCCGATCTCCAAGCTGGTCCGAATTAACGGATAATGGCGTGTAAATTACTCTGCTTTCTCTACTGAAAAGCCTGTGAGGAGGCTACAAAAGAAGGAAATCTGACATTGACCGCACTTTCGGAAGAGTTAAGGCTACAGGAAAGCTTTGCCAACATTTATTTATTATTGTTTTATAGATACTATAAGCCCTAAGAGCCTCATACTGAAGAGGGTCATAAGACAAAAATGCAAAGCCTTTTGGCCACCTCCATATATTTAAACAATGGAAATCAAATGAAGAACAGCAAAACTTCAATCCCCTTCGGCAATAATTATAGAGCAAAGAACGAATTGGAAGCAGCACAGCAAGTGCAAAGAAAGCAGTGCACAGGACAATTCAAAAGAAGAAAATGAAAAACGCGGAAAGCAAATCTTTATTGTAACAGCAAAATATTCACAGGCAGACCCTATTTACTCAAAACTGCCCTACTTTCAGTTTCATATAAATGACCTGAATCAACATTCACAATTCCTTCGGTTAGATGGTTCCACGCGTCAATTACAAAAGGAAACGAAAGGTCAGACAAACCTCAGATGAATAATTTTGTACAAACGTTGGAAGGGTTGCCTGATATAGTTTAATGTATGTTTATACGCTCGCGCTAAAGAAAACAAACAAACTTTATGGCAGAGATAGAGTAATAATGTTTGCTGGATTGCGTAGGGCAATGACGCTGTTTTACGGAGAGTGTCTGGAATAAATAAAACGGAGTGCCATGCGCTGTAGTCTCCGTAATTTCAGGTGAGGCGGGGCTGTACCAAGTTTCGACGATAGAAATTGAGCTGCCTGAATACTTTTGTTCAAGTGTTATCGATGTGAGTAGCCCAGTTAAATGTGCTGAAGAATGCCATATCTAAAATTTTACAGTGTCTAATCTTGTAGTAGCTGTGCTCATTTCAGTGTAAATGAATATGCTCGGGCATTTTTTCATAAGTAAAGTTGATTAATGTTGTTTAGTTGATATTGAACTTCATTTCCCATTTTTCGCACCAATTTGCGATGGTGTTAAGTGACAGATTCAGTTTGGCTTGATTGTTCAGGGATTGAACAGCATTGAGAACGAAGCTATAACTTGCTTTTTCAATTCTAGTCTAAGCGAAATAGATAAGTTAGTGTTGGCAAGCGGAATCTGCTTTTTTCGCTCATTCTTCACATTTTTCTACAATTGGATGGTACCGCATGTGACAAAGGGTGTCTTTCGGTTTGTTCTTTTACGTGTTGTGGGAATAGGATTCTCATCACACAACGTGTCATCGTACTCTTAAATGCTTCTCAGAAGCCATTAATATCATACAAAGGTAGCAGGCAGAAATCCTGAAACGCAGTTTGTGTGAAGATAATTTATTGATTGCAATAAAAAAAAAAACACCTTGTGAATCATAGATAACAAATTTATCATAAAGTATATTTAAAACAAAAACATTTAAGACGCCAAACGCATAAAAAATGTGTACACAGTGGTGGTTTCAAATAACAGGTATTGTTAGGTATATTTTGAACACGAAAACAAAGCGAGTAAAAGATATAGGCACTGCCAGTCTCCAACCGAGTCAAGCCTAAAATTTAGAATACGTTTAGAATTTAGAATACAAAAAATATCTGAGACAACGGACCCTGGTTAACTTTACTCATCTCTAGTATGTTTGAGATGGGAACAGCTCCCTCCCCCTGTTTATTGCGATGAACGGTTTTGTTTGGTTTGTAGGGTTTAACATCACAAAGCGACTCAGGCTATGAGAGACGCCGTAGTGGAAGACTCCGCAAATTTGGACCCCCTGGGGTTCTTGGGAACTTTCGTCTACCTGGGGTGCCCTGATATCGCAAAGGGCTGTCTCCTCGCTCATCAATCGCCACTGAGACTTCGAGTGCTCCTCTCGTGCGGCATGTCAGAACTTAGCGTCTTTAACGACTCAACTTTCAAGTGCTGGTCTCGATCGTTGCAGAAAAAGCGAAATTTTATTTTGTACGAACATGCGACTATAAATGCAGACTGCTACAAATCCTTAACGGGCACACACTAAGATAAAGACATGGCAATGCCCGGAAAAGCAAGCAATAAAGCAAGGGTAACTGCTGCTCCAAAGAACCAGGCCCTGCAGTTACACACAGTGTCTACAAACTTATCGCGAAGCGCAAGTGCTAATATAAGAAATTGTGTATTTCCCTGGCACACAAAATAAGAGGCAAAGTAATGGTTTCAGTTTAAAAAGAGGGCGACAGACAGCCGGAGGAGGATTAAGTCAGTACGGTAGAGTCGCCAGTTCCAGCTTGTTGCCATAGATAATAAAGAAACAGTGTACCAGCGCCGCAGAAACTGCGCCTCACTGTCTGTTACGAATTGCCAAACAACTATTTCCAGACGATCGGGCGCAGATTCTGCAGTGCCAGGTGCACTGCAGGAGTCGGAGTTCATTGAGCCTCGGAGAGACAATGATGACGTCACTAAACGGACAAATGGTTCGCGCTGGCTCCTTCTGCTGTAGCGTGCGTGCTCGAAGTTGAAGCATACGATACACAAGCCAAGCGACGCGGCAGTTAGAACTATTTCACAGCGATCCTGTGGCGGCGCAGCGTATATACATAAAAGCCTGAAGCAAATGAACAGTAACAGGCGGGCAGCTAAAGTATTTAAATACGTATACGTAAAAAGATTTGATAAATGTAGAAAGGGAACTAGTAAACTAGCCAGTGAGTATTCAGGGCACATGGATGGAGAAAGGAAGAGCGCTAAACAGCAGTTAAAAACACAGGAGGTAAACATTTAATAAGTGATATGAAAAAAAAAAGCAGACTGTAGAAATATAAAGAAACTTGAAAATGCAGATCAGGAAGGTTTGGTTTGTGGTTTCTGTGGTTTAACGTCCCAAAACGACTCAGATTATGAGTGACTCCGTAGTGAAGGGCTCCAGAACTTTCGGTCACCTGGGGCTCTTTAACGTGCACTGACATCGCACAGCACACGGGCGCCTTGCTTTTCACCTCCATCGAAAAGTGGCCACCGAGGCCGGGATTCGAATCCGCATCCTTGGGAACAGTAGCCGAGCACTGTAACCGCTGTGCCACCTCTGCGGGGCTAGATCAGTAAGAAATCTTTCTTCGATAACTCAATAGGAGGTGCCCTATTTTTTGAGGCAAGATCTAGGTACCCTAGAACACGTAGCTACAAAAATGAATTTAACCAAGAAGATGACACATGTGCAGTGTACGGTAAACATTTTATATTCGAACACGACGGTATTCATCCGGATCTCAATGCAGGTGCTGTCACTCTCCCTGAAGGTCGAGTGAGTGAATATGTTGTGCAAGAAAACTTGATTCGAAGATGGCAGCTGAAAAGCAGAAAAAATCACATAAAAGTAGAAATAAGTATTTAGTAACTGAAATCCCGAAATATTTAATGGATTATAACAATGAAAATATAAAAAAAGAGAAGAAGAAAAACCGAGCATGGTGGAAGCTGCCACCACCCCGTTTCAAACGGGATGCTCTTATAATCCATCCATCGAGTTAAAGGCCAAGTGGAAAGTTTTTCACATATTCTTTCAGGTTGGTTCGGTGCCGTGTTTTCGCTCCGTGCCACTTTAACCGAGTAACGCGCCTTACTCGAGGTCCAGGAACCCTGAAGGACTGATTCCTAGCGAACAACTTTTGCACCTACTCCCAACTTTTTGATATCATGCCGTCTGGTTAAGTCAACATAGCTTCTCGAATAATCACTGCTAAACCATGTAACCAGCGAATTACCGTCTAACAGAGTCACGGCCGTGATTTTTCACTCACAATGCCGATAACGCAGGGTTTGCTCCGGGATTAGGATATTTAAAGCTACAGTGTCAAAAAACGTTCCCGTTGTCGTTGCCGCCACTCTCTAGCGACACTAACGAGTGTCGGCTTTACGACGGCTATTATCGCTAACACGAGTGTCAAATGCCTTCAGGCGAGGCTATCAGCTTATGATCCGTATCACAATCTCTGCACTACACCGCGAGTTACTTTTGCTGGGAAATGAATGTGCTTGGCAAGGGACTGCTCAGTTAAGATTCTATCTTGACGTAGACAGGGTAGCAAAAAAAAGTTGAAAAAAATATTGATTGTGGTTTAACCATGGAACGGTGTTAGATGAGCGTAACTTGGTCTCGCATAGTTTAGCGTCTGCTTTTGAACTGTACTCGTCGAGGCCATTTCAACGCTATATTAGTTGACGTTGTGATATAGAGATCAAATTTTAATAAGAATAACGAATTAGTAGTAATTACTTAGAAAATTGATTTATTACTGTGTTTTAATCCCGTACTTATCCAGGATGTAGATGTAATTGGAAAGATGCGATGCAGTGACCACAGGATGGTAAAGTCTTGAATTAATCTGGATTTGAAGAGGGAGCGGAACAGATTACTAAGGAAGAAGCCCATAGACAAATCAACGGTAAGGGGAAAAGTAGGAGAATTCAAGCTCTCGCTGCAGAATACGAATACAATGTGCTAACCAAGGAAGTCGACCTTAGCCTAGAAGCAGTTAACAATAATTTCAGAGATGTCAATACAGAGTAGGCGGCAGGATCGCTAGAGAGGATACCGGTAAACTGTAGAAGGAGACGAAAGATTTGATTCAGAAACGGCAAAGTATGAAAGCCCCAACCCAACAGACCGGATAGAACTGGCAGAGATATCAAAGATAATCAATAGGCGTAAGGTGGCCGACATAAGGATGCATAACATGGGGAAGATTGAGCATGCTCTAAAGAGCCGTCGTAGGCTGAAAGTGGTGAAGAGGAAATTAGGCACAGGCAAAAATCAGACGTATGCACTATCAGACGTATGTCATTATCAATCAGACGTATGTCATTACTAACATAGAAAAGATGATCAATGTAGCCGAGGAGCTCTATACAGACCTCTACAGTAGCCATAGTAGTCAGGACAAGAATGAAATTGGCTGTAGTGAAGAGCAATCAGACGTTCCGTCAGTAACGAAGGGCGAAGTTAAGAAAGCCTTAGAAGCTATGAAAAGGGGAAAAGCAGCTCCATTGGCACGTCACCGACGGTGCAAGGGCCGCTTCAGCCCTAATTCTTGTAAGAAAAATCTCCTCCATTATTGCTAGTTAATGAGGGGGAGGGGGGTAAGCGAAAGGAGTAATCAGGACATGTGCACTTTTTCTTACAACAAGTGTCAAGTGTGGGAGAGCGGAGCTGGAATCAAATGGGAGGTAGCTGAAGCAATCGGGTAAAGGGCTTGTTGTGTAAGGATGTCTGTTTTTTATGATGAACATTCTTAGTGTCTTGTAACCAATGTATCTGAACGCGTTTTGCTATTTTCTTATTCAGAGCATGTATCTTCTGAACAATACTTAGAATTGTTTTGAGTTGTTTCATCATCATCATCATCATCATCGTCGTCATCATCATCATCCAGACTATACCCACTGCAGGGTGAAGGCCTCTTCCATATTTCTCCAATTAACCACGTTCTGTGCTAGCTGCATCCACTTCAGCCCTGCAAACTTCTTAACCTCATCCGCCCAGCTAACTTTCTGCCGCCCCCTGCTAGGCATTCCTCCTCTTGGAATCCAGTTTGTTACCCTGCTTGTTTAATAGTTTGTTACCTTGTTGTTTAATAGCAGCTAAGAATAGGCGTAAATGCGAGCATCGCTCACAGACGGTATGACATTTATAGCCTCCATTGCACTGCGCATAGCATACAGCTTCATTACAAGTGAACCCTGGTGGTTCATTACGCACTTCCGATCGTGATAACTCTGCAAGTGTGGGGCTGGTAGCTTCCGTTCTTCCATCGCATTGAATAACTGATGCGTCTTTGTATGTTATACATATTCCGGGACATAGCAATGCAGCGCGTGCGACACCGATAAGAGAAAATCCATCGTCAGCAGCAACGCAGGGCGCGTGACACCGACAAGGAGAAGAAGATGAAGGAAAAGAACAACCGGTCGGAGCAAGCGGTCAGCCTCCAGCCGCGAGGAAGAGTCATGTACGACCACCGGGCGTATCCAATGCCTGAGCCTGCCAGCAAGAACCAGCAGCGGAGTAACCCGAGCAGTTCGCGGGCTTGGCCGCGCGGGGCGTCGATGGCTGCGTCTCCTGGAGCGGGAATTCCACGCCGGCCTACCTCGCCGGGCATCGAGTGGCACGAGCGCAGCGAGGGAGACATAGCCGTGAGTGCGCTCACCCCAGTGACTGTGCCTGATCGCTGAGGGCTCAGTTTACCTGGCGAAAACAGCTGTGACCTGCTGGCTGTGCGCTTGCCTTTCGCCAGTTGTGTGAGGCTTCTCCGCTATACAGCCAGCCTCAAAGTTGTTTTACTAATGCACGTCCTAGAACCGTTCACTGCGTCTTAAAGAGGGAGTGCATGAATATCAAGAAATGTTATCGTACCTGTCGCACAGAGGGCCTGCGCCACCTAGAGATTTCAACAATGTAACCTTGCTGCTCTCAGTTTGTACAACTGCAGGGAGCCAAGTGAAAATGGCATTCTCCGACAGCATGTTCCACCTTCTGAGGTTGCTCAGCGGTCCCTTACGCTCGCCATAAGAACACCCGCACACTATATTGCACGCGCAGAGCAATCGCCGAGAGCAGTGCGGGGGGGGGGGGGGGGGTGAGAGGTAAACTTATACACTCTCTTGCGCCGCGTCCTTCGAAGTGATGTCCAATTGCACTGCAGTCAATAAAGTTGAGCCTGTCCATTTCGTGCGCAGCGTGCCAGCGGCATCTGCATGCTTGCCCCAGAGATGGATAGCATGGTTGCCGACGAGGCCTTCCCGTCATCGGCGGCGCCGCATGCTACGCCCAACTCTGCTTTCGGCGGGTCCCGCGGTCGTTTTTACGCGGCCGCGGCTGGCGCCGCGCTCTACCACGCCTACCTGCTGTTCGCCCTGTGGCGCGAATGGACGCACGGTCCCGACATGTGTCGGCCCGTGTGGCTGCTGGCCCTGGCCACGGTGGGAGTACACGTCATGGTGATCGGCCGAGCATTCCTGGCGCGCTTCTCGCACAACATCATCGCATCGGTGGACGCCCTGGGCTACAACGACAGGTGCGCACAGCACATGCACTGCCTGCTCAAACGTTAGCATGAGGAGTAAAATTCGCTATGCCAGTTGTTCCGACTTGTTGGTGTTAAATTAGCGTGGGTTAACAGCTGGGGAGGACACACCCCTATCGTTTCTTGGACCTTTAGAGCCGTGCGACACTCTACCAATGAGGATTAAATATTGATTTCTAGGTTAATTTTTTTTTTTTGGGGGGGGGGGGGGGAAGAACGGATTTGTTTATTACAGGGCTATGAGGGCAATAATGGTGGTACAAAATGAGAAGTCCTTTAAAGTAACATGCCATGCACAGGAAACTGGCTCCGTACATGTGGTGATGTGAGAACAAAAGGTAGGGTGTATGCATTAATATAAGATATGGTATGATAGGAGCCATTACGAACTTGAGGGACGTGCTTAAAGAGGAGAGGAGGGGGGATGTGGATGTCTAAGTAGCGGGTAATATAGCCCAGTCAGAAGGACCATGAGGGACACAGCACTAGCGCTCGCACTTGCCATGCCCCTCTTGAGTTTTGATGGCTCTCTGTGGCATAGCTCTTACCATATTTTCATAGCAACTAAGCAGAACCCCCCCGTCAGTAATAGAGACGTTTACTTTCCAAAAAAGCCTATTTCTGTGATTGAAAGATGCCCCCCTCTCCTCACCCTTCGTTCCACTATTCCCTCCGATTCACATAAGCCGACATCGGTATTATCTGCTGGGAAGAAAATCACGAAACAACGTTCGTTCCTTCATGTGACCGCAGCTGCCGGTTTGCACACACCGCCAAAGAAAGTACTGATCAGAAGCCTACGTGCGTGCATCAATTGGGCTCAAGTCCAGGGCATCTGAACAAGCTCCTTTAGTTTCCATTGCTGCCATAGCGCGCTGCATAGCGCTGAATACGCGAAACTACCACGCGGTTTTAAAATGTGTGGCACATCTCGTTCGCTTTCCGCTGCCTTTGGAAACAGTTAATTCATGTGCAGAAATGTCTTTGCAAGCGATATTTTGCAGCGATGAGGAATGTTTAGCCACGGCAATCCCTACGTTCGCGTAGAATGCATTGTGATGCTTTACTTATGTTTAAATGATTATAATATTGCACCGAGTTACGCAGTGAAATCTATATACTAGCGGCCAGCAGCGGACGTCATCTGCTGGTGTACAAGAAAGCTTAGCGCGCGCTGCAAGGAAAAAAAAAAAATCCAAGGGCTTAAAGGCAGCGCACCAATGTAAATGTAACCTTCTCTTATTCTGAGTGTTCTGTCAAAACTCGTTACGTTTTTTTCCCTTGTTATTCACGCTCAAGGGTAACGGAAAGCGCTGGTAGTCTGGTAAAATAAGCACCAGCCTATTCTGATCTTCTTGAGTCTCAGGATGCCAGAACAGAAGAAAATAAGAAAATGAGGGTAGGCAAGGAGAGGCATGATCAAATTCACATTAGGACAGCAAAAACCAAGTGTCGCAGCTTGAAGTGAGTAAACATATAAAAACGACAGAGCAACATCTCCCAGAAAAAGCAGGTGACTGAGCGAGGGTGACGTGGCTGAGGATGCAGCATTTTGGGGTATTTATCGTTATTTGTTTTGATAAATGCACATTAGGTAACTTTTTAACTACAGGGATAACGTTTTGGATGAGAAATTCAACTAATAATTGTATGTTGTATTGAAAATGGCTGGTTGAAATGTTTGCCTCGGAGTACCACTTACGAGACTTATGACGTTTCATTTAATGGCATAAAAGTGAAGATATGCCGTGATCAGCTGCTGGCGCATGTGTCATGTGTCTTACTCAATGTACACGAAACGGAACAACAAAACATAGCTGACAGACGGGACGGAAGAGAAGAGACAGACACACGTGTCCCCTGTAATCGCTCTTTTGCCATTCCGTTGAACATCATCTAAACAGCGCTACTCGACCCTATTCTTGGATTCTTTCATACGCATAGCTTCTTTGGGGAACGTACACCGGAGAAAAGGCGGATGTCGTTCTCGTAGATGTCCCAGGACTCCGAAATAGTAACCACTGCATTTTGGATTTTTTTTAAATTTATGCTAGGGATATATTTGTGCGAACATTTCAGCCAGCTGTTTTGCAAGACGCTTATAACAGCGGTAGCCACCAAGCATATGCAAAAACCATAAAAATAATATTGTTAACCAAGAGCAGCGATTACTCAACTAGTGGGCTTTTGTACAGTGCTTAATTCATGAAATAAGCAGTTTGAAGCTTATACCGAATTACGGGGTTGCAGTTTGCAGCAGCTGAGCTATCGGATACCTGTGCATGTGTGTAATAAATAGCCCAAAAGTGCGAGCGTTCCGAGAGTGCGTCGGTTTATACTTAATGTTATGGATACATGTGAAGAAAATTTCGTTCATAACCCCCTTCCTGTCAAGATAAATATGTGTGTCTAAAATTTCTGGATATGTGTTGGACCGGGAGCTTGTGAGGCCTAATAGCATGTAACAACGAAGATAGCCTACGCGGGACTTAAACAGGCGTGTTTCGGATGATCGTTTTCAAGGTGAGGCCGAAGCAGTCTGATCAAGGCGACACCAAAACCAAGTGTGCTTTGCTGCGAGAGGTAGTTCGAAATGATCAAACTTCTATTAGCTGATGCTAATGCTAGAAATGGCGGAAATCCTTGCAATAAAAAGTTGAGTGTATATGAGTACATAACTTAAATGATCATTGGAGAAAATTGTACGGGCCAGGTTTTGTTATTAGCATAATGCGGCAGACCGGATGATTCGTTTGTTTCTGGCGGATTCGAGGCTAAATGGGGAATACTTGCTACACCGACAAAACTGATGATGTGCAGGTGACGACGACTTGTAGGGTGGGTTCTTTTTCTACATTCGTTTCTGGCTAAATCTTTCATTAGGGTTAAGTTGCATTAATAATCGAATATTACTTTCGGGCTTCAGACCCCACGTTTCGTAATTCATTCAGTAACAACTAAAAAATGACAAACGCTAAATCCCTGAAGGGTAATTGTAGAAACGACTGTTGAGGGCCGCCGCTTTTTTTTTGTTTTGTTTTTAAGCGGAGCTCGAACACTGTACTTTCAACACAGAGAGAATAGGTGAAGTGGATTAGAACACACCATTACTGTGGAAACACCCCCGTACGTGCCGTTGCGTACATATCCAGTATGACTGAGAATTTGCTGTTTGTCGAGTCATTGAGTTGGCGCCAGGCGTTTATAGCGAAATGCGGAAATTAAATCATGAAGGGTGAAAGTTTATATCGAAAACGTGTATCTACATGCTCATCGTCCCTTTCCGCGCTCCATGAAAAATTAACGTTCCCTTGTGCCATTCAACTCAGGCGGTGTTTTTTATAATTACTGTGCGATTGAGGACGACGCGATTCCCCGTTGTGCCGGGTCGAGAATTTCAGAAAATTTGAGCACCGAACTGAGCGAATGATTAAAAAAAAAATAATACACTTTCGATATTTTGCAGATTTTGTGCTCGTGTGAGTAACATAGGACACACGCAACATTTCTATTATTTATAACAAGCTGATCTTTTCACGTGGTAAATAATTTCATTAGACAACGTGACGCATAGTGACACTGCAAGCCTAGGTTTGAGACTGTGCTTTGCAGGATAACTAATTTGTTGCTTGAACTTAGCGTGTTCCTCACGTAATTGCGGGATCAATTTTTCTTTACGTTTTCTTGTGTTGTTGCATGCATCAATACCTTGTGCCACCAAGGAAGAGTGTAAGCAAAACAGCAACAATCCTAGCTCTTTATGCTCAAAGTTGGTCAAGAATCTGCAGGCAACAGTGTCTTTCCCTGAACACTACGTTCGGGCACTTAAGACACTTTGGAGCTAGCAATGTTTTAGGGAGTAAGGGTGAGATCCTTCGTCACCTGTGGTGGTTTTGAGCTTTGGGAGTATCGTGAACATCCCACTGTAAGGCTCAGAAACAGACCTAATAGTTCAGGAGCTTTTGTCCAAACGTTCCGTCCTTTTTGTCTTATACGCTGCCCTTGCATATACTGAGGTGCGCTCTTACTGGAGTCATGTGTATGTCTTTTAGACCGCCAGACCTGCTGTGTTTCATGTTTTGGTCACGGACTCGTGTTTCGGTCATGGAAGCGCGCATGCGCCGGGTATCTTTCAGGGTTCCCGCCGTCTGGATGGGCGTGTTAGCGGCTGGCCTGTGCCTGCTGGTGTACGACGCACGCGAACACCTGTCCCGGCTTGCCTCTCTAGGGGGCATTCTGGTGCTGCTGGCCATAGACTACGGGCTCTCCAGCAGCCGGAAGAGCGTGAGTATGGCATCTACGCTAGCGTATACAGTGTTTAAGCGGTCTTCTGTGCACTTCAATTCGGACATTATGACACTGGATAGAAGAGACTGAAAATAAGGAAACAGAAAGCTCACTTTTCCTGCATTTACGTAAGACACAGCGAGGTCCGCGGTCCATTGAACTACGCTATACTCATGCGACTAGTCGCATGCGTCGTGGTTTGTGGCCAAGACGAAGACAAGTCCGCTTGCCGAAACGTTTGCTCTACCTGCGAACTGAGACTTCTCCCCTCTACCCTTGTTCAGTGCTCATTTATACCGTGTAGTCATCTTCTTCTCGTTCTACATGGCTATAGTTGGTAACTGATTGAGAACATGGAGATGGGAAGCGGTTGGAAATCCAGCCATTAAAATGTGAGACTTGTGCCTAGAAGTAAAACAAAATGCAAACAATAATAGGAAATAAGCCGGCAAGTGTCCCCATAAACACCTACTGATAACACACTGCGCACGTGACACTACCCTAGGGAAGATATTTGGCAAACATAGTGAAAGCTGCCTCTATTCCTGGTATAGCTAGTGTTGCATGGTGTGCGAGAATCTTAGAGGCATATGCTGGCTGTAGCCCATGCAAAAAGGTACGGCATAATGCAAATTGTATGTATAAAGCATAAAAGGTAATTTATTATAGCCTAGAGTGAGCGCATATCGCACTAAAATCAACAAGGCATGTACAAACCCTGGATAGTTATAAGGCAGGAAGCCAAAAGAACAGAACACTGGCAAGGCCGGACTGATTACGTGGACACACTGAGAAATCACGTCGCGACGAATCTTGTCTGCCGACGCTCAGTTCGTCCTCTGTGGAAGAATTGCCCCCAGTTTCCGCAAAGGCGTCGTGTGCGTCACGCAGGACATTTGTCTCATCGAATTCCAGTGATTTTCTACTCGGGGAAGCAAACCTATTTAAGATAATTTATTTTTCATCTGAACCTAAACCTAAAGGTAAAAGGAAATAAATTTAATGAATTAGCAGGAAAACAAAGTTTATGTTGTCTAAGTCATAGTCTGCTGAATGAAGGAAAAAGGGAGTGAAAAGTCGAAAAAAAAGGAAAAGGCGAGAACGTGGAACTAAGTAGTAGCTCGAAATGACGTTTCTTACGGCCGCTATTCAGTCTTCAAAAATAAAACAGATTCTACCACTGCCACTTTTGCTGGTGCGGCTTTCAGATGAGCCTAACACTGTTGTAATCCCGCTGATCCATTCGCGCACTCTCTGCTTCGTTGCTTGATATGTTGCTAACATGAGTGTATATACTTTCACGCTGCGGGTGGTTACGTTGCCTGTCAAACGTTAACGGATAGAAAATAAGTTCGCATACTCAGCGTTCTGCCATAAACCGGGTGTCCTACAGGTATGTGTAACATAAATTAAAAAAGAAGAAGTTCAATCTACTGAGAGCCTGTGAGGTTCACGGGCTCTAGTCTCAAGTATTTTTCCTTGTTCAGTTTGTTAAGTATTAGAGATTTATTACCGGCGGTTTTGATCATCGTCTAAAGATAAGTTGTCAATTGTATGCTGCCTTGATGAACAATTAGGCGAAATGTTTGTACCAGGTACCGTTTACATAAAACATATTTTTTTCCTTTTGATTTTGTGCTTTATAGTGTATCGATTTGACACGATGGTGTTAGAGGTAGCCAGATCTGCGAGCTGTGTGCTGAAGGATGTTTAGGCGAAAGAGGAGTTTTCAATCACCAAAGATGCGTCTTCGGCTTTCTGTTACCGTTTTTTTCCAAAATGTAAGTATGACCACCCGCATTACTAATTGGATTTTAGTATTTCAGAGAGAAATTTCAGTAGCAAACAGCTCAGCATAGTATATTTCATTTATTTATTCAAGTTACTCCTAAAGTAGGGTATTGCAGGGTGGGGGGATACAAACCTAGTAAGCTCGCTACAGTTAGCACGAACAATGCAACAACAGAGATAATTAAACATTAGACATAACGTCAAAAGAAGGAAAG
Organism: Amblyomma maculatum; assembly: GCF_055883805.1. Classification (NCBI taxonomy): domain Eukaryota; kingdom Metazoa; phylum Arthropoda; class Arachnida; order Ixodida; family Ixodidae; genus Amblyomma; species Amblyomma maculatum. The sequence goes on along the minus strand of NC_139347.1, from coordinate 182,815,905 downwards.
AAAAACAACAGCAAAATATTGTACACATTTCCGTCACAGCAAAGCAGCTCTTGGGATGTTTTAATGCCAGGTTTTGTAGCAATATCCGATGACAAGTTACTCCAGTCAGTGATATTGCGAGGAATGAATGAATTGGCATAAAACGATGAGTGGCACTTTGACGTTCGTATCTGCCTGAGTCGGAGCAAAATAAAGACGGCTTTATTGCATTCTATTGCACCAGCCCAAAGGCTACGCGCAACGTTCATTACGCACAAAGGGTTCACACACGCGGATGTGAAAAGAGCAGCAAACAATTAGGACACTCTTTGTGTGCTCTAGGAAAAGCGGTGTGCTTTCACACAGGGAAGTAAAGGTAAACATCAGGCTTCTGTAGCAAGCACGGAACTCTATTTCCTGTTCTTTCGTTTAGTTCATACTTCGGTAGCGGAAAAGCAAACTAGCTAGAATGTATGGAATCGAGAATACCGCTCACTTCACAGTAGCATTGTAATTTCCTGAGTTGTATCGAAGGGACACACGAGAACAAGGCGTGAGACAACAGGACGACTAGTATTTTCACTACCTTCTGCCTCTGTTATTTCCTTTGCAATTACGAATCCATCTTTCTGACACGGCCGCCCCGCGCATGTGCAAGTCATAAGAGACAGGCGCTTGCAAGAGATAGCGGCACCTGTCTAGCGCGCACCTGGCCACTTCGCACGCCCAGTGGACTCTTGGTGGAATCTGATCGCGGCTGCCGCTACCACATGAGTTTATTTTCAAGCTCTAAAAAACGAATCACCCCCCCCCCCTCCCTAGAGGGCACCACATCTTCTGAGGAAGGGGGACTGAAAGAGCCACTGGTGTCACAACCTAAACGGTTTGACCTTCACTGCAAAAGAGGCACATACTTGCTTCATCGGCGACGGGGCTAATGATTCTACCGTAGCGCCTTCTGTATTCAAGCCGTCCGCCGATTTTATATCGTTCGCAATGTATGTAAAAGTACCGCTGCAGGGGAAACAACAATTAGACGACGGCTACAACAGCCCGATTTATAAGGCTGAAGCTGAGGAAAAAAGGCTTTAAGGAGTGTATTTGCTTCATCTTGATTCGTACATTAGCTGTTCAAGGGTAACTATTTGACAGAACATTTGTTTGCAACTTTCGAAGGCATTACTGTGTGCCTTCGATTCTCAAATGTTTTGCAAAAGATTTATGTGTGTGCTTTTTAGAAAAACACAATATGACATAACCACGCAGCAGTGGCTCAGTGGTCAGGTCTCTTGCATACTGAACCTAAGGACGCTGGAATCGAAACCCGACCGGGACAGCTGCTTTCCGATGGAGGCGAAAAGTAAGCCGCCTGTGTACTGTGCGATGTCAGTGAAAGTTGAGGAACGCCAGGTGGTTACATTTTCCGCAAACCCCACAACGGCGTCTCTCATAGCATAAGCCAAAAAAAAACAAACAAAATGACAGCATTGCTTCGAATAAAAACTTGCTCGCGCAGGTCCCGTGGCTGGTTTTGGCACGGGCTCTGACCCTGCAGTATGCGGCGGCGGCGCTGATGCTTCGCTGGTCGGCGGGTCGTCGGCTGGTCATGTGCTTGTCGCAGCACATCGCGCGCTTCTTCGAGCACGCGTCCGAGGGCAGCCGCTTCCTGTTCGGCTACCTGGCCACGGGCGCCAACCTGTCCTTCGCAGGCGGCACCGCGCTCACACTGCAGGACGCGCGGAACGGATCCACCACGCTCGCGCCCATCCTGGCGTTCAGTGTGAGTACTGGTCTTGTCGCGTACCCGTTTTATTCTTTCGGCGTGTTTATTGCGGGGATTGTTAGGACTCTCCTCTTATGACTCGAGAGAAACAGAGAAAGAAGCAATGTTATTGAGACACCTGCCAACGAACGCCAGGAGAGACGTCTATCACTCCCGTCGTCTCTAGCCTGAATTCTGTCGACCCCTCGATATTGTGACTTCCGCGAGAATTCTGAGGGTAGCTTATTGAGGCGAATAATTTGAGAGAGACCCGTATGTGTAGTTACGAAGTAATTTTTATTTCTTTTCCGAGCCAAGGAGAATTTCTTAGAAGAAGAGAACGAAAAGCCACGAACGAGCAGCGCAGAGCTCGTGGCTCTTCGTTTTCTTCTTCTGAGAGTTATCTTTGGCTTGTGGTTCTCTCGTGTCTCGTGAATCTTTCGCCGGTTACACCGGTGAAGGCAACGAAGACGACACGGCTCAACCGCCGGACGGGTGCCTAACAGCTGTGCTTTAAAAAGCGCGAACTCATCAAAAGGTGATATGAAATGATAAACGATCGGCGTTTTAGTGCCCACGCCTTTCCCTGTATCACAACGAAGCAAACGCTGGATGGGCAATTTGCTTTTAATGTCTTTCTCCAGACCGGACGCTCTCGAACCTCTCATTTGAACTGCCTTGTGGATGGAAAACGAGAAAGTGAAATGAAAAAAAAAAAAAAAAAAAAAAAACAGAAAAAAAAACAAAAAATAAATAAAAAAAAAAAGCTTTTGCAGATGTAGACGTTTCCAGCATCCACTACACAGTGGCGGTATTAAGCGAGATGAAGGTGCGTATTGTAGCGGGCAACATGCCTATATCTGGCTGGAGTTGGACAATGTTCGGAATACAATGCGGAAACAGTAGCGAGTTAGAAGTTCGTAAAAATGCTGCCTATCGTTTTCCTTTTCTTTTGCCGCGCGCAAAATTATGAACACAGAAGTTTGGTTCTTACGTTCCATTGCATATTGTAAAGCCTTTATTTACCCTTCCGGTTCCACCATGACGGCGTGTGCTTCCGCTTTTTGTCACAGGATGGCATGTGCCAGATCACACCGTAAATGTTTCCGTTGTTCTGCAAATCGTGTACTATGCCTTGTTGTTGCTCGCGGGCTACGGGGAAGTCGATCCTGATCCTCTGAATACTGGTGAGAAGGATTTGCCGAAACTACTCCAGATAGGACAGACACTGGAGAATATTGAAACAAGATTTTAAGAACCACGTGGCAATGATCGTAGAAGTCGATGATAAATAAAGCTTAACACAGAAATGAATTTTGAATATTAAAACAGTAATTCACCAAGACGATATAATAAAACACCTAACACAACAAGTGAAGGAATTACACAGAAAGATGGTCTACACAAAAAACCGAAGCCGCAGGCAAGATCTTGACTTCTATGGCGTAGATGAAATTAACCTCTCTGAGATGTGGAAGGTAACAAAAGGATATTTGCTCAACAGAGCTGCAGATTCAGCCAAAATCTAAGAAAGAGCACATCGCGTCGGCCGTTGCAATGAAAAGAGAAAAAAAAGACCACTTACCAATAGGTTTGCATTGTATAAAGAGCAGCAAAACATAACGCTAAATAGGTATAAATTAAAAACGCGCAACATATCGTAAGTCAAGACTTTTCCCTAGAACAACAAAAGATACGAAATGGATTGGATAATAGTATAGAAAAAGTCAAAAGAAAAACGTTATAAAGTTAAACTTCAACAATGACTAGCTTATTATTAACGCCATGTCCTTTATGTGGGACAGAGAGAAGGAAGAAGTTGTGCTAGTGAAAACTACTTGACAGCATAATGAAAACCAGAGACATGCACGTGGCGGCCTTGTAGCCCTAACTGTTAATTACCGCAACCTAGCAAACAAAACTAATGAGTCGACTGGACTGCTTACCAAGGCTGATATCATTTTCGGCATACAATCTTGACTCAAGGCAAATACTGCGGACAAAGTAAGCTAGTGGGTGAGGCCCCTATTTATGCTAATTCACACTACGTTATCATCGTCAACATTAAATCTCGGCCACGATGAGTTTGAATCTGTTTGGTGCAGGGTTATCTTGCCTGATTCGACAGCACTAAAAGTCGGGACAATGCATTGCGCACCAAATTAAGACATCAGCATTACAGCGTTAACGGGACATACTTTCTGAGGCGTCCAGCCACTCTTCCCTTCTTGGGGAGATTTTAATCTGTCCGCTCTGTTCTGGCGCGATGGTTCTTGTATAAGCGGATTTCGTGGTAGCATTAATTTGGAGAGGAAGGATATGGCTGATGCGTTTGGCTGCTGCAATGTGAACGAACTCGCTAGAACCATTTTTTTTTTGGTTCTTCTGTTTTGCGATTTGCCATTTTTGTTTTCTTTTGTGAACGTGATACCAGGTATGAGAAACTATCTTGCTGTCGCCATGAATATGAATTTTGAAATGTATCACCGGAAAGCACCTCAGTGTATTTTTTTTAAAACAAATTATTCCAGTATGTTTGAAAAGCTTCTTGACCATCTGTCATTATTAGAATGTTTATCTCGTGAACGTGGTTTGCATGAGTTATAGTTTATGTTTAAAATGTTAGTACTCGAGCTCACAGACATTTTCGTATCAAACATAAAATCACCAAAGCTTATAAGAAAAGAAGACCAGTGCTGACAGTACCAGTCCTGAAGCTTATTCGGGAGGGAAAGCTCGCACTTGAGGCATTTGAGAAATCGAAATCAGATCTTCATTTTCCTAACCTTTCAGGAATTACCAGTGAATACCAACTAAACATAAAAAAAGCCTAGTGTTCTTTCAGGCTAAGCGACAGCATGAAAATAAATTCGAAATTATCTTGGAATTATCTTAAGGGATGTGGCTGAGAATCGTTTGGAATAACCTTTAGTTTATGACGAATTCCTGTCTGATGGCGAACGAACAGCAACATGTCTTAATAACTGCTTTCACTCTGTTTATTTATCAAAAGATAACATGAGCTCCTTATCAGCTGTTAGCGTCGTCTCTCTAATGCGCAATAGAAATAAGCATGAGCGGTATTCAGAGGCCTTTGGAAAGCATCGAGGAAGGTAAAGCTATCGGCTTTGATGGCATTTCGCCTTGTATCCTTAAATGATGCTTGATACCCATTTCTCGTTATCTCTATTTAATTTACAGAAAATCTGCAGAAACAAGAATTGTACCAGATGACAGGAAACACACTAATGTGGTTGCTGTTTCAATGGTTCTCAAAATCATTAATTATAGACATATATATCTAACATGGATAGCATGTCAATTTCTTGAACACATTTTAAACACAGCAGTAATGAGTCATATAACAGAGCACAAATTATTATTTTGTGAACAGCATGGGTTTCGTAAAGGACTTTCTTGGACCCCTCAGTTATCGAATTTTATCAAGACTTAGCATGAGGTGTAGATGGAAGAGGCGGGGGAGGGGGGGTGGGGCGAAATATACTTTTTTATTGCCATAAAGCTCTTGAGAGCCTGCGCGTCTTATAAGAAGCCCCATTTTTTTTTCGTGCATCCACAACTTGGGTCATTTAGTTTGTGTAAAAGGAGGTACAATTTCCTCTTTTAATGAGTGTAGGTTGTATTCTCGATACTAACTGAAGTGTTGTCTTTCGTTCTGTTCTTGATGCAAAAACTTGTAATAGGGGCCAAGGCCTCGTCAGGCTTTTAGCCTTTAGCCTTGGCCTTCTCTTAGACACTGTATGAGGAACAAATAAAGGAAAGAAAACACAATTCCACACTTATTACTCGTGAACAAGCTGCAACTAATAAACATCGACCCGTCTGTAATAAAACCAATAGAGATGTATTTGTTTCCGCCCCTACAATGTGTGTTGAATTAAACTGCAGAAGGTCAGACTTGTAGATGTTACTTCCGGTGTTCCACAAGACTCGACGTTAGGACCACTGTTGTTCTTGGCGTACGTGAATAATATTTCCGAGGAAATTTCATCACCTATGCGTGTATTTGAGAATGACTGCGTTGTGCATCGCAGAAATAGTTAATGAATATGATGTCTTCTGTTGCAAGCAGATTTAACACGGATTCTATTATGGTTTAAGACTTGGAGGATGAATATGAATGTTAAGTGTTTTACCGAACTTTCTATTAAAACCGCAACTCAATCGATATATATATATATATATATATATATATATATATATATATATATATATATATATATATATATATATATATATATATATATAATAGGTGCAGCGGTGACGTAGCGATAGAACATCCGCCTCGCATGCAAGAGGACCGGGATTCAAATCCCGGTGCTGCGCAATTCTCCACCGAATAAAACAAAAAAAATCCGCGTGTCGACGGAATTGCATAAGCAGGTTTGGGGTGCGACCTGATGCCGGTGAACACCTCCGGCAACGCACTCCCTCACCAGAACAGGAGTTGGCCACCCTGGTGCAGTAATTGGCTGCAACCTCTCATGGTTAGCTCTATAAACCCCCGACCCTCAGTCACCAGCGGCTGCGGAGCAACTGACCACGGCGGCGGTCAGACCTGTGACGCAGCAGGGGGTGCTAAGAACTTCTGGCTCCGCTGGACATGCCGCCATTAGAATCTGACCCTGGCAGCGTTTAACGTTAGAACCCTAGCTGGTGAAGCTAGTTTAGCAGTGCTATTAGAGGAACTAGAGCTGATGAAATGGGAGGTTAGGAGGCCGAATGAGGTATTTACTGTACTGAAGGATGGGCATGTACTGTGTTATCGAGGTTTATCAGAGAGGCGAGAACTAGGAGTAGGTTTTTTTTGTCAATAAGTACATAGCGGGTAATATAGATGACTTCTATAGTATTAATAAGAGGGTGGCAGGCATCGTAATTAGGCTTAATAAGTGGTGTAAAATGAAGGTTGTTCAGTCCTATGCACCCACATGTAGTTATGATGACCAGGCAGTTTAAAGCTTCTACGAAGATGTAGAATCGGCAATGCGAAAAATGAAGACGTAGTATACTGTAATATAATGGGCGACTTCGATGCCAAGGTAGGGAAAAAGCAGGCAGGAGACCAGCCAGTAGGTGACTATGGCATTGGCTCTAGGAATAGCAGGGGGTAGTTTCTAGTTGAGTTTGCAGAGCGCAATAACTTGAGAATCATGATTACCTTCTTCAGCGAACGAAAGAACCGGAAATGGACATGGAAAGGTCCTAACGAGGAGACTAAAAATGAAATTGATTTCATAATGTGTTCACCCCCGCTATTATGCAAGAGGTAGAGGTAATCGAGAAAGTGCGATGCAGTGACCAGAGGATGGTGAGATCCCGAATAAGACTAAACCGAAAGAAGGAACGCAACAGATTAGTAAGAAAGAAACCCATCAACAAATTAGCGGTGAGGGAGAGGGCAGAAGAGTTCAGGATATCGATACAGAATAGATATTCAGCTGTAACCGAGGATGGCGACATTATCCTAGAAGCAGTGAACAACAATTTCAGAGATATCATTACTGAGTGCGCGGTAGAAGTAGGTGGTAGGATAGTTAGAGAGCATACCGGTAAGCTGTCTAAGGAGACGAAATATTTGATTAATAAACGCTAGAGTATGAAAGCTTCCAATCCAACAGACCAGGTAGAATTGGCCGAGATATCAAAGCTAATCAATAAGCGCAAGGTGGCCGATATAAGGAAGTATAACATGGAGAAAATTGAGTATCCTGTAAAGAACGGGGGAAGCCTTAAAGCGGTAAAAAATGAAATTGGGTATAGGCAAAATCCAGATGTATGCGGTAAGGGACAGGGCGAGCAACGTCGTCACGAATATGGACAAGATAGTCAAAGTAGTCGTGGAGTTCTATACAGATCTCTACAGTAGCCAAAGTAATCAGTACCGTAATGAGATTGGCGGTAGGGAAAAACAGTCAGAACAATGACGAAGGACGAGGTCAAGAAAGCTTTAGAAACTATGAAAAGGGGGAAATCAGCTGGAGAGGATCAGATAAGTACAGATTTGCTGAAGGACGGGGGGATATCGTGTTAGAAAAACTGGCCACCCTGTATACGCAGTGCCTGGTGTCATCGACAGTACCGGAACCATGGAAAAATTCAAACATTATCCTCATTCATAAGAAAGGGGACTCTAAGGACCTTAAAAATTACAGACCAACCAGCTTACTGTGTTACGTATAAGGTATTTACTAAGGCAATCGCTAATAGAATCAGGACAACCTTAGACTGCAATCAAGCAAAGGATCAAGAAGGTTTTCGGAAATGGTGCTCTACTATCGATCATATCCATACCATCAATGAGATGATAGAAAAATTCTCGGAATATAACCAGCCCATATACATAGCATTCATTGATTACGAAAAAGCATTTGACTCTGTTGAAACCTCGGCGGTGATGCAGGCATTGCGAAATCAGGGGGTAGATGAGCCGTACGTGAAAGTGCTGGAAGATATATATATATATATATATATATATATATATATATATAGTGGCTGCACAGCAACCATAGTTCTGCACAAAGAAAGTAACAAAATTCCCATAAAGAAAGGTGTTAGGCAAGGAGACACGATCTCCCCAGTACAATTCACAGCTTGCTTAGAGGAAGTATTCAGAGACTTGGAATGGGAGCAGTTAGGGATAAGGGTAGATGGAGAATATCTGAGTAATCTGCGATTTGCTGATGACATTGCCTTGCTAAGTAACTCGGGGGATGATCTGCAAATAATGATTGATGACCTAGACAGGAAAGGTAGAAAGGTAGGCTTAGAAATCAATATGCAGAAGACTAAGGTAATGTTCAACAACCTCGGGAAGGAACAGCAGTTTACGTTAGGTAGCGAAGCACTGGAAGTAGTGGGCGAATATGTCTACTTAGGACAGGTAGTAACCGCAGATCCGGACCATGAAAAGGAAATAACACACACGCACGCGCACACACACACACACACACACACACACACACACACACACACACACACACACACACACACACACACACACACACACACACACACACACACACACACACACACACACACACACACACACACACACACACACACACACACACACACACACACACACACACACACACACACACACACACACACACACACACACACACGCACACGCACACGTACGCACGCTCGCACATACACACACACACACACACGCACGCACGCACGCACACACGCACACGCACACGCGCACACACACACACACACACACACACACACACACACACACACACACACACACACACACACACACACACACACACACACACACACACACACACACACACACACACACACACACACACACACACACACACACACACACACACACACACACACATATATATATATAAATATATATATATATATATATATATATATATATATATATATATATATATATATATATATATTAGCATACGGCAATATAGCATACGGCAAAAAATTAGCATACGGCATAAGGGTGCTCATCAAGGTGCGAAATTACTCAAGTAATACCGAAACCAGGGAAGCCTCCTCAACTGGCAAATTTACAACCAATTTCCTTAACTTCTTGCGTGGGGAAACTGATGGAGCACGTCGGCCAGACCAGACTGATGAGTTTCATGGAGCAGGGTGATCTGTGGCCACATGGGATGGTCGGGTTCCGTCCTCAATTGTGTACGCAGGACGTCATGCTCCAAATCAAACATGACATAATAGACTCAAAGTCTAAAGATGCGAAAGCAATTTTGGGGCTCGACCTCACGAAGGCTTTCGACAACGTAAAACATGAGGCGGTCTTGGAAGGGCTGAACAAGATTAATGTAGGTACCAGGACATATCGGTACATCAGGGACTTTTTGACGTGTAGAACGGCCTGCATGAAGTTCCAGACGCTGGAATCCCCTGCAATAGAGCTAGGGAGTAAGGGTACGCCCTAGGGATCAGTGCTGTCCCCCCTACTCTTCAACGTGGCTATGAGGGAACTCCCCGAGCAATTGGCAAAGCTCGAAGGATTAAAATTTAGTATATATGCGGATGATATCACCCTTTGGGTCAACCGGGGAAGTGATTCGTGCGTCGAAAACCTGCTCCAAGCCGCCACCGACATTATAGTCGATTACGCGGCAGAGAGAGGCCTAGCGTGCTCGCCGCAGAAATCAGAATTGTTTATATACAATCCGAAGCACTTAAGGTGCAAGGCACCTTCGGAGATCAAAATTAAAGTGGCGGGTAACGAGGTACCAATAGTCGAGCAAATCAGAATCTTGGGCTTGATTTTCCAGTCACACGGACATAATGGCGAGACCATCAAGAGGCTGGAGAATCACGCGATGCAGACCCTGAGCCTAATTAGGCGGGTGGCCAACAGAGGCCGAGGGTTAAAGGAAAAAAAATTGATGAAACTGATACAGGCCTACATCTTCAGCCGAGTGAGCTACGAAACGCCATACCTAGATTGGAAAGCGGTGGAAAAAGAAAAAATCGAGTCTCTAATGAGAAAATGCGTAAAGAGAGCGCTGGGACTGCCCATATGCACATCCACAGAGAGAGTGATGGCTCTAGGGGTACACAACACATGGGCGGAACTGGCGGAAGCGGTGCGAACCTCTCAAATTGAGAGACTTAGCACCACGAAGACAGGAATAGTCATTTTGACGTAAGTTGGAATAAATCCGGATAGGGGTCCCACTGTCAAGGTGGAGTTAGCTAGAGAAGTCAGACAAAATTTGGTGATTCCCCCGCTGCCAAAAAACATGCACCCGGAATATAACAAAGACAGGAGGAAAAAACGAGCCGAAGCATTAGAAATTAGATTCGGCGAAATTTCGGAACATGAAGTGGCCTATGTAGACGCGGCGGGAGGTGGCGGCAGTTTCACGGTAGCAACGGTCGTCAGCGGCCGGAGCAATCCCGTGACAGCTGCCACTTTGCGCGGGCGGAGCATAGAAATAGCCGAGGAAACTGCGATCGCGTTAGCTTGCGTCGGAACGGAAGCGAAGTTTGTCATCAGTGACAGCAAAACTGCCGTACAAAATTTTAGCAAGGGCAGGATCTCGCCCTTATCAGCCAGAATCCTAGGCCAGAAAAGGTTGGATAGGAAAATTCAAATAATTTGGACTCCTGCGCACGAAGCCGTCTCCGGCAACGAGGCGGCCCACAAGCTGGCTCGAGATCTCTACCGCCGAGCCGCTACAGGGCCACTTGATGACCGAGGAAGCGGAGAGCGCTTGGTAAAATATGGGGAGATAACGCAGCACTACAGATTGGATCGTAGACTGGTACCCCCACCAGACCCGAAATTAAACAGCAGATAAGCAGTGGCGTGGAGGCGACTGCAAACTTATACATATCCGCACCCGGTTATGGCGAACCACATGTTCCCTGAGGCTAGGAGTGACAAGTGCAATCTTTGTGGGGCGAGAGGGACCCTCGACCACATAATATGGGAATGCCCGTATTCTCCCAGGAGGACGAACAATATAGGCTGTAAAGACACCTGGGAGACCCTGCTGCGCAGCTCGGACCCTGAGCTCCAGCTCCTACTCGTCCAACTGGCTGAAGAGGCTGCTGGGACCCAAGACCTCCCGGCCTGCCTCTGAGACGGCGGCACCCGCCCCTTGACCTGCGTGTCGGGGGGTGGGTAGATCACTTTAAAGTTTATTCCATCCATCCATCAGTTTACACACGCGCATTTCTCTCTACTATGCTTTCATCCATAGCCATATGAACTATTGTATTTCGTCTCGGGGAAACACATACAGAACACACATAGCTCCGCTACAACACATACAAAATCAAGCCATACGCATCATTACTTCTAACAGCCATTTGTGCAGTGCTGCGCCCTTGCTGCAAGCTCATAGCATCCTTGAAGTCTCATCCATGTTTCATTATTCTATTGGCATCCTCGTATTTAAGTTCATGAATGGATCACTTCCCATCTCAATAATTAATAGTACCCAGTTCCCGAGACATAGCTTCACTCGGTTTTCATGCCAAAATATTTTACTGCCAGAACCCAGAACTAATTACGGCAAATCCACAGTTAATTTCTCTGGCTCATTTCTGTGGAATTCATTACCATTCAGAATTAAGCAATCTTCTAATATTCATGCCTTCAAGCGTAGTTTTCGTACTTTTCTGCTATCGGGCTAAAAAAAAAATTCATTGATAAAAATACTTATCCCACATACAATTGTTCTCCTCTGTTTTGCATTTATATAACATGTTCCCAATTTATGTTCTGTTTATATTACGCTATCGTGTATGTCTGCGTGTTCCACATTTATATGATATAACAGTTATAGTTTTCATCCGCTGTTGTTTGCACTTAATTGTTTTTGTTTTGTATACTTGTAACAGGAGGTCCCCTGTGCAGCCATTGGCTTTGGGACCTCCTCCTGTACTTACCAATATTTGTATTCATTCGTTGCATTGAATCAAAAAATTCTAATTCTGATATATATATATATATATATATATATATATATATATATATATATATATATATATATATATATATATATATATATATATATATATATATATATATATATTTTTTTTTTCTTCTACTTTGTGTTTAATTATCTTTCCCCTAAACAGTTTACATTACTAATCTCTGGGATTATTCAAGTAAACATTAAAAAAAAGAGATAGAGTACCATCCCCAACGCTTTCCTTGACCTCTCCGACTGTTGGCTTCTTTCCTTCATATATATATTGTTAGGGTTTATTTACAGAGAGATTCTGCACCTTAGCCTGATGTGCTAAGTAACAGATGGTGAGCTTCTTCTTCTTCTTTCTCTATTCCGGAGAGCCTCTTTTTGCACTTCCTTCTCCTCTTCTGTGCGCATCCCTGATATTTCCCCCTTGGCAGACGAAGCCCCTGGGCTGTCAGAGTCCCGAGCGAGAGTGGCAGCGCTTCATTCTTGCGACATGAACTACCTGTGTTTTCCGAGAGGGGCGACCGTGGAAACATTGGCGAGACACGACGTAATTCAACTCGTTGATGCGCTTGAGCACAATAAATGGGCCTGTGTAGTGCGACAACAGCTTCTGGGACAAACCACGCTTGCGGAGAGGTGTCCAGAGCCACACTAAGTCGCCGGGAAGGTAAGAGACATCCTGATGCCCACGATCGTAGCGCTGCTTAGAGCGGTCCTGCTAGGCCAGAGTGCGTAATCGGGCGACCCGACGAGCCTCTTCAGCGCGGCAGAGAGTGCTCGAAACAGACGGCTCGGTGTCGAGAGAGAACGGCAAAATGGTGTCAAGTGTACGTCGAGATGGACGGGCGTAGAGGAGGAAAAATGGACTATAAGAAGTTGTCTCATGCTTTGAGGTGTTATAGGCGTAAGTAATGAAGGGAAGCACGTCATCCCAGTTCTTGTTCCGCGAGTCAACATACATCGCAAGCATGTTTGTCAGTGTCCGGTTTGTACGTTCGACGAGGCCATTTGTTTGGGGATGGTACGGCGTAGAGTGACGCAACTGGCAAGTACAATAGCGCAGAAGCTGTTCCACAACATCTGCCGTAAACTGCCGGCCTCGGTCACTGATAATTACACGAGGAGGTCCATGACGGAGGACGACAGCGTGAAGAAGAAAAAACGAGACGTCAGCGGCGGTGGCGGAAGGGATGGCGGCAGTTTCACAGTAACGCGTGAGATGATCAACGCACACGATGACCCAACGATTGCCTTTGGACGAGCGGGGAAACGGGCTTATGAGGTCAACACCCACTTGCTCATATGGTGTGGTCGGTGGTGTCACCGGATGTAAGTGGCCCGGCGGAGAAGTCGTGGGGAGCTTGAACCGCTGGCACTGCACGCAGGAGTTCACGTAACGTTCGACGCATATTTGGCCAGTAGAAACGTTCCTTAATGCGCGTAAGAGTCCTGGCAAACCCCAAGTGCCCAGCTGTAACGTCATCGTGCATAGACTGTAGAACAGAGGAATAGAGGCTAGCCGGAACGACTAGCAGAAAGCGTGCACCGCCAGACGAGTAATTTTTTTCGATACAGCAAACCATCGCGAATGCAGAAAGGGTTCGCAGATGCCGGATCACGAGCTTTTTTAAAAAGTGCTACCAAGTCTTGATCTTTTCGTTGTTCTCGCTGGAAAGTGGCAAGATCCGGAAATTGTACGGAAACGGCGGCAAGATAGTCGTCAAAGTTGTCATCGCAGAGGGTAGTTGCGAGAGGCAGCCGCGAGAGGCAGTCAGCGTCGGCGTGTTGGCGGCCACTTTTGTACGACACTGTAAAGTTGAACTCCTGAAGGCGTAATGCCCAGCGGGCCAACCGACCGCAGGGGTCGCGTAGATTCACCAGCCAGCAAAGCGAATGATGATCGGTGATGACTGTAAAGGAACGTCCATAAAGGTACGAGCGAAACCGCTGTACGCCAAAAACGACGGCAAGGCACTCTTGCTCCGTCACGGTATAGTTGCGTTCAGACTTGCTAAGGGTGCGACTTGCGTAAGCGACAACGTGTTGGTTTCCGTCATGCCGTTGTATGAGCACAGCACCCACGCCGATGCCACTTGCGTCAGTGTGGAGTTCAGTGGGAGCTGTTGGGCTGAAATGACGCAGTATGGGCCGCGAGGTAAGAAGAAACTTGAGCTGGCGAAACGCAGAATCACATTCAGGAGTCCACTTGAAAGGAATATCTTTCTGCAAGAGGCATGTGAGGGGGTAGGCTACGTCAGCAAACTTAGGGATGAAGCGTCGAAAGTAAGAGCAAAGTACCAGGAAGCTCCCGAGTTCTTTCACAGACTTGGGCTCTTTGACGCAGCTGACAGCTTCAATCTTCTGTGGGTCAGGCCTAACACCGTCTTTGTCAACCAAATGCCCAAGCACAACGATCTGGCGTTCACCGAAGCGGCACTTCTTAGAGTTCAGCACGAGACCCGCTTTCTTCATGCAGTTAAGGACCACAGCTAAACGGCTGTTATGCTCGGCGAAGGTCCTCCCAAAAATCACTACGTCATCTAGGTAACACATGCAAATTTGCCACTTCAGACCACGCAAAAGAGTGTCCATAAATCTTTCAAAGGTAGCCGGAGCGTTGCATAGGCCGAAAGGCATCACGTTAAATTCATATAACCCATCGGGAGTCACGAATGCCGTCTTCTCCTTGTCTTTCGGATGCATCGGTATCTGCCAGTATCCGGACCGTAAATCAACAGATGAAAAGTAGGAAGCTGAATGGAGGCAGTCAATGGCATCATCAACACGTGGGAGCGGGTAAACATCCTTCTTGGTGACAGTATTAAGGCGGCGATAGTCGACACAAAATCGCCAGGTGCCATCTTTCTTTTTCACGAGAATCACAGGGGCGGCCCATGGGCTAGATGATTCCTGAATGATTCCTCTTTGCATCATATCACGGACCTGTTCGTCAATTATCTTACGTTCTGAAGGTGAAACACGGTATGGTGTCTGTCTAATCGGGTGTGCAGATCCAGTGTCGATCATGTGATGGGTGCGGGAAGGCGGAATCGGTGGTGGCTGATCTCGAGCAAAGTCGAACACGTCCGCATGTTTCATAAGAACCTCCATCAATATTCGCTGGTCGTTGGTGGGTAGCAATTCATTTATCATAGACTTAAACTGGGAATCAGCATGATCGGGACGTCTAGTTGAACGAGCAACGCCTTCATTGAACGCTGCATTGAACGCTGCATGGAAGGTGCTGCAAAGATCACCACGGATTCCTCTTTACCGCGTTCGAGCCGACGACTCGCTGGGCTTCCCCCTTTGACCACCACAATGATCCAGGACGGCGACGCACGGCAGCCAGGTCCAGCGGCACCCGTATGGCAGCATTACCGTGAGCCGCGGACCTTTTCTGGCAAGGCTGGCGAAGATGTGGATGAGTGGCTCACCAATTACCAGCGGGTGAGCAAGTACAATCGCTGGGATGCCACTGTAATGCTGGCAAATGTTGTTTTTTTCTTAGACTCCACAGCCCTGACATGGTTTGAGAACCATGAAGCGTCTCTAACGAGCTGGGATCGTTTTGAAGAGGAGATTCGAAATTGTTTCGGGGATACCACGGCAAAACGGAAATGTGCTGAGCAGACTTTATTCCAGCGAGCCCAAGGGCCTGGTGAAACATGCACAATGTACATAGAAGAGGTCCTAAAACTCTGCAAAGCGGTGAATCCGAGCATGTCTGACGAAGACAGAGTTGGCCACCTCTTAAAGGGCATCGCGGTGGATGTATATAACTTTTTAATTACAAAAGAAAACTTAGATTCTCCCGCGGCCATGATCAAGCACTGTCGTACATTCGAAACTTTAAAGTTGCGTCGCATAACCCCGAAATTCGGCCGTCTGCCTAACGTGACCACTGTTGCAAGCGTGGATTCTCACGAGCATTCACATGAGCCTCCGAATTTGGCAGAGATGATTCGCCAAATTGTCCGTGATGAGCTCTCCCGCCATCAAGATGTGAACCGCAGTGCAATCCCCTGTGATAGCTGCTCCCTGCAGGCAGCTCCCATCCAGCGCTCTTCTTGGTGTTCTACCGCTCCTCCTCCCGTCCGTGACCACCGAAACGACTCATATGGCCCTGCTCCCCTAGCTCGTTCCCACTACAGGGCGCCACCTCCTCCGCAACAACCCCAGCGGCTGGACTTTGCTGATCGCTGCGATCCTGTTACCGAGGGCTATTATTTGGACCGTGCTCGTGAACCACCCGTCTGTTACCGCTGTGGTATGCTTGGCCACATATCCAGATTCTGCCGCCGCCGGAACCCGCCACCACGCTACCCAGCACCTCCACCACACTGTTAGGGTTTATTTACAGAGAGATTCTGCACCTTAGCCTGATGTGCTAAGTAACAGATGGTGAGCTTCTTCTTCTTCTTTCTCTATTCCGGAGAGCCTCTTTTTGCACTTCCTTCTCCTCTTCTGTGCGCATCCCTGATAATATATATATGAAGGAAAGAAGCCAACAGTCGGCGAGGCCAAGGAAAGCGTTGGGGATGGTACTTTATGTATTTTGTTTTAATGTTTACTTGGATAATCACAGAAATTAGTAATGTAATCTGTTAGGGGAAAGATAATTAAACACAAAGTAGAAGAAAAAACAACGTGCCGATGGTGGGAACCGAACCCACGACCTCCGAATATCGCGTCCGGTGCTCTTCCAACTGAGCTACATCGGCCGCTGTCGCCCCTGCTACTTGCTTGGGTATTTATGTTGTCTGTATACGAACCTTGAGAGTGTTCACCAGCGCCACCCTCAACCTCAGCGGCGGATGTGGAAAGGCCTTTGTTACCGCCAGGCGGTAACACAGGACAATTATATATATAATTTACTACGAAAGGGAGATGAATATAGGTAGTCCGGACTGACGCTGTCGTCTGACTACTCTTGGACCGCACACATCGTTGACATGGTACTTATGACTAGTAGGACACTCAGTTTTATCCAGAGGAATTTGACGCATTCGCATGTGCATTTAAAAAAAAACTGACTGATATGCATTCGACCAATTATGAAATATGGCTGTGCGGTATGTGGTCCTACAAACAAGGCATCTGTTGTGCACATTGAAAAAATAAAAAATCGTGCAGCCAGATTTGTCTTGGGACGGCTCGGCAGGAGGGACAGCGTGAGCGCCATGGAAGTGAGCTCAGATGGAAAAGACTTTCCACCGGCCGAAGGAAATTAGGGCTTTATTTTATTCATTGTACTACGAAAAAAACAAAAACAACTGGCAATGATAAAAGCAACTATCGGAAAGAACCTCATTATATTCCCCGGCGCACTGGGCACAATTCTAAAATTCGAAAATATTACGTACGCACTAGCGCTTACTTAAACTCCTTCTTTGTCAAATTCGTTCTTAGAATGATACCGATTGACAAGAGCGCAAGTGTGTTGTGTTATTGAATTTTTGTTTTCATGTTCTGACCTCTGCTTTAGTATCGTTCTGGCGCTGCGTGTTAATATCTAAATAAAGAATGAGGAATTCGGTGTAGCGCTGCCAGAAAACCAAGTTTATCGACAATTCGTCGTTATTATCTGTTACCTCTTCTATACTGGAAGTGCTTTACTTAAAACGCAACTATATAAAGCATGGCAACGCACTGATGCCGAAATAGCATACCTTTGCCTTAATCGCGATAATTAACTTACGCGGCGCAAAACTTCGAAGCACTTATCTATATCTCGAGTCCAGCATCTCTGCCGGTACACCTATTGAAACTGACAATACAAAATATGCAAAAGGTGATTTCGCATTTTTTTTTTCAGCAGAAAGTTTATTAGTTCGAACATATTGTTACGGGGATGTATTTGTTAAGACTTGCGCAGCGAGGGGCAGAACTTGGCGCATAAACTTAAAGGGCTCTCGAGCATCCACACTGACTGCGTCATCTTCTGGAACAGCCTTTTATCTTTAACGCGCTCCTCGATCGTCGTCGTCGTCGTCTGCGAACACACCACTTCGTCGGCCACGCGTTCCCCGGTAACACTATCCCCCTCCGCAAAATGCAACTTCCCGGTGCATGTTAGGCGTGCTTGAGGCGGGCCTCATGCTTTACTTCGGAAGTGGGTGTAGCGGACGGTGACCTTGGGCGGAGTGGCGTAATCTCATATGTTACGTCAGTCACTGGGCGTAATACACAATAAGGACCTATGTAGTGTGGTAGAAGGTTTCGCACACCTCTACACGGCGGGACGGGAGCCAGAGCAACATCAGAGATCCGGGAGAATAATGAACATCGCCGTGGTGAGCGTCGTAGCGGGCGTTTTTGAGCTTCGGAGGCACAGTGCTTGTAACGAGCAATCTGCCGGGCGGCATCGGCTTGGGCGATGATTTCGCGGGCATAAGTATTGACGGGTCCAGTTGCAGAAAGTGTCGAAGGACAGTAAAGGGCCTCTTCCAAAGAGAAGATGGAATGGAGAGTACGTAGCACCTCCACCAAAGATGTTTCGGGGATGTATTTCTTAAGACTTGCACTTCAAAGGGCAGAATTCGGTGCATAGACTTCAAGGGTCGTTGAGCCTCCCCACTGACTGCGTTGTTGTCGTTTGGAATAGCCCATCATCTTTCACGCGCTCCTCGGTCGTCGTCGTCGTCGTCTGCGGCCACACCACTTCGTCGGCTATGCGTTCTCCGGTAACATTATTTACAGACTACATAAAGATACAAGCAAGGGTACCATGTCAGAAGCCTCTAATGAGACCCTCGATAATAACAGCGTAGTTAGCGAATGGCTGTAAAAGGCAAAACATGACAAATCAGTTCTATTACACAAAAACAAAGACGCAGGTATTAGACGTATAAAAAGTATAGCAAATCAGCAATCCAATAAATATATCTTCAAGATATCCTTAAATGTAAATATTGTAAATTTAATGCAAATGTAAATTTAATGTTTCAAATCCCACTTAATCACACATCTTTAGAAATTAATGTAAAGGGCGCAGCTCATCGGCACATCTCGCCGCATGCGAGGTTTGTTCATTAAGCGTTCAAAGAGCATTGGAATAAGCTTGAGCTGGAGGCCAGGTTAGATATTCCCGAGCGCATTACAATTGCGGCTCAGAATTGTCGTGCATTGTATATTAGTGTAAGGTTTCTGCCCCAAAGGAATGTTTCAGCGCAAAAAAATGAAGACTTGGACGAAAGGCGCGCACAGGATCAACAATGATCGTCGCGTGTCATTAAGCCTGCCTTCTAGGCTGACGCACAAACTAGTCTAGCTTACTGCTTATAATTGGCTCATGATGTTCTTAGAGAACATGAGACCACAAGGAACATAAGCCCAGCAGTGCAATGTGTTTTATCGCCGCTTCTGTTCGTGTGAATGTAGTGCCATGCTTTTGGCTGCCGTCGCTCCCAGCTCGCGGCCAGCAGCTAATGGCCGGGCACTTTTGCATGTGAATCGTATGGGAACTGAACACCTGAACTTTTTACGCAAGAACTGAAAAACAATGGCGGCAACGCTGTCGAGACGGAATAAACTGGGAACAGAGCATTACCAAATATGGTGAACTTTGGATAGTTGAAAAACAAACATGTCAGACGGCATTTTTGCTAATCTTATAGTAAGGAACGAGATATGCTGTTTTCTACGTAGTTAAAATACCATTTTAATACTGTAGCAGACAGTTATCAAGAGCTCATCGAGCCACCGGCAATATAGAACATAGTGAATATCATATGCTTTGAGAAATGGAGGAACAAAGCCACTTTATATAGCAGACATGGGAACTAAATATACGAGGATTCCAAAACCCAATGATTACTGGTCATGTAGCAGTGCAGGGTAGGAAAAAATAGTTATGCTTATGAGCAAGAACATGTAGCTGTCGAGTAAGGGAGTAGCCGAGGGATGAATAAGAAGAAAATAAAAGCTAATTCCTCTTCCTCGCTTGCACAGATATGCAGTAAAATCGCCTGGCCACTTGCTGCTGTTCACGCACAAGAAGTCTGTGCTTTACTCAAAAAACGGCATGAGACCTGTCACAGTCCTTGAGGAAAAAAAGCTGATTCCAATGTGGTCTCCAGCATTAGAAGTAATTAAGGTATAGTTCTGTAGTTGCAATAGCACCACACTTTGTTCCTCTTTGCTGCTGATCATCTTTCGGTTAAAAGACAGTCTACAGTAGCCAGAAAACGGAGTGAAAGGTAGATTGTGGTTGCCTCAGACACCTTCACAATACCAACGGCCGCAATATATTCCACATACCGCCTATTCTTCACGGACCGATTATACGTTTTTGTTACTCAAGTCCTTGCGCTTTCTGATGGTAAGCTTAATGCACTATGAAACATGAGATTTTATGAGTAGCTAGGAAAATAATGTGTCCGAGCCCGCCTGGCGAGTACTCTGTGGTCATAATAGCATGCTACGATGCTCTTTTGAGAGGAAAACATACTACGCGTGGTCACAATTGCCTGCACTTAGCAGTGATGCAGTAGTGAACTAAAGGGGCTTGAAATTGAAGCAGGATAGCGCTGTGAGTTATGGAATGCATAAATAATCGATATAATATTAACAGACAGGAAGAGAGCTGACTGTATTACGAGTCAGACACGAGTTCAGTTAGCCGAACCCAAAAACAATAAGCAGGAATAGAGGTACCAGTGTACCTCTCTAATAATAATAATAATAATAATAATAATAATAATAATAATAATAATAATAATAATAATAATAATAATAATAATAATAATAATAATAATAATAATAATAATAATAATAATAATAATAATAATAATAATAATAATATTAATAATAATAATCAATCAATCAATCAATCTTTATTTAATGTGCGCAGGAACAACTATGTGGTCTTTGTGCTGCAGCACAAATAAAAAAAAGAAACAAAAATGAAAAAGCACAAACATGTTTACACACACAGAGAGAACACAAAAAAAGAAATAAATAGTACCTGAAATGAAACTGAGACGAAAAGTATCACGGAAAGTAAGCAAACAATGTGTAGCATCACTTATATACACAGTGAGAGAATGTTTTAGCACATCAGGAAATAAAGAAAAAAAAAAAAAAGAACGGTAGATAGAAGAAAAAAAAAGAACAACAACAAATAACTGACATTGATTATAGTAATATAGAAATACACATAAAATAAACAACCATTCCAGGCGCAACAAGTGCATGGTACTTAAAACACAGGCTAGAAATACAGAATAATACAATAAAGAAGTAAAATTAAACAAGGGACAGTAAGATTCGAATATAAAGTTTAAAGTTGAAATGTAAGAAAGAAACGGATAAAAAGTAGTTCACGATACAGACAGCATTGAACAGGAGAAAAAGCAAAAAGTGAAGTAAATACAATTTAAGGCTAGAAAGTGGGAGTTATATGTGATAAAGTACTATTTAGAATACAACGCTACGAACATCCAATGCAAATGAACAGAGCGAGTTTTG
This sequence comes from Amblyomma maculatum, assembly GCF_055883805.1. Lineage (NCBI taxonomy): Eukaryota > Metazoa > Arthropoda > Arachnida > Ixodida > Ixodidae > Amblyomma > Amblyomma maculatum. Next base: position 182,794,221 of record NC_139347.1, on the reverse strand, counting down.
GAAGATGTCAAGGTGAGGACAAAAAGAGTTAAATAACCACTGCATCCTGTCCCTTCACTGCCGTCGTATCAGACTTGATATCATATTTCTGTACAAACTCCTTCATGGCCACATTATGTGCCCTCAGCTCTTAGAGTACATCCTACTAGGGGAGTGGGAATGAAGAGGAGAAACCTGAAATAGTCTGAATTCCCTCATGCTCTTTCGCGGAACGCGCAGTAGGATGTACTCTAACAGCTGAGGGCACATAATGTGGCCATGAAGGAGTTTGTACAGAAATATGATATCAAGTCTGATACGACGACAGTGAAGGGAAGGAAGATTCAGTTGGGCGCTAATAATAATAATAATAATAATCTTTATTCAGTATAGATAAAACAACATACACGAACGGAAACGCCGAAGCCACAAGTGGGCTTGTGCGGCGACAACCGGAAGCCGCGACAATCTTCGCGCTACATCAGAACTCCATCAGAGGCAAAAAAAAGGAACAAGGAAAAGAAAAAAAAGAAACATTTGGCCCAACACACTATCAAAAATGCACTGATAACATCAGTGCATATTATAGGTTCTCCAACGCTTGAACAGCGCTTTGCGGGTGGTCAAAGAAAATACATCGTCCGGTGGTTCGTTGAAGACAGCTGGAACATAATAGAGTCTTGTTGCTTTACCGTAGTGAGTGCGCACTCTCGATTTAAGATAACAAGGAACTTGTCTCAATGGTACCGGTTACGTGTTTATGTGCCTGTGTGCACTGCTCCAAATATATTTCAGTACTACAATTTGCTTAAAAAGATAGCCAGAAGAAGGCAAACTGGCTGTTGTAACGACACTTCTGGGCAAATTATGCTGTGGCATGTAGAGGACGTTTGTAGCGGTGTTTTTCAAAATCCATAACTCGACATTTCCATGTGAAAGAGCAGTTAAAAAAACAACACATACCGTATCTTAAAACACTATACTCCAGAGCCTAAGGCATCATGGTTTTCAAATTAAACAACAATCATGTAACACTTCTAAGTTTCTTACAAATGTGGGTCAACTGAGTATTCCATGTCAGATCACTGTCTACGTGTACACCGATACTTAACCAACAGGACAGTAGCTATAGGTGGGCAAGAACACAAAGAGCAATATGAGGGGTGTAAATATATGGAACCTACACTTGGTACATCTATATGCCGGTTACGAAAACAGACAAGTCTGGATTGTGTGCTATTTATTTGTATTAAGTTTGACGCAAACCAATCACTAACTTTAATAGCGTCCTCCTGAAGGTTAGCCAGGGCACATGAAAATTCAGGGTTGCTTGATACCAGTAAAGTGTCATCGGCGTATAGGTATACGGCAGATGCTCTCACGTGGTTGCATATATCATTCACATATACGTTGAACAACAAAGGAGATAAAATTGACCCTTTTGGGAAACCGCACAATAGACTTACCGCGTCACTGCAGATAGGCCCAAACATGACTACTTGTGAGCGATTGTGAAGATAGTCTTTAATTAGTGACAAAAAAGGTCCCCTAAATCCATATGAGTAGAGGTTAGAGTTTAAAATGTGATGATTTACTGTCTTGAAAGCTTTTTCTTTACGTCAAAAAAAAAAAAAAAATAGAGCTCAAATGCCACCTCATTGTTCTCCAGGGTCTGGTGCAGTAAATCAGAGAGATTTTCCGATAGCACTTGCGTTCCTGACCCACTGACAAATCCGTACTGATCACACTCAGTAGCTCGTGTTAAGCAACAAATGCATTCATCACAGAAAATACGTGTTTTTCTAATATCTGGGATACGCAGGAAAGAACAGAAGTAGGGCGGTAGTTGGAAATTTCAATCTTTTTCCCACTTTTATACGCGAGCACTCTTCAGTGATTCTGGCCATGTACCACTTGCAATTATGCCGTTTAAAATAAATAGCAGAACATGTTTCAGAGCTGTAATGTTTCATATCATATCACCTGTGAAAATGTTGCCAAGTCCGGCAGATTTATTACGTTTCAGACTAGACAAAATGCTGGAAAGATTCTGTCATAAGAGGAAGGAAAGCTGATGGCGATACACGTTTTGTAATTTTTATTGAGCTCAAAGTTTGTACTGCGACCCGTTGCTCAGCCGCAAAAACGTTATTGAACTCACTTCCGAAAATAGACGACACTACACCGAAATTATGTTCCACTGATTCCTGGATGGACAAGCGTATGTTACCGCGTAATTGGTTTATCAGACCAAGTGTTCCTTACGTCACGACGAGTGTTGTGAAACTGCTGCGCAAAGATAAGCGTGATAAGCGAATAACTGCTGTGATAAGCGAATAAGCGCAGTTACCTTGTTTCTGATGCAACAGTATTCGGCTAGAAGCTTGTAATTTTTTGGCGGCCTGCGGCATCAAGACCAGATAGCGTCTTTTTCTTTGATAGCAGCCAAGATTTCAGCAGTCAGCCACTGACGGTCAATTTTACGTTTCTTCACAACCAAAGTTGTTTTGCACCCTTTCTTTATTTCGCCTAATATCATGACCAAGCTATCGTACGCTGTGTCGCTAGTGTTATGATGAATAAATGAATCCCAATCATATTCAGTAACATGATTATAGAACTTTTTTGGTCTAAAATGGTCACAACACACCTGGCAGAGTTAGTGTGCTGCATAGAGTCTGTTTTCATAAGGCGACACGCAATTTAATAACGATCTGCCAGTTTCTGTCTGATTACAGCTTGAGACACTGAAGAAATGTCCGACACACGGACGTTAGCGTGGTTAATGCAAGTAGTTGTAATGCGATTATTAAGAGATTCTCCTCTAGTAGGATCGGTGACCTGTGGTTCAATGCCAAATTCTGCGAACATGGTTAAGCAATTTTCAGTGCCATAGCGATCACCCTTCATCAAATAGATATTGATGTCCCCTATCATGCACACAGGAACAACAATGTGCGCAGGAACAACCATGTGGTCTTTGTGCTGCAGTACAAATAAAAACAAAAATGCCCACACGTTTTACACACACAGATAGAACACACACAAAAAAATAAACATAACACATGAAATGAAATTCAGACGAAAAGTGTCACGGAAAGAAAGAAATCAATCAGTAGCATATCTTATATACTCAGAGAAATGTTGAGCACATCACGAGAGAAAAAAAAAAACAATAGAGGACAAGAAAACTATAAATAACTGATATTGATAATAGTAATATAGAAATAGTATACATAAAATAAACAACCATTCTAGGCGCAACAAGTGCGTGGTATTTAAAACACAGGCTAGAAATACAGGGATATGCAATAAAGAAATAGAATTGAATGCGGGACAGTAGGATTTGAATATAAAGTTTAAAGCTAAAATATAAATAAACGGATAAAAAGCAGTTCAAGCTACAAACAGCATTGAACAGGAGAAAAAGCAAAAAGTGAAGTAAATAAAATATTTTAGGCTAAAAAGTGGAAGTTATGTGCAATAAGCACTGTTTAAAATTCAAAGCTACGAACATTGAATATAAATAAAGAGCGGATTTTGGAAAATGTCAAGGCAAAGACAAAAGTGTTAACCTCTGCATTCTGTCCAGAGGGGAATTGGAATGAAGAAACGGAGAAACTTGAAACTGTCTGAATTCCCTCATGCTCTTTCGCGGAACGCGTAGAAGTATGTACTCTAAGAGCTGAGGGTGCATAATGTGGCTATGAAGGAGTTTGTACCGAAATATTATATCTGCTCTGACACCCCGGCAGTTAAAGACGATTCAGCGGGGTACTCCTGGTGGAGCGAGAGGAGGAAGTTGGGCAAGGAATGCGATATCGAAATATCCGTAAATTCGTTTTGCTGTACTCTGTCAACCTTGTCCCATTTCGATTTGCAAGTGCCATTCTAAACAACCGACGCGTACTCCAAAAGAGGCAAGCATATGGACAGGTACAGCTTTAAGAACGGAAGTGGAGTACCGAACTCTCTGGAAAGTCTGCAAATGAACCGAGTGTGTGCATAGCCCGCTGAGCAATGCGTTTAGCAGGAGAGGAGAAGTGGAGGGTGCGGTCAAAAAGTACACCAGGGACATTAATTTCATCAACCCTGTCCAACAGCCCAGAATTCACAGAATAATGGTGGAGAAAGCTACGTGTTTTACGAGTATGGAGACAACCTTAGTTTAGGAAGAATTGCGGGTAAGTCGATTCTTCGCACACCAATCAGAAAAAGAATATATGTCCGATTGCAACAACAAGCAATCTTGAAAAGAATGTATTACCTTGAATATTTTTATATCATCACCATAAAGAAGAAACGAGGAATTCTTGATCACCGAGGAAACATCGTTAATAAAGACAGAGAAGAGAAGCGGGCCTAGTACCGAATTCTGAGGAACTCCACTGGTTGCAGGGTAAACGAAATAGTTCTGTCCATTGACACTGACAAAGCAGAAGCGATCAAGGAGACAGTTGCGTAGGAGGGCTACGAGTGAGACCTCGACGCCAGAGAGTAGAAGTTTTCCCAAGAAGTAGTGAGTGAGTAACAACGTCGAAAGCTTTGCTCATATCACAGTACACAGTGTCGACCTGACCCCTCTGAAGGACTGCTGCAGAGGCATACGTCATAAACTTGACTAGGTTGGTAGAAGTAGAGCGACCCGACATGAAGCCATGTTGATTTGGTACTGTGATATGTTTGAGATGGAAGGAAAGTACGTTGTGCAAAGCTAATTCGAAAAGCTTAGAGGTTGCACATAGAAGAGAAATCGGACGATAATTGGAAACATCAGATTTGTTTCCAGACTTGAAGACAGGAAACACGCGTGCCATTTTCCACACGCGAGGAAAGGCAGCATTTTTTAAACAGTTATTAAACATGGCAGTCAGTACTGGTACAAAGATATAACTGAAGGCTTTTATTATGGCGGCTGGAATGCCATTAGGTCCAGGAGACAAAGATGGTCTCAGACGCTTAAGACTCTCAGTTATGAACTCCTCGTCAAAGAGAACGGAATTAGATAGTGCACCAGATGGGAGGCAAACGGAATCACAATGTGGATGTTTGTAAACGGAGGAAAAATGTTGGTCAAAACTGTCGGCGACATTCCGAATTTCCGACCCCTCAGAGTCAACTAAGCTGATACTCAAATCTGATTTAATGGAACGCTTTCGAACGTAACGCCAGAACTGACTAGGACGATTTGAGGCACTCCCCTCTAAAGACTCAAGATAGGAGTCGTAGTCCCGCTTGTATAAGCGTTTGCAAAGAGAACGCAAGTGGCGAAACTCATCTGCCCAATTGTTAAACCCAGGGCGGTTTGCTTTACGATGGGCCCGTTTCTTGAGTTTTAACGCCGTTATTAGTTCCCTTGAAAACCAGGAAGGGAACTTCATACGCGTAGGAGTATGCAAAGGTATGTACCGACGCATACCATCAAGAACTGTTTCAGTGAATCGACTGACTTGTCCATCTGAATCATTAATGTCATTTAAAAGGGACCAGTCGACGGAAGAGAAGAAATTGAAAAGACCGACATAATTACCACATGCATACGCGAAACGGGCCGAATTCCTCCCCCGATCTGAATTAGTAGAAGGTGAGGCAGAGACAGCAGTAGTAACTAGAAGTGGAGGGTGAAATTTGTCACAGTGAGTCAGCGGTATGTCTGAGCTCGAGACTCGAACACTTTTAAAATTCGATAGACAGATGTCAAGAATATTACCACAGCTGTTTTCATTGAAATTGTGTTGCTGCAAAGAGTTAAAGGCTATAAAATCAAGTAGAGTGTAACGCTTACTTAATATGTGATGATTGTTGTGAGAAAAAATAAATGAGTTTCAGTTGATACCTGGAGTATTAAAATCGCCTAAAATAAGAAGTTTGTGGTTGCTATGACGGGTTATAACATGTTAGATTGAGAGCAGATCATCATCATAGGCTGGAAGAGAAAGATTCGAAGGAATGTAGAAAGCTGCAAGTAAAAGTTTTTCATGTCGATTTAAAGTGAGCTCAAGCCACACACATTCTTCAACAGTTTCCAGATCGGAACGTCGAACACACTTCACAGAACTGTCAATAGCAATGAGCACTCCACCTCCTCTTTGTTTGGGTGCGGTTTCAAGGCGGCCGCTACGAAAAACAGAGTTATTATTTGGAAAGAAACCATTGGAAGGAATATCGCTTGACAGACAGGTTTCGGCAACCACAACAGCGGTATAACAACAGGACAAAACGCTACAAAAAAATTCAGATCCCTTAGTCCGAAGACCTCGGGTATTTTGATAATAGATGTCCAAATTAGGGGCCACTGAAATTTAGCGTCAGTTCTGAGGGGTTCAGCATATCGTCGTAAAGCTTCCTACGAAAGTCCTTGTATATGCAACCCATCGGCCACATCGAAGGCTCAACAAGCTTACTGTAGGATTCTTCATCAACTTCATGGAAAGACGAATAGGAGTAGTACCTTGTTTTCAGCTGCCGGCAGGAAATGGGGGTAATATTCGCTGATTTTAGATGGTTGTTAAGGTCTACCGATGTCTACCGCACGGGGAGGAGCAGAGGCAGAAGATGAACAGGTAATATCGCCGGGAGTCATCCCTCGATGAAGAGCGGCGGAGTAGTCCACAGACGGCTGCTCCTCACGGGTAGGATTGCCCACGGAAACGACGAGAGGACGCTCGACGAGAGGACGCTTACACCGCGAACATCGACACGTAGAGAGGCAATGGCCTCGGCTTGTTGTACGAAAGCCCGCGAGTTCTCTCCACGAAGGCGCTCGTTCTCCTCTCGTAGCTGGGCAACCTCATCGCCCAGAAAAGAGATTTCCTCAAGCGCGTCGAGGAGGAGAGCCCGTAGCGAGGCAAACTCACCGCCATGTTCGCCGGTCGCGGTTGAAGGGGAAAACCGGTCGGGTGGCTGGACAGGAGCGGGGCGAGGGGAGAAAGGAATGTAGCTGCCGGCGCACCACCGTCGCTAAGCCTAGCACCGTCAGACGACGACGACGCACACAAATTGCACACGAATGGCCGACAGCCGGACTTCAAGAGTTGCAGCTCATCATCCGACCAAGTGACGCACTTCGTGTGAACACGTTTCGCACACTCGGCACAGCGTAAAAACTGCTGCTTGCCAAAAAACGGGAGAGAGCACAGCGCACATGCGTCCTTACTGGGCGCCATCTTGGAAATAATAATAATAATAATAATAATAATAATAATAATAATAATAATAATAATAATAATAATAATAATAATAATAATAATAATAATAATAATAATAATAATAATAATAATAATGCCGCGAAACCTTCAAACAGTATTTGTTGTTTTTTAACAGCCGCCGGCATACAGGCTTATCACTCTGATTCTGGACCGCGTATCAGTTCCGTAATCGTTGTTTGTTAATGCTCGATGTCGCAAGTCACACCTTTATCAGTTTTGTTGTAGCGAAAGATGCACCGAGATCATTCTCGAAGGTTCCGGCCACTCGGGTGTCTTTCCACAATGTTCCAGCCCATGCTGGTAGCTGTTTTCGACGTTATCTAGATTGTTCTGTGCAGCCTTTAAATTGAGCGTTGCCGAGTGTGACGGTCATTCTTTGTTCGACGATCGACGAGCACGTTTGTTTCTATCGCCGCCGCCGAGTTGCTTAGTTCTTTTGCAGGCGCAAGTCAGCCCAAATAAAGAGTTTCTTCAGTGCAATCATCGACCCTTCATTTGTGTCGTCGACCACGTCACCACTACGTGACATCTGGTGGAGGTGCTGCCTTTGATCCTTCAAGCGAAGACCCAAGCCGTGTTCCTGTCGCCCTGGAAGACCAGCCTACAGGTCACCGAGCCAGCCGCCGACTTCAAGGCCTACAACCCGAACACGGTCTGCTGCTTGACCCCAGTCGATCTCGGAAGGCATCGACGCTGACAATAACCCAGCCTACAACACCGGTTGTTTTTGTCAAACCCCGTGAGCCCCCCTGCTTCCATGGACGATCGGATGAAGATGCGGGTGACTGGATGGACCTTTTCGACCGTGTGGCAGAATTCAACGGTTGGAACGACGCTGCGAAACTCAGGCAGGTCTACTTTGTTCTTCAAGGACATGCCCGAGTTTGGTTTGAAAATCACGAGATTTCTTTCAAGGATTGGAAGATATTCAAAGCACAGTTCTTGATGGCCTTTACAAGTTCTGTCAGAAAAGAAAGAGCTCAGGCCCTCCTCCAATCAAGAATTCAACTACCAAATGAGCCCGTCCTGGCCTACGTAGAGGAGATGAAACGCCTGTTTCGCCGCGCCGACCCTAACATGACCGAAGATGACAGAGTGAAATTCTTAATGCGAGGCGTTAAAGAGTCGCTTTTTGCGGGGCTTGTCCGGAACCCGCCGAAAACTGTTGAAGAATTTGAGAGTGAAGCATCGACCATCGAGAAGACGTTGGATACCCGGATGCGCCACTACGAGCGACCACTTCAACCAAACTACTCATGCCACTACCCCAGCACATCTGCAAGCGGAGAGAGCCTTCGGGACCTCATACGGGAGATCGTGCGAGAGGAGCTCCGCCGAATGCTGCAATCATCGCAACAACCCCAGGTAGCGACGCTCGCGGACGTCGTCCGTGAAGAAGTTCAGCAGGCGCTGGGCGTTCCTCAAGCGACGGCTGCGACTGTTCCAGCACAAGAAGCAACAGCGATGGACTACGCTGGTGCATTACGTCGCCCTCCGCCCCGACGTGATGACTTTCCCAGCCCTCGCCGCTACCGTCCTGTTCCTGAAAACCGCCCCTTGGCCCCCGCCCGCCAAGCCTACCAACGACCCCCAAACCCCAGGAAGTGCGACGCCTGGAGGACTGCATACAACCGGCCATTATGCTTCCACTGCGGTGAGGCCGGCCACATTCTGCGCCACTGCCCGTACCGACGAATCGGTCTCCGCGGATTTGCAGTCGACGCTCCACGACCACGCCCAGGTGAACGACCACAAGAAATTGACAACTACCTGCGTAGCGGTAAGATTGCACCACCAAGCCGTCGATTCAGGTCTCCATCGCCGTACAGGGTCCGCTTCGCGTCGCCAGGACGTAACTATGATGGTAGTGTGCGCGGAAGGTCCCCAAGCCCCCGTAGGAGAAAGTAAAGGCAGCAACCTTTGTAGGTGAGGTTGCTCAACGGCGAAAAGACGAAGATCCTCCGCCGCCGACGACCACTAACGACGACGCAACCATTTCATCGCCGCTCTACACGACGACATCGACGACAACACGACCAGAGTGCAAGCAGACACCGCCGCCCAGCGAAGTAACAACGGTATGCCCCGTCCATGACCTCAAGAAACGACGGAGCCGAGATCGGACACTAAGGCCCACGTGCAATGCGAGGACGCGAACAAGTGACCTTGAAGTTGATGTCGACGGTCGCAGAGTCACTGCCCTAGTAGACACCGGAGCTGACTATTCAGTCATTAGTGGACCGTTAGCCTCTCAGCTCAGAAAAGTTACCACCGCTTGGGATGGCCCGCTGATTCGCACCGCAGGTGGCAACTTGATAACTCCATCGGGACGGTGTACTGCAAGAATAACCGTAAATGGGCGTACTTACCCCACCAGCTTTGTGGTCTTGCAGCAGTGCTCCCGCGACGTGATTTTAGGCATGGACTTCCTAAATGAAAATAGGGCTATCATCGACCTCCGATCCAAGCTCATCAAGCTCTCTGCAGACAAAGCCATACCTGCTACGACTACTTCGACGCAACACGTCGCTCTAAACGTCCTCGACGGAGAATTGACCGTGCCGCCCCGATCAAGCGTCGCCGTCAGCGTAGGTAGCACAGACATTGAAACCACTGAAGGCATCGTCGAAGGAAATATCCAATTGCTATTGGAACGAGGTATCGGCATCGCAAGAGGCATCGCGACATTCCGGAGAGGACAAGCTCAGGTGCTGGTAACAAACTTCACTGAAGAATACCGGCATCTAAACAAGGGCACGACCATCCCTTTTCTCGACGAATTAGCGGACCTCAAAGACGTATTCACCCTCCACGACCAACCACTGGAAGACGCTCCGGACCAATTCCGTCAGCCCACATTTGACATCAACCCAGTATTGACCCACAGCAGAAAAAACCAGATTCGCAGTCTTCTTCGAAACTACAGGGAGTGCTTCTCGTCATCATCGAAGGTACGACAAACACCCCTGGCCAAGCACCGCATTATAACGGACGAACACGACCGACCTCTGCGCCAAAGCCCTTATCGTGTATCGCCGCGAGAACGGCCGGCCATTCGCGATCAAGTTGAGGAAATTTTGCGTGATGACGTAATCCAGCCATCGAACAGCCCCTGGGCGGCACCAATCGTTTTGGTCAAGAAGAAAGACAGCACACTTCGCTTCTGCGTTGATTACCGCCGCTTGAATAGCATAACGAAGAAGGATGTCTACCCACTTCTCCGCATCGACGACACTCTCGACCGACTCTGCAATGCTAGGTACTTCTCATCGATGGACCTGAAGAGCGGAAATTGGCAAATTGAGGCCGACGAAAGAGATCGCGAGAAGACCGCATTCATCACACCGGACGGCCTTTATGAGTTCAAGGTGATGCCATTTGGCCTCTGCTCCGCACCAGCCATGTCTTAACGAGTAATGGACACAGTCCTGGCAGGGTTGAAGTGGCAAATTTGTTTGGTATATTTGGACGACGTTGTTGTCTTCTCGTCAAGCTTTGAAGACCACCTAAAACGACTACAGACAGTGTTGGATGCCATCAAGTCATCGGGACTAACGCTAAAAGCAGAGAAGTGTCACTTCGCCTACGAAGAACTCCGGTTCCTAGGTAACATCGTTAGCAAGGACGGTATTCGCCCAGACCAGGAGAAAACAGCTGCAATCGCACAATTCCCACCGCCTACCGACAAGAAAGCTGTGCGCCGATTCCTTGGGCTGTGCGCCTATTATCGACGCTTTGTCAGAAACTTTTCGCGGATCGCCGAACCATTGATGCAGCTTACAAAGGCTGACGTACCTTTTAAATGGGAAGCGCCGCAAGGAGAAGCCTTCGACGAACTCAAGCGCCGCCTGCAATGCCCTCCCGTACTTGGCCACTTTGATGAAAACGCCGAGACCGAAATTCACACCGACGCGAGCAGTGCGGGCCTAGGAGCCGTTCTCGTCCAGAAGAGTGCCGGACAGGAGAAAGTAATCGCCTACGCTAGCAGGTCACTCACAAAAGCCGAAGTCAATTACTCGACGACCGAGAAGGAGTGCCTTGCAATCATCTGGGCCACTTCTAAGTTTCGTCCATACCTATACGGCCGACCATTCAAGGTGGTAAGCGACCATCACGCGCTCTGCTGGCTGGCTAATTTGAAAGATCCTTCCGGCCGCCTTGCCAGATGGAGCCTACGACTTTAAGAATTTGACATGACTGTAGTCTATAAGTCGGGCCGAAAGCATTCCGACGCAGACTGCTTATCCCGCGCTCCCGTCGATGCTCCCCCGAAGGACGATGACGACGACGCCTTTTTGGGACCGGTAAGCGCCAGCAGTTTCGCAGAGCAACAGCGATCAGACCCTGAGCTGAAAGCGCTGGCCGGTTACTTGGAAGGAAAGACCGCTTCCCCTCCTGGTGTGTTCAGGCGACATTTATCATCCTCCACGTTAAGCAATGGCCTCCTCGTGAAGAAGAACTTCGCACCCAACAAGACCGCGCAGCTTCTCGTAGTGCCTAAAACCCTTCGGCAAGAAATTCTGCAGGCGTTGCACGATGAGCCCACAGCAGGCCACCTCGGATTTGCGCGCACGTTGCGTCGAATCCAAGAGAAGTATTACTGGCCGCGACTGCCTGCCGACGTTGCCCACTACGTGAAGACGTGTCGTGAGTGCCAACGACGCAAGACGCCACCGATCAGACCAGCAGGACTACTAAACCCGATTCCGCCCCCAATCCTGCCCTTTCAGCAAATTGGGATGGATCTCCTCGGCCCCTTTCCATCTTCGTCTATGGGTAACAAGTGGATCATCGTGGCCACTGACTACCTTACCCGTTACGCCGAAGCAAGAGCACTACCAAATGGTACCGCGGCAGAAGTCGCCAAATTTTTTGTCGAACAAATTCTCTTGCGACACGGCGCCCCAGAAGTGCTCATCACGGACAAGGGAACGGCGTTTACGGCAGAGTTGACGCAAGCCATCCTGGAATACAGTCACACAAGCCATCGACGAAAAACTGCGTACCATCCCCAGAACAATGGCCTCACGGAGCGCCTGAACAAAACGATCGCGGACATGATCGCTATGTATGTCGACGCCGAACACAAGACCTGGGACACCATCTTGCCGTACGTGATCTTCGCGTATAACACGGCAGTCCAGGAGACGACCAGAGCGACCCCGTTTAAGCTTGTGTACGGCAGGGAGCCCACGACGACGCTCGACGCAATGCTGCCGCACGTAACCAGCGAAGACAACCTTGACGTCGCCGCCTACCTGCAGCGTGTAGAGGAAGCCCGACGACTCGCACGGCTGCGTATTAAAGACCAACAGCGCACCGACAGCCGACGATACAATTTACGACGACGCCATACAGAGTACAATCCAGGAGACCAAGTGTGGGTTCGGACACCAATTCGCCGTCGTGGATTAAGTGAAAAGTTGTTGCGTCGCTAAGCAACTCCTTGCAACTCTTTGGCAACGCTAAGCAACTAAGCATTGCCTTGCTAAGCAACTCGGGGGATGAACTGCAAATAATTATTGGTGACCTAGACAGAAAAAGTAGAAAGGTAGGCTTGAAAATCAATATGCAGAAGACTAAGGTTATGTTCAACAGCCTCGGGAAGGAACAGCAGTTTACATTAGGTAGCGAAATACTTGAAATAGTAGGCGAATATGTCTACTTAGGACAGGTAGTAACCGCAGATCCGGACCATGAAAAGGAAGTAACAAGAAGAATAAGATTGGGATGGAGCGCATTTGGCAAGCACTCGCAGATTATGACTAGCAGCTTACCGGTATCGCTCAAGAGGAAAGTATACAACAGTTGCATCTTGCCTGTACTCACTTATGGGGCTGAAACGTGGAGGCTAACCAAGAGAGTTCTACTTAAGTTGAGGACAACCCAGAGGGCTATGGAACGAAAAATGGTAGGGGTAACATTAAGAGATAGAAAGCGTGCAGAGTGGGTCAGAGAAATAACTCAAGTTACCGACATTCTAGTGGAAATTAAGAAGAAGAAATGGACATGGGCAGGACATGTAGTGCGAAGAGAGGATAACCGATGGTCACTGAGAGTAACAAATTGGATTCCAAGGGAAGGAAAGCGTAGCAGGGGGCGGCAGAAAGTTAGGTGGGCGGATGAGATTAAGAAGTTCGCAGGCGTCAAGTGGTTGCAGCTAGCACAGGACCGGGTTAAGTGGAGAAATATGGGAGAGGCCTTCGCCCTGCAGTGGGTATAATCAGGCTGCTGCTGATGATGATGATGTTGCGTCGATTGTTTGGGTTATACAAAATCCTTCGCCGCGTCGGACCACTGGACTATGAAGTCATTCCCGACGGAACGTCAGCATCACAACGGCGACGCGCACGCCCAGAAATTGTCCATGTTGTACGACTGAAGCCATATTACGCGCGTTAAAGAATCTGTGGTGTTTAAACTTTGCAGTGTTTATGTTTAAGTTTCTTAGTTTTGGAACATCGAGGCGATGTTTTTTTTTTAAGGGGGGAGTAATGCCGCGAAACCTTCAAACAGTATTGGTTGTTTTTTAACAGCCGCCGGCATACAGGCTTATCACTCTGATTCTGGACCGCGTATCAGTTCCGTAATCGTTGTTTGTTAATGCTCGATGTCGCAAGTCACACCTTTATCAGTTTTGTTGTAGCGAAAGATGCACCGAGATCTTTCTCGAAGGTTCCGGCCACTCGGGTGTCTTTCTACAATGTTCCAGCCCGTGCTGGTAGCTGTTTTCGACGTTATCTAGATTGTTCTGTGCAGCCTTTAAATTGAGCTTTGCCGAGTGTGACGGGCATTCTTTGTTCGACGATCGACGAGCACGTTTGTTTCTATCGCCGCCGCCGAGTTGCTTAGTTCTTTATAATAATAATAATAATAATAATAATAATAATAATAATAATAATAATAATAATAATAATAATAATAATAATAATAATAATAATAATAATAATAATAATAATAATAATAATAATAATAATAATAATGAGTCTAAGAAAAGGTGAAAGTGGAGTAACAGATCAGCTCGGAGATATGAGCGTATATGAGTTTCTGGCTTTAATCTGGCCACATCTGGCGCAGAACAGAGCCCGCCGTCTGATTGTGTCTTTTAAACTTCGGGAGCTTTCACTCGTCCGGAAAACAGCTGCGCTAAGGTGACTCCTTCGAAAACATCTGGTTTGGTCTATTTTCATGGTGACCGACAATTTTCCTATTCACACCTGAGCGTTAGAGATATCCAGAGAGATTATTAATTACAGTTTGCTAAATATTCGAGTTAACGGAACGAAAAAAAAAGTGCCAGTAAGTGCTTCACATGGCTGCTGACAAAATCACATTATTGCATTTGGGAGGACCGCGTAGGTATGGTTTAAAATCTTAGAGCATTTTAGATGGGACACCCTCTAATATGGAAATGCTTTTTTTTCCTGCAGAAGTGAGTTGCCTAATGATGGCGATGTTTTGCTCGCGTTAATGGTGCCGTGGAGAAAAAGTGTTCCTGTGGTCTTTGGAATGAAGGTTACAGGCTGTGATCGCGATAATCACATAATGAATGAATGAAAGGATACGCTTCCGTAGCGGAAGCAGAATACTATATCATTGAGGCCATTTAATTATCCACTATATTTCAACTGACCATCGCCCGATTTTGCCCGAAGGTCTGGGCGCGTTGGCACCACATGAAGTTGAGACCACCCGCGAATGCGCCGAAATAGTTTCTACTTATACCCTTTCAGGATCAGCGTAAAAAAACAACAACAACAAAAAAACATCTGCATAGTTTGGAACTGTTCATATGTGAGTAACGGCAGCGTTGTCCAAGGGGATACCGTACTATAGTCCAATAGAAATAAAGTCTGCTGTAACTGCCACAAACAATTCCTCCGTGACAGAATGTAAGGCATCGTTAAGACTTTTCTGGTTACCTAAATAAAAAAGTAAGTACCAGACAAAATTATGAAGTCAAGAATTTCATGCCTGTGGCTTGTTTGGTATAGTCAACTTTTTTAAACTGATTTACTTCACTGCTCAGTGTACACAAATCCAAAGTTAGCAACTTCCGTTTTTTTTAAGTGTATCCTAATATAGTGTCACAACTTTGGGAATCTATCGCTACTGCATTACTTGCAGCACAGTTATTGAAAAAGCTGACAGTTATTTTGGCAGTTGTTCTGCACGCTGACATGCGACATTGAACCCTGAGTACGCATATCTCCCCTCCGTTTGCCGGGTCTCGCGTGTGCACGCAGGCGATGCCAGTGATCTTC
The DNA here is from genome assembly GCF_055883805.1 of Amblyomma maculatum. Lineage (NCBI taxonomy): Eukaryota > Metazoa > Arthropoda > Arachnida > Ixodida > Ixodidae > Amblyomma > Amblyomma maculatum. The sequence continues at coordinate 182,778,770 of NC_139347.1, read as the reverse complement.
TACGTGGGCTTCTGCGTGAACGTGCTCTACTATTGGGGCGTCATGCAAGCGATTGTCTCCCGTATGGGTGGCTTCCTCAACCACGTGGTCGGCTCCACCGCCTGCGAGTCCATGTGCGCCGCGGGGAACATGCTCTTCGGCCTGGTACGACGCATGCGCTAATCCTCCTTCGACGGACTGCATAAAGGGAAGCGAACTCTCCCGGCACGTCACCTCAAGTTAGGCGCCTTTGTGCGCTGGCAGAGCACCGCGACGTTCTCGTAGAATAACTTGGAAGGTAGCCTGTAGCTTTGTTACCTATGACATGCAGTTACTTTTTTTTTTGGCCATCGTAGATGGGAAGCTTCATTACACGCAGGGGTCGCAACTCATACTGCTATGCGGACCGCATTAAAAAGATATCGTCCGTGTGGGCCAGGAGACGAAAAAGAAAACACAAAAGAAAAATAAACAAGTACATAACCATGAACAATTGAATGCGAAAATAATACATAACAATAAAATAAAAATAAATCAATACGTCGCATTCCCGCACCAAACTCCCGCATTCTTCGTGGAAAAGAAGAGCGTCGTGCGTGGCCTTCTGCCTAAACGCCAAATAGTCGCCACTCCATGACTGTTTAAGACAAACTGAAAGGGCACAACGGTTAATAGCACGGTCAATTATTCTTAAAAACAAAAAAAATTCTATTGTAATAGGGCGTTTATTGACGCTCTGATGGAGAGCTGTGAGGAGAGGACCTTGCAACGGCGAGCCCAGCGTACTTCTTCTTTGTCTTCGTCGCACAATGCACTGGGGCATGTCGATGGCTGAAGTGCTGACTATCACAGTACATTTTCCCCCCGGGTAAAAAAAAGGAGCCATCCTGGCGACTTATGGCGCGGAAAGCACAGCGGGGTCATAAAATGGCTTCAATCGGTTCAGGTGAACTGTTTCACGACCACGGCGACGCAAGTCCGCAGAGGGCGTGACGGGCTCAACTACGTAGTTGACTGCAGATGTTTGTTAGAGGACCCTATATGGCCCGTGGTAGCGAGCAAGAAACTTCTTTGAAAGGCCAGGGGTTGTGGAGGGCACCCAGAGCCACACCAGAGAGTTCGGGAGATATGACGAAACTTCGCCGGTATCACGGAGGTATTTTTGTTGCCACTGATTTTCTGTTGTGAGAGAGCGGGCGAGCTGACGGCATTCTTCTGCGTACGTGACGGCATCGGATAGCGGGGAAGATTCGGAAACGTCAGGGCGGTAGGGAAAAAGTGTGTCCATAGTACAGGGTGGCTCGCGCCCGTAAAGGAGAAAGAATGGAGAGAATCCAGTAGGGGTCTGTGTCGCGGTGTTATATGCGTAACTAACAAACGGTAGAATTTGGTCCCAATTGGAATGGTCGGTGTTCCCGTACATAGCCAGCATGTCACCGAGAGTGCGGTTGAAACGTTCTGTCAGTCCATTCGTCTGAGCGTGGTACGAGGTAGCGGTGCGGTGTATGGTGCGGCATTCTTTTATGAGAGCCTCAAGAGCGTCTGATAAGAAAACGCGTCCGCGGTCACTGAGCAGTTCGCGAGGGGCACCATGGCGAAGAACCAGGTTTTTCAGAATAAAGGCAGCCACGTCGCGTGCGGAAGCAGAGGGCAATGATGATGTCTCAGTGTAGTGGGTCAGATGGTCCACTGCCACGATAATCCAGCGGTTGCCAGCTGAAGTTGTAGGAAGGTGACCGTATAGATCAATGCCGACACGATCAAACGGACGGGCAGCACAGGGCAACGGCTGCAACGAAGCAGGAGACTTGAGAGAAGTTTTTCGGCGTTGGCAAGACTGGCAAGAGCGAACAAAATAGCGGACAAAGCGGTACATTCCACGCCAGAAGAAGCGTATACGCAAGCGCGTGTAGGTTTTCAACACTCCGCCGTGGGCGCACTGGGGATCAGTATAAAAAGCAGCACAAATTTCGCGCGGAGATGACGGGGGATGACTAAAAGCCACTTCCTTCCGTCGTGAAGATAATTGCGGCGATAGAGCAGCCCGTCACGAATTGAAAAATGGTGAGCTTGGCGGGCAAGCGCCTGTCGTGACGCTGGGGCTATGTCGACCCGGCCTTCACTTGGTAGCGTGCAGAGACTCGGGGTTGAAGTAGGATTGAATCTTCGAAGTTGGTGAAATATGTACAAGCAGGTTTAATGGCACTTTGAGAAAACTTATTTACAATATTTACACGAAAAAGAAGGGTACATCAGCAAAATGACAAGCGTTAAGAGTTCATAGCGAGAAGCGACTGGATGAGCCGTTTACCCAGGGCCCAGAGCGACATTTCGTGCTCTGCAGCGTCCTTAAAAACCCCCTATGTCCAGCCCCTCTCTGAAGATGCTGACCAACCAAATCCAGGGCACGCCCCTCAGGTATCGGCATCCAATCGAACACTTCACTGCACTGATGGTCTGAAGCACTGACTGGTCCGGCATTCATTCGTTGGGCGTGATCACTTGTTGGCGGGAAAAGCTTGGGAACGGCGAGGAGAGGAGGTACATTTCTATTCTTCAGCAAAGAAACCACAAGCTGGTTCTGACAAGGGGTTTTACTTCTCAGAAACCCGAGTGCACGTGGCGCCGCATAGGGCTCCCAACATGGTCCCTTTTCGACAATTGCAAATCTTTCCTGCATTCCCGGGAAATCACTTAATGGCCGTATGAGTCATGCTCCTTTCTTGTCCTGCACGTCAGCGGACATGTCACTCTGTCGTCTCCTTTGGATAGGAGGCATTCATCACTGGAGGATAGCACTTCTCGACTGGAAGGGTGAACAAAAGAAAGAAAGCACTTCCTGCTATTTCCCGCAGGGGGACGTTTCTTTGTGTTTTTCCAGACGTTCTCTTGACAGGGTCAATTTGGCATTTGCAGGTTGTCCACAAAGCAAAACAGGCTTACAAAACAGGATTCCTGGAAACAGGCTCACTTAGAGCCATTGGACCATCACCACATATTCACAATACTTTTCCATGCCCACAGGCGAACAATAGAGCGCGCAAATGCGGATGCTTGGTCGTAACAGCCTCCTCCCCCGCCAGAAGAGTCTCGGAGGGCAGCAGTCCCAGCTGCTGCATGAAGAGACGACTTAATGGCCTGCACGTGAACGCTTGAAGCTCGCTGTTGCTTGTCGCGTTGTCTTGATTGTTGTAGGCCAAATTGCTCGAGCTGTCTGAAACTCAACCACATGTCGAAGCAAGCACTCGGCTCCCGTCTGAAGAGACCAGGTTAAAAGAAAACTGCCATTGTTGTTCGAGAAAAGCCCACTCTCAAGACGTTCAGGACCCACGTATTCCTAGAAAACCAAACGTGCTGCTTTACATAGCCACACATATACAAGCGCACGAAAAAAAAAAACCTGATTATCAATTTGGATACATGGTGAGGAACATCTCGGACCGCTTAGAAAGAGCGGCTAAGCGCGTCCGCATTCCCATTTAACTTCCCCTTTTTGTATCTTATTTCAAAATTGTACTGCTGTAAAATCAAGCTCCACCTAAGAAGGCGACTGTTCTTCGATGTCGCAGTTTGCAGCCAAGCCAGGGGACAATGGTCCGTCTCTACGGTGAATTTGGCCCCTCCAAGATAACACTGCAATTTTTGAATGGCCCATACAATGCAAGCGCACTCTTTCTCTGACGCGCAATAAGCCCTCTCTCTAGAACTCAGTTTTCTGCTCAAGTAGAGCACGGGGTGCTCATTACCGTCGTCATCTCTCTGGCAGAGAACAGCACCTAACCCTCGATCACTGGCATCACACTGGACCGTGAATTCTCGGCCATAGTCTGGAGCTCGCAATACCGGACGGCTAATCAGCACAGCCTTCAGGTTTACGAAGGAGGCTTCCTTTTGTTCGTCCCAGACTACATTTGTCGGTTCTGTCTTGCGGAGAGCGTCGGTCAGAGGGCTAGCCAAAGCTGAATAGTTAGGGATGTAGTGATTGTAGTACCCAGTCAGACCTAGGAATGCTCGAATTTCCGTCTTCGTGCTCGGCCGCGGATAGTCTGCTACCGCAGAAATCTTAATCTCGCTGGGTTTCCTGAAACCTTGACCTACATTGTGACCCAAGTAGTCCACGGTCGCCCTTGCCAGGCAACATTTCTCGGCCTTTACGGTTAGTCCAGCTTGACGCAAAAGGCTCAGTACAGCTCTTAGATGTACCATATGGTCCGCCCATGAGTCGGAAAAAACCGCAATGTCGTCTAAATAAGGCACCGCGAATGTTTCACACCCCTTTAAAACCCTATCCATGAGTCGGGAAAAACAAAATGGAGCATTTTTGAGCCCGAAACAAATCATTGTTGGCTGGTAGCTGCCTGTCGGAGTGACGAAAGCCGCGTATCTGCTGGCGCGTTCACTGAGCGGTACTTGCCAGTATCCTGGAGTAAGGTCCAGCGTAGTCACATATGCCGCTCTACTGACCTGTTCTACTCTCTCCTCAATATTCGGAATAGGATACACTTGATCCCTGGTGAGAGAATTTAGCTTTCGGTAGTCTACCACAGGCCTAGGGTCTTTACCTGGAGCTTCTACTAAGATCATAGGCGAAGCATAATCGCTTTCCGAGGGTTTTATTACTCCCAATTCCAGCATGCGAGTTACTTCCCTATCCAGAATTTCTCTTTGCCTTGGAGAAAATCGGTAGCACCTTGATCGCACTGGCACGTCTGAAGTCAGCTCAATATCGTGCTCAGTCAAATCAGTTCTGCCTGGCCTGTCCACGAAGCAGGCCTCAAACTCTGTTATTATCTCGCCCAGATCGGACAGCTGGGATTTCTTTAGTTCTCCTCTCTGCTCCGTCTTTTTGAGAAGCTCCTGAGCGTTGCTTCCTTTTCCGCTGAGGCAAATCAAGTTGTCCCCCATCTCCTCGGGAAGGTTTAACGTTAGATTTACCACGGCTTCCCTCTGCACATAAGGCTTCATAAGATTGCAATGATAAATGCGCACTTCTTTACGCCTACCGGGAATTTTCACTGCGTAGTTAGTGTTAGAAAGCTTTGCAACGACTTCAGCCGGTCCTTCCCACTGTACTTCGAGCTTATTCTGCCTTGAACTTCTCAGCAACATCACCTGGTCCCCGATACAAAACGTCCTTTGACGGGCTGTCTTATCATAGTACACCTTGGAACGAGCCTGGGCTGACTTCATGCTGGCCTCAACGAGTTCCTTAGTGTTATGTAAGCGATTCAAGAGGTTCAGAATGAATTCTACTACTGTTGGGTCTTCTCCGCGCCCCTCCCAGGCTTCGCGCACCATTCGCAAAGGTGAGCGCAGTGACCTTCCGTACACCAACTCGGCTGGGCTAAATCCAGTGGATTCGTGCGGCACTGACCGCAAAGCGAAAAGCGCTGCAGGCAGGCAGGTATCCCATTCGCGCTTGTTTTCATAGCACAGTCCCCTCAGGACTCGTTTGAGAACAGAGTGCCATCTTTCTACGCTGTTGCTCTGCGGATGATGGATCGAGCTATGCACTACCTTAATGCCGCATCGCTCGAGAAATGAGGTGGTGAGGACACTCGTGAAAACGCTACCCTGATCACTTTGGACCTCGGAAGGGAATCCAACTCGTGCAAACACTGACAGCAGCGAATCCACTACACTCTCGGACGTCACCTCGCGCAGCGGAACAGCCTCTGGAAACTTTGTGGCTGGGCATAACATAGTGAGGATATAACGGTACCCTGACTCTGTCACAGGAAGTGGCCCAACTACATCTATTACTAACCGGTGAAACGGCTCGGTAATGATTGGTACTAACACCATCGGCGCTTTCCACTTATCTTGCGCCTTTCCAACCCGCTGGCACGTGTCGCATGACCGTACAAAATTTTCCGTGTCCTTAAAACATCCAGGCCAATAGTATTCTTGCAACAGCCTCTGCTTTGTTTTCTTTATTCCAAGGTGACATGACCACGAGCTGCCATGGGAAAGTCGCAGTAAGTCTCCGCGGTACTTTTGTGGAACAACTAATTGGTCCCGCTCTACTCCGCGCTTATCCTTGAATAAGCGATACAGCACTCCCTTTCTCATCTCGAAAGAAATATTGTTTGCTGTCTTAGTGGCGCGGTGGCGCTCCCTTATCTCCTGTATCTTGGGATCATTGGCTTGCTCTATAGCTAAGTCCTCTCGGGTTCCACTTAAAAGTCTCGTGAGATTACTAGACACTGGCGGCAAGAGGTTACTCTCAAGAACGTCCTCATTCCGCGTCTCATCAAGCTCACTTTCAAGTTGACATATCTGAGATGCCTCGCTCTCAAAGTTTTCTGACCTGCTATCTTCCACATCGACCACTGTTTTAACTGCCGTTTCTTCCGCTGTGGAATTTTCTGGTATGAGCAGTGTAGCTAGTTCTCGCGCCCTTGAACGTGTTAAGGCTTGCACAACTCTGTCTCCGAACAGGATGCCCCTCTTTCGCAGTAGCATGTCCGATTTGTTGGAGAACAAATACGGATAGCACTTAGGAAGCTTTCCTGAAACGGCAGCCTCGGTTGTTAATTCGCCGAAAGGGCCCTCGATGACCACGTTCGCGATCGGCAAGCACACACTCTGTTCCTCAACTACCTGTCGGATCCATGCACACTGTCCTGTATAGTCGGAAGGCGATACATACGCCGGATGGACAACATCCATCGTTGCGGCCGAATCGCGCAGTACCTTGCAAGGCTTCCCGTTGACTACTAGGTCATGCAGGTAGGGTTCTAAAAGCTGCATATTTTCATCGCAGTCCCTGACATACGAGAAAGCAATCTTTTCTTTCCGGCAGTTGACGGCAATGTGACCCTGCTCATTACACCTAAAGCATGTGAGCGGCTTCCTAGCCTCAAGCTTATTCTTTGTGTTCTGCACGTTGGTCACTTCCCCACTTTTCTCACTGCCGTCCTTTCTAGGGAATTTGCCTGAAGAAACCTTCATTTCTTCGTTTCCAACTCTAGCAAAGTGCCTTTCCTGACGGTTTTTCACACTGAACTTGGGATTGCGGGGCCTATCCACTGCTGGGTTGCTGAATTGTCGGCGCGAAGCATACTCCTCAATAAGTTCGGCAGCTTCAGTTGCCGACTTAATTTCGCCTCTGTCCTGTAACCAATTTCTTTCTTTTTCTGGGAGGCAGTTATAAAACTGCTCCAAAAGAATTCGCTCGACTACAGCGTCCCTATCACTGTAGGAATCTGTGCTCTTTAGCCACTCGCCCAAATTTACTCTTAAATTGTACAGGAATTCAGGGTAACTCTCGTCCCTGGACTTAGTAGCGTTCCGAAAACGTTGTCTGAACGCCTCGGCGCTAAGCCTATACTTTCTCAGAAGGCAAGCTTTGACCTTCTCGTAGTTGTCCGCGTCCTCCTTGCTTAGCCGCGCGACAACCTCCGCTGCCTCGCTGGGCAGAACCGTCAATAATCTCTGTGACCAAGTGTCTCGCTGGAAGGACAGTTTTTCGCAGGTTCGCTCAAAGTTAGCCAGATACAGACCGATATCCCCTGATATCACATATGGCTGCATGTACTTTGACATCTTGAAATCTGCCTCCTTGTTGAGAAGAGGTACCGCTAGCTGGGGACAATTGCCCGACCTCTTGCTCAACTCTACTTCTAATTTCCGGAGCTCAATTTCTAGCTCCCGCTTTTTTGCTTCTCTCTCAATTTCACGCTCTTTCTGCTGTCTGAGCTGTTCCTTTTTTTGACCGATCAGGTTCCATGCTTCACTGAGCTCCTCATCATCGGTTCCCAGATCAGTGATTGCCTTTATAATCAAGGGTTTTCGTGCCAAACCACTTGTATCAATTCCCAATTCCTCACACAATAGCAACAGGTCCGGTTTCTGCAGCTTTTGTAGGTCCATGATCGCTCCGAGTGTCGGCTACTTCCAAAACAACTGTGCAAACTACCAACCTAAAGGCGTTTCCACACTCTCTTTACCAGTTCTAAAATCTAACCCTGTTCTAGAACCTGGTCCACATCAGAAGAAAAGCCAAGCACTCACCCACACATGCGATCGATGTTCCGAGCTGCCCTCTTGTTGGCCGATTGTTGCGCCTGCTTGTTGCTTGAGATGCCACCTCCGATCACAAGATGTTGTGGCTTGTAGCTTCAGATCCACCTCCAATCACCAGATGTTGTGGCTTGCAGATTCAGATCCCAACGCTGGTCACCAGTCGTTGTGCTTGTAGATTCAGATCCCACCGCTGATCACCAGTTGTCGTGACGCTGGGGCTATGTCGACCCGGCCTTCACTTGGTAGCGTGCAGAGACTCGGGGTTGAAGTAGGATTGAATCTTCGAAGTTGGTGAAATATGTACAAGCAGGTTTAATGGCACTTTGAGAAAACTTATTTACAATATTTACACGAAAAAGAAGGGTACATCAGCAAAATGACAAGCGTTAAGAGTTCATAGCGAGAAGCGACTGGATGAGCCGTTTACCCAGGGCCCAGAGCGACATTTCGTGCTCTGCAGCGTCCTTAAAAACCCCCTATGTCCAGCCCCTCTCTGAAGATGCTGACCAACCAAATCCAGGGCACGCCCCTCAGGTATCGGCATCCAATCGAACACTTCACTGCACTGATGGTCTGAAGCACTGACTGGTCCGGCATTCATTCGTTGGGCGTGATCACTTGTTGGCGGGAAAAGCTTGGGAACGGCGAGGAGAGGAGGTACATTTCTATTCTTCAGCAAAGAAACCACAAGCTGGTTCTGACAAGGGGTTTTACTTCTCAGAAACCCGAGTGCACGTGGCGCCGCATAGGGCTCCCAACATGGTCCCTTTTCGACAATTGCAAATCTTTCCTGCATTCCCGGGAAATCACTTAATGGCCGTATGAGTCATGCTCCTTTCTTGTCCTGCACGTCAGCGGACATGTCACTCTGTCGTCTCCTTTGGATAGGAGGCATTCATCACTGGAGGATAGCACTTCTCGACTGGAAGGGTGAACAAAAGAAAGAAAGCACTTCCTGCTATTTCCCGCAGGGGGACGTTTCTTTGTGTTTTTCCAGACGTTCTCTTGACAGGGTCAATTTGGCATTTGCAGGTTGTCCACAAAGCAAAACAGGCTTACAAAACAGGATTCCTGGAAACAGGCTCACTTAGAGCCATTGGACCATCACCACATATTCACAATACTTTTCCATGCCCACAGGCGAACAATAGAGCGCGCAAATGCGGATGCTTGGTCGTAACACGCCCTAGACAAACGACCTGGAGAGTGACTTGAAAGAAAGTCCAGAAGTGTAGATATCCACGGGTCGCGCTGCTAGCTGTTCCGTGGCCATGTCGATAGTGGCAAGCGAAGACAAATCGCAGGCGCAGATCTCATCAGACAACGAAGAGGGAGGCAGCGGTGAGCGCGAAAGAGCGTCCGCGTCAGTATGCTTGAGGCCTGAGCGATATATGACACGAAAGTCATACTCTTGGAGGCGAAGAGCCTAGCGAGCAAGGCGGCCGGACGGGTCCTTGAGGGACGCCAGCCAGCACAGAGCGTGATGATCAGTGACCACATAAAATGTTCGGCCATAGACATACGGACGGAATTTGCAGATGGCCCAAATAATGGCCCAGCATTCTCTTTCCGTAACAGAATAATTGGACTCTGCCTTGGTCAAGGTGCGGCTTGCGTACGCCACCACATAGTCTCGGATACCAGGTTTGCGTTGGGTGAGAACGGCGCCTATCTCAATACCGCTAGCGTCAGTGTGAATCTCAGTTGGCGCATTCGGGTCGAAGTGACGGAGGATGGAAGGAGACGGCGTAAAGTGTTGAAGGCGTCATCACAAGCAGGTGTCCATGCGGAGAGGTCGGAGCTGCCGGAGAGGAGCTGGATGAGAAGAGCAATAATAGAGGCGAAATTTAAGATGAAGCGGCAAAAGTAGGAGCACAGGCCGATGAAACTTCGTAGCTGCATCAGTGATTTTGGGCGTGGGAATTCGGCAACTGCACGAAGTTTGGTGGGATCGGGAAGAATGCAATCCTTAGAAACGACATGACCTAGAATAGTTAGTCGGCGAGCAGCAAAGCGGCACTTCTTCAGATTCAGTTGGAGGCCGGCGGTAGCGAGACAAGTGAGAACGTCTTTCAGTCGGAGCAGGTGGGATTGAAAATCGGTAGAAAAGACTACGATATCATCGAGATAGCAAAGACAGGTTCGCCACTTGAATCCACGAAGCACAGTGTCTATAAGGCGTTCAAATGTGTCCGGGGCGTTGCAAAGCCCAAAGGGCATGACGTTGAATTCACATAATCCATCTGGTGTGATGAAGGCAGTTTTAGAGCGGTCAGCGCCATCCATTGCACCTGCCAGTAGCCAGATCATAAATCCAACGTGGAGAAAAACTCGGCGCCCTGCAAGCAGTCCAGTGCGTCATCGATGCGTGGCAGAGGATAGACGTCCTTGCGCGTGATCTTGTTGAGCCGGCGGTAGTCGACACAAAACCGGAAGGAGCCATCTTTCTTAGGTACCAACACAACTGGAGACGCCCAGGGACTGTGGGATGGCCGAATGACACCACGACGGAGCATGTCGTCCATATGATCAGCAATTACTTGGCGCTCCGAAGCCGACACGCGATATAGGGGCGCTGGCGCAAAGGTGCGGTTTTACCGGTGTCGATGGTGTGCTCTACGACAGACGTGCGGCCCAAGTCACTTTGAGGAAGGTCGAATGAAGAAGCGAAGTTCTGCAAGAGGGCGACAAGTGGAAGATCAGCATCAATGGCATGTTGGAAAACGTCGGAGGGCGTCGAAGCGGTCGCAACATCGCAAGAGCACAGACTAACGTCGAAGGAGGGGGTTGAGTCAGCAAGAGTGGTGATATGACCGGGATCAAGCTCTTCAAGACGTCCAATGCATTCGCCACGGAGCAGGACTGCTGGGCAAGAAAATGGGTTCGAGGCGTAAACTGCACTCTCGCCGTCTTGAATTTTGAGAACGGCGAACGGAAAAAGGAGGGAGGAATGACGGGAGGCGGCTTCGGAAGGTGTAAAAATCGCAGTCAAAGGAGTTACACACTCACAAGACAGTGGTACGAGGGCAGCAGAAAACGGAGGAATGTCGGTGTCATGGGCGACGAGAAGTTTTGCAGTGCGGGGAGGGGTATCACAGAAGGGGGCATCACAAAGGGGGGCGAAGGCAATTTGCGCGCGAGCACAGTCAATAACGGCCTGATGAGTCGATAGAAAATCGTATCCGAGGATGATATCATGCGAGCAGTTCGGCAGAACAATAAACTCGATGGGGTACAAGACGCCTTGAATGAGCACACGGGCTGTGCAAGATGCGGAGGGGTGAATGTGCTGTGATGAGGCGGTGCGGAGCGAAAAGTCGGAAATCGGAGTGGTCACTTGGCGAATTCGACGTAAGAGCGCTTCACTGATGACGGAGACGGCTGCACCGGTATCGACGAGAGCGAGAACTGTGGTGCCTTCTACAGAAACTTTGATAACATTAGCGGGAGGACACGGAGGACTTGAGGAATTCGAAACAAGCGCAGTTCTTGCCCCCGGAACTGCGACTGTTAGTTTCCCTGAATGGTGCTGGTAGGACGTCGCAGCATTGGAGAAAGCGATGGACGCAGAGGAGGATGTGATCGACGAGTGGCATAGGTTTGGCGATCTTGTGGGACAAATTGAGAACCGGGCGGAATCATTTGCGAGCGTGAGTCGGTATCGTACGGGTAAAGTCGAATGTCAGGCTGTGAAGGTTGGAGGCGCTGGCGACAAAGATGTGTAACATGGCCCGGCCGGCCGCAGGCATAGCAAATCGGAAGGTTGTCCGTAGTACGCCAAGGTTTCATAGGATGTGGGCGGAACCTTGAGGGTGGGGCTTGGAACGAAGGCTCAGCATGCGGCGGTGAACGGTAGGCAGGGACCTGCACATAGGAGCCAGACGTGGGCGAAAGTGGTGGCCTAGCCGTTACTTGGGCATACGTGAGAGGTGCCGTCACAGGCGGCAGCACGGGGTTGGACGGCAAGACATCTGCGACGTGTTCTTGCACGACGCGGCGTATAGTAGGGGCCAAAGAGGGAGCCAGTTCAGGAACGAGGCGGCCCGAGTCTTGAAAATGGGGAAGGAGTGAGGGTTGACGTGCGACCTCTTCACGAATAAAATCTTTGATCTGTTGATTCAGCAGGCTCCCTTCAGAAGTTGGCGAACCACCCAGGTCTAATGCGGATACGCCTGCGTCGCACACACTGGAGCGGCGCCTAGAAGCGCGCCGCTTGCGGAGCTCGTCGTAGCTCTGGCAATGCTTGACGATTTCACTAACGCTGGTGGGATCTTTCGCTACCAGCATCTGGAAGGCGTCCTCAGTAATGCCCTCCAGGATGTAGCTTATTTTGTTCACTTCCGGCATGGCTGGGTCGAATCGTTTGCAGAGATCAGCGATGTCTTCTATGTAACTGGTAAAGGTCTCATCAGCGCGCTGAACACGATCGTGTAAACGTTGTTCGGCACGAAGCTTACGCACTGCCGGGCGGCCGAACACTTCCGCGAAATTCATTTTAAATTCCGACCATGATGACAGGTCAGACTCATGGTTGCGAAACCAGAGGTTCGCCACGTCCGTTAGATAGAATATGACGTTACTGAGCTTGTATGAGTCATCCCACTTGTTGTAGCTGCTTACTCTTTCATACGATGACAGCCAGTCGTCGACATCTTGATCGGCCGTGCCACTGAAGAGGCAAGGGTCACGCTGGCGCACGACGCCAGAACACATGATCGTGGGTGGAACGGCCGGCAGCGTCGAAGTGGACTCGTCTTGCATGGCGGTCGTAGAGGGCAGTGTACGGCTTCGCAGTTCCAGTTTGGATGGGATCGTACCCAGCACCTCCACCGATTGTAATAGGGCGTTTATTGACGCTCAGATGGAGAGCTGTGAGGAGAGGACCTTGCAACGGCGAGCCCAGCGCACTTCTTCTTTGTCTTCGTCGCACAACGCACTGGTGCATGTCGATGGCTGAAGTGCTGAGTGTCACAGTACAATATATATATATATATATATATATATATATATATATATATATATATATATATATATATATATATATATATATATATATATATATGTATATATATATATAATATATTAGCTCAGCGCACTATAGAGATTCCTTTTTGCTGCACAAGGTAACTGAGGAGAGGCAGCCTTTACGTGATAAAAGACCATGCACAAAAGGGTACAATAGTCCTTTCACCATGCAGGAGCTGAAGATTGCACTAGGAACATGTGGGAACACCGCACCAGGTTCTGACAGGATCATATATGGAATGCTCAGGCACCTACATGCGGACACGCTTGAAACCCTACTCTGCCTCTATAATAAATTATGGGCCACACAATGCTTCCCAAAAGCATGGAAGGAAGCGATCCTTATGCCGATATTAAAACCAGGAAACGAACCCACACTTGCTGCTAGTTATCGGCCTATTGCACTAATCAGCTGTCTATGCAAGCTATTTGAAGAAATGGTAAACCGTCGCCTTCCACATTTCCTTCAATACAATAGTCTTCTTCATCAAAACCAAGCTGGGTTTAGAGCTGGGTGGTCAACAGCTGATAGCTCATTGCATTTCAGTCGTATGCAAGGGATGCTTTTGTACGCAAACAATATTGTTTATCTGTCTTTTTGGATCTTGAAAAAGCATATGATACCACTTGGCGCTATGGTATCCGCGGCCTCTTCTCTCTTGGCATCACAGGGAACATGTTGAATACAATACGAAGTTACTTGTCTGGACGGGCCTTCAAAGTTCGTGTTGGCAATGCATACGCAAATCAGTACATACAGGAAAATGGTGTCCATCAAGGTGGTGTTCTCAGCTGCACACTTTTCATAGTCAAAATGAACTCTCTAAAAAGCGTGCTGCCAAAAACCATTTCTTGCTTTGTATATGTTGATGACGTCTAGATAAGCTTCAAATCTTGCAACTTGGCCATCTGTGAACGACAGGTTCAGCTAGGTGTTAACAAATCGATTAGGTGGGCTGACGACAATGGTTTTAAATTTAACACTGAAAAGAATGTTTGTGCACTTTTCTCTAAGCTGCGTGACATCAGATCTGACCCCAACATTACACTGATTAGCCAGAGCCTTGTCCATAAAAACGAACATAATTTTCTTGGTGTAGTTGTTGACGAAAAACTTTCATTCATTGCCCACATAATACAGTTGCGACTGAAGTACCTCAAAGCGATGAATATGTTAAAAATTCTGTCTCACTGGTCTTGGGGTACAGATCGCGACTGCCTTCTGAACCTTCCGAATAGTGTAGTTCTAACACGCATTGACTCTGGCTCGAGCCCCCGGAAAAGCCCCTGCCCAAGGAAGGGAAACGCAAGGTCAAGCAACGTGCCAGAACGCGACCTTTTACGCGAGAAGGATCGGTCGACGAGGCACCAACAACGGAACGACGCTACCCCCCCCCCCCAAAAAAAAAAAACAAAAAAAAAACAACCAGAAAGGATACCCTAGAACCTGACTACCTGGTGATGGAGACTTTAGTTTGTCTAGAAACTTCCTTAGGATTAGGAAAGTAACCGAAAAATGCATTCGTTCCGAACTGCATGCCACCTCTCTTAAAACGTACGTGGATGCTTCCTGTGTGCCGAAAGGCCTTAGAATTGCTATGCAGCCAGCAACCTCAGAATTGTCCACCCGTAATAAGACTAGATTGGAAGAGGTTTTAAAAAGGGCCTCTCGTTCTTACCAGAATTGTCACCGAGCATTATAACTCAAAGCGAAATCGTTCAGAAATAAGGAAAGATAGCTAATTGCATCTTGCAGGCTGAAAGAAAAGGAGCTATTCCTGTTGGACGATTATGAAAAGAAAAAGACAGCAGAGGTTTTAAATTTAAAACTTAAAAATTTCACCGCGATAAAGTTGCTCCTTTCCTACCACTGCTGCTAAAAGCAACCGGCTCTTTCATCGCCCCGATAACTGATACTGTTGAAAATCCTTAGCCCCGTCCGTCCACCAGTGTCGTCAACTTATCTCGTGTTACGCTTTATAGTGCCGAAATTAGTCTTATTTCGCGTGGGCTAAACTTTTGTCCCGCATCAGGTGGATATAACGAATGTTCCTTTGTCAAAGATATCGATAATTTTGCGCGCAACCTTAGGCTTCGTGAATATTTCCATGACCGTCCCAGTGCCAATGATAGCGAAAATTCGTTGCCCTCATTCAAACGCTGGACTCCTCCTGTGCAACGTGATAACTATCTGGACATGTATATTCAAGCGGTTCAGCATGACATACTAAAAGCATGTAAAGATAAAGTTCCTTTTAGGCGCAATTTATCTGCTGGCGATCTAATGCAGTAAAAAAACTGGCGGCAAGCTCCGAAATTTTAAAAGGCGGCAGACAAAGGTGGTGCTATAGTTATTATGAATACGTCTGATTATATCCGTGAGGGACGCAGACAACTAGATGACAGCTCTTTTTATAAGCGCCTTGATTATGATTCGACGTCACAATATAGATAGGAAGTCATTGACATCTTGGAAAGCCTCTTGAAAGCTGGAAAAATTACAGCTAAAATGCGTCAATCGCTAGTTCCCCTTAATCCAGTTTCCGGTAGATTTTACTTATTACCTAAAATACATAAGGCTACTAACCCAAGGCGACCCACTGTCTCCGGTGTTGGAGCGGTTACTGAAAATATTTCATGTTATATAGATTCCCTTATTAACAATATTCCTCTTAAGTTCTCTTCCTTCATTAAGGATACCACTCACCTTCTTTCAGACATCAAAGAACTTAATATCCCTTCAGGCGCGCTGTTTGTCACTTTGGATGTGGCTTCACTGTATACAAATATCGGGCGCGAGCGCCACCACTGGAGCGAATGGCGCTAGTGTCAACCTAGGGGAGAAAGTGGGATCACATGACTCCTCTTACTGCTGCAGAAGCAGACGCTCGATTGAATTTCTGCGTTTAAAAGCTAATCGTGTCGTTTATTTCTGTAGTTTGGGCTGATATAAAGTGCCAGCCTTGCACTTTTTGATCTTGTATCGTTACTGAGGCATTGCTAGCGTCCGTTACTGCTCTGTACTCGGACGTAAGCGAGGGAACCCGGCGCAAGCTCCAATTGCTATCCGAAACATAAGCTCACAGAATTCTCCTTCCTTAATTTAAATTTGAATATGCAGATCAGCGAGCGAGATTTTGTCCATAGAGTTGGCGCTAGAAGTTCGGTGAGCGGCAGATGATACGGCGCGCGCGTTTTAATTTACGCTTATCACTTGTGATTTCTAACAATACTATTGCTGGAAGGATGAAAAAGAGGCTGGCTTCTTCATGAAGCAGTAGCCTCCAAAAAAATGAGGGAGTGCGAAGGCCAGAAGGTCTCAAATTATTCTGAATGAACACGTTGACGCGGAAGTTTCACTGAAGCGAACTAGAAGATTCTGCCGTCTCGGGCAGCGGTTTGCACGGTGAGTTGTTTCACGCAGCGTCTCCAGTACTGTAGTAATTTCAAATGACAGAGTCCGTGAATAAACGAAAGATAAAGCATTGCATGCGTGTTGTAATGTGCTGATCGAGATATGCGTAAAAAAAAACTAATGTGCGCAGGAAAAAAACAAATATCCGCGCTAACCAAGAGTGCCAATGACGGTAGTCAGTGCGCGAGAATTCGCTGCGTGGAACATGTCTTCACACTTGCTAAAAATTTAATCCATGTCATTCCCGAAGTCAAACTTGCTTGTTTTACTACGTTCAAGGGAGCAGGCGAACGGTGCCGCTTCCGCCGGCGCTATGCGAAGGCGCTCAACACCTGTTAGGCTCCCGACAGTCCTCTGCTCTTGCACAGGAATCTCATTTCCTGTGAAATGACTGCTTACATCTGACTAGTTGTGTGATAGCTTCGGGGGCTTTTTTTTCCATAACAGGAGAAATGCTGCAGCCGGTGCGCGTCGTCGTAGCAGTAAAGCTCGCCAACTTCGATAACTGATTCGGTGAAGTGCTTTTTTGCCGAATGACTGGGCCTATACCTCAAATAAGCTTAAACAGGCCCAGACCCAGGTATATATTAAATAAAAAAATGAACGTAATACTAGCGGGCAACTGAACTGCCTAGGAAAGCATCCTACAGGAGCCGTTCAACGTGCGTTATCCCACTTACTTCGTCATGTGGGCGCTTCCGAGAGGTGGCGCCACGTGACGCCCTCGCGCCCAATACCTCACACAGATAGTGTTCAGTCCGTGATAATCGCCTATGATGAACACCGCCGTCAAAAATTTGTCGATAGCTCCCCTTTCGGCAGTCGCTTGAAACTTATACCAGAACCTAACAATTTTGAATTTAACGGAACTCACTACGTTAGTGTTAGCGGGACTTCAATGGTGCCTAATTATGCTAATAATTTCATGGGTTGCCTAGAAACTAAATTCCTCGAGAGCCGTCCTTTAAAACTTTTTTTACAGGCGCTCTATTTATGATATTTTTATAATTTTGCACCATGGAGAAAAAGAACTCCTTAAGTTTATTGCAGAATTTAATAGTTTTTATCCGTCAATCCCATTCTTGCACGCGTACTCAGCTTAAACTATCAATTTTCTTGATGTCACAGTGGATTTTGATAATAACAAACTAAGTACCAGCGTTTATCGGAAACCTACGGACTGCCAACAGTACCTTCACTTTAACAGCAGCCATGTAAAACACTGTAAAACTAGCATTCCCTACAGTCAGGCTCTGCGCTTTAAAAAATATGCTCAGAACCATCGACGTTTTATGAGAACTGCGCAGAACTTCGCAAAGTTCTTACGGAACAGAATTACCCGGCAAAGATAATTGACGACGCCGCGTGATGTGCAGACGCAAGTGACCGCGAGTCATTGCTATGCCAAACAAAAGAACATATCTTAAAAAGCAAAACCAACTTATTCTTAACATACTCGACATCTGCCTCCAACGTAACGAGCATTCTAAGAAGACATCATAATATCATGATTCAAAGTGACCGTTTGAAGGGCATCTTTAAAGAGCCACCACGAGCTGTATTTCGGCAAGCACGAAATTTGTGAGATCTTTGAACTTTTTCCGAAGTCACCCGTTCAATGTTTGCCGGTTGTAGACCTTGCAAAAAATCTCGCTGTAGACTTTGCCTACAGATAGCGAAGTCGCAAACAGCTGTTAGCACTGCTTCCAACTACAGTGTAAACTAACTTCACTTGCCATGGTGAAAAAGGTAATTTATATACTAGAATGTTCCCTCTGCCAGCTACTATATATAGGTCAGACTGCGACGTCTTTCAGATTGCGCTTTAACAACCATAAAGTCTACAGTGTAAGTCTACCTAACCATGCCCATATAATGTTCCGGATAACTCATTTGACAAACTAAAATTCACCATCTTGGAATATGGGTTTCAATCACACTACGACCGAGAAGTCAGATAATCGTATTTATTTGACAAGTTTAAAGCCGTTTCGTCAGGTATCAACCATAGCGTAGGTAAGCTAACTCGCCTGTCGTAATTGCACCATTTTCCGACAAACTTGAGAATAACAGGGACGTGACTGGTATCTTTTAATTCATTAATAGAATGTATTATGCGTAACCAGACAAGACGTAGGTATTGTAGAACCGGGTTAAGTGGAGAAATATGGGAGAGGCCTTCGCCCTGCAGTGGGTATAGGCAGGCTGATGATGATGATGATGATTGTAGTAGCGTGCTAATGGGAATCATTCCCCTTTCGCGTGTTTTTGTTCATTTTATTGGAAATTGTGTACATATCAGAGGGCAAGCATTATCGTCTAGAATGTAGCTTCCTTTTTTTTTTCAGCGTACTTTCGCACGTGCGCGCTCCGAATTACTCGGCACCTTTAAAGTGTACCACGTGTGTTTAACGCCTCTGGGATTGCATGACTTGGACCCCATTCTGTTCTTTTGTTTTTTCTCTTATATCTTCACAGTTATTGCTACTGATAGTGATAACAGCATCGTATAAATTTAAAGATTGCCTGCAGCTCAGGTTCTTCAGACGGAGGTCGGTTCCCGGCCGAAACGTTGAGAAGTATAGTGGTCTTCACCTCGCCACTCTCTTTCAAGTATATATATATATATATAAACAGGATGTCACACAACTTTCCCGATTATCTATTTTATTTCAACAGTTTCGGACGGTGGAGCGTCCTTCTTCAAAGTAGAATTCAGATTGCATGACTCAATTCTCAATTCTACCTTGAAGAAGGACGGTCCACTGTCCGAAACTGTTGGAATAAAATAGATAATCGGGAACGTTATGTGACATCCTGTTTGAATTTAATTCTGGCCCATTAGTAACAAGCAAACCATGTCTATATATATATATATATATATATATATATATATATATATATATATATATATATATGAAGGGGGTTGAAGCTCGAATGGGTCCGGTAGGGCATAGACTTAAAGTAGGTGACACACGGTAGAAAAAACAACAGTTTATTCCGACGTTTCGGCCGGGGTCCGGCCTTTGTCAAGGAATGTGATTCCGCCCGGTTCTCCGCCCGGTTCTCAATTTGTCTCACAAGATCGCCAAACCTATGCCACTCGTCGATCACATTCTCCTCGGCGCCGATCGCTTTCTCCAATGCTGCGACGTCCTACCAGCACCGTTGAGGGAAACTAACAGTCGCAGTTCCGGGGGCAAGAACTGCGCTTGTTTCGAATTCCTCAAGTCCTCCGTGTCGTCCCGCTAATGTTATCAAAGTTTCCGTAGAAGGCGCCACAGTTCTCGCTCTCGTCGATACCAGTGCAGCCGTCTCCGTCATCAGTGAAGCGCTCTTACGTCGATTTCGCCAAGTGACCACTCCGATTTCCGACTTTTCGCTCCGCACCGCCTCATCACAGCACATTCACCCCTCCGCATCTTGCACAGCCCGTGTGCTCATTCAAGGCGTCTTGTACCCCATCGAGTTTATTGTTCTGCCGAACTGCTCGCATGATATCATCCTCGGATACGATTTTCTATCGACTCATCAGGCCGTTATTGACTGTGCTCGCGCGCAAATTGCCTTCGCCCCCCTTTGTGATGCCCCCTTCTGTGATACCCCTCCCCGCACTGCAAAACTTCTCGTCGCCCATGACACCGACATTCCTCCGTTTTCTGCTGCCCTCGTACCACTGTCTTGTGAGTGTGTAATTCCTTTGACTGCGATTTTTACACCTTCCGAAGCCGCCTCCCGTCATTCCTGCCTCCTTTTTCCGTTCGCCGTTCTCAAAATTCAAGACGGCGAGAGTGCAGTTTACGCCTCGAACCCATTTTCTTGCCCAGCAGTCCTGCTCCGTGGCGAATGCATTGGACGTCTTGAAGAGCTTGATCCCGGTCATATCACCACTCTTGCTGACTCAACCCCCCCCTTCGACGTTAGTCTGTGCTCTTGCGATGTTGCGACCGCTTCGACGCCCTCCGACGTTTTCCAACATGCCATTGATGCTGATCTTCCACTTGTCGCCCTCTTGCAGAACTTCCCTTCTTCATTCGACCTTCCTCAAACTGACTTGGGCCGCACATCTGTCGTAGAGCACACCATCGACACCGGTAAAACCGCACCTTTGCGCCAGCGCCCCTATCGCGCGTCGGCTTCGGAGCACCAAGTAATTGCTGATTATGTGGACGACATGCTCCGTCGTGGTGTCATTCGGCCATCCCACAGTCCCTGGGCGTCTCCAGTTGTGTTGGTACCTAAGAAAGATGGCTCCTTTCGGTTTTGTGCCGACTACCGCCGGCTCAACAAGATCACGCGCAAGGATGTCTATCCTCTGCCACGCATCGATGACGCACTGGACTGCTTGCAGGGCGCCGAGTTTTTCTCCTCGTTGGATTTACGATCTGGCTACTGGCAGGTGCAATGGATGGCGCTGACCGCTCTAAAACTGCCTTCATCACACCAGATGGATTATGTGAATTCAACGTCATGCCCTTTGGGCTTTGCAACGCCCCGGCCACATTTGAACGCCTTATAGACACTGTGCTTCGTGGATTCAAGTGGCGAACCTGTCTTTGCTATCTCGATGATATCGTAGTCTTTTCTACCGATTTTCAATCCCACCTGCTCCGACTGAAAGACGTTCTCACTTGTCTCGCTACCGCCGGCCTCCAACTGAATCTGAAGAAGTGCCGCTTTGCTGCTCGCCGACTAACTATTCTAGGTCATGTCGTTTCTAAGGATTGCATTCTTCCCGATCCCACCAAACTTCGTGCAGTTGCCGAATTCCCACGCCCAAAATCACTGATGCAGCTACGAAGTTTCATCGGCCTGTGCTCCTACTTTTGCCGCTTCATCTTAAATTTCGCCTCTATTATTGCTCTTCTCATCCAGCTCCTCTCCGGCAGCTCCGACCTCTCCGCATGGACACCTGCTTGTGATGACGCCTTCAACACTTTACGCCGTCTCCTTCCATCCTCCGTCACTTCGACCCGAATGCGCCAACTGAGATTCACACTGACGCTAGCGGTATTGGGATAGGCGCCGTTCTCACCCAACGCAAACCTGGTATCCGAGACTGGTAAGTAATGTGCTTACTAGCTTGAACATAGCGCACATATAAGCGACGGTTTCACAGGTGCAATAACGCAAGCCGCACCTTGACCAAGGCAGAGTCCAATTATTCTGTTACAGAAAGAGAATGCTTGGCCATTATTTGGGCCATCGGCAAATTCCGTCCGTATGTCTATGGCCGACCATTTTATGTGGTCACTGATCATCACGCTCTGTGCTGGCTGGCATCCCTCAAGGACCCGTCCGGCCGCCTTGCTCGCTGGACTCTTCGCCTCCAAGAGTATGACATTCGTGTCATATATCGCTCAGGCCTCAAGCATACTGACGCGGACGCTCTTTCGCGCTCACCGCTGCCTCCCTCTTCGTTGTCTGATGAGATCTGCGCCTACGATTTGTCTTCGCTTGCCACTATCGACATGGCCACGGAACAGCGGCGCGACCCGTGGATATCTACAATTCTGGACTTTCTTTCAAGTGACTCTCCAGGTCGTTTGTCTAGGGCGCTTGCCCGCCAAGCTCACCATTTTTCAATTCGTGACGGGCTGCTCTATTGCCGCAATTATCTTCACGACGGAAGGAAGTGGCTTTTAGTCATCCCCCGTCATCTCCGCGCCGAAATTTGTGCTACTTTTTATACTGATCCCCAGTGCGCCCACGGCGGAGTGTTGAAAACGTACACGCGCTAGCGTATACGCTTCTTCTGGCGTGGAATGTACCGCTTTGTCCGCTATTTTGTTCGCTCTTGCCAGTCTTGCCAACGCCGAAAAACTTCTCTCAAGTCTCCTGCTTCGTTGCAGCCGTTGCCCTGTGCTGCCCGTCCGTTTGATCGTGTCGGCATAGATCTATACGGTCCCCTTCCTACAACATCAGCTGGCAACCGCTGGATTATCGTGGCAGTGGATCATCTGTCCCGCTGCACTGAGACATCATAATTGCCCTCTGCTTCCGCACGCGACGTAGCTGCCTTTATTCTGAAAAACCTGGTTCTTCGCCATGGTGCCCCTCGGGAACTGCTCAGTGACCGCGGACGCGTTTTCTTATCAGGCGCTCTTGAGGCTCTCCTGAAAGAATGCCGGATCATACACCGCACCGCTACCTCATACCACCCTCAGACGAATGGACTGACAGAACGTTTCAACCGCACTCTCGGTGACATGCTGGCTATGTACGTGAACACCGACCATTCCAATTGGGACCAAGTTCTACCGTTTGTTACTTACGCATATAACACCACGACACAGACCACTACTGGATTCTCTCCTTTCTTTCTCCTTTACGGGTGCGAGCCACCCTGCACTATGGACACACTTTTTCCCTACCGCTCTGACGTTTCCGAATCTTCGCCGCTATCCGATGCCGTCACGTACGTAGAAGAATGCCGTCAGCTCGCCCGCTCTTTCACAACAGAAAATCTGTGGCAACAAAAATACCTCCGTGATACCGGCGAAGCTTCGTCATATCTCCCGAACTCTCGTGTGTGGCTCTGGGTGCCCTCCACAACCCCTGGCCTTTCAAAGAAGTTTCTTGCTCGCTACCACGGGCCATATAGGGTCCTCCAGCAAACATCTGCAGTCAACTACGTAGCTGAGCCCGTCACGCCCTCTGCGGACTTGCGTCGCCGTGGTCGTGAAACAGTTCACGTGAACCTTGAAGCCATTCTATGACCCCGCTGTGCTTTCCGCGCCATAAGTTGCCAGGATGGCTCCTTTTTTTTTTTACCCGAGGGGAAAATGTACTGTGATAGTCAGTACTTCAGCCATCGACATGTACCAGTGCGTTGTGCGACGAAGACAAAGAAGTACGCTGGGCTCGCCGTTGCAAGGTCCTCTCCTCACAGCTCTCCATCTGAGCGTCAATAAACGCCCTATTACAATATATATATATGCCCCGTCGAAAGGAATACTGTTTCCGGAACTGTTGGAGTAATAAAGTGTAAAAAAGAATAGTCGCGTCTGTCGTAACGTGTACAATATATATACTTATTTATTTATTTATTAATAATACTGTAGAGTTTTTACATGGCTCCAATCAGGAGTGATAAAAATTACATACAATAAAAGATACCCCATACAGTAAGCATCAACTACACCCCTTCAAGGGTATGAACCTCCAGTGTGACGTTTGTGACTAGCATGCTGAACAAGCTTGCCACATCTGAGTGGTTTCCCGCATCCGTGGCCAACAGAAACGTTCATGGATGCGATGGAATGTTCTCGCGGATCTCAGGTGCCCCGAATGGGGATCATCATGCGTGGCGAGCAAAACAGAGCATCGTAGGCTATGAAGTAACACTAGAAGGTAGTGGATGCCAGCGCCACAATAGTCCTTTTTGTACAAAAGGCCGGCACGTAATCAAAAAGGACGGAAAGCTAAGGAGTCCTGTGCAGCGGTATAGAATGGCTTCAATTTCTCGTCCTGCCTCTGCTCAGTGCGGGTCTCAGGGACATTCTCAGGGACAGCGTCACATTCTGTCGTCGCAACCAGCAAACGTGAGAAGCAATCCGCGTCATCGTGCCGGCATCCGCTCATGTATGACATTGCATAATTAAATTCTTGCAACTGGATTGCCCACCGCGCAAGACGGCCAGACGGATCTCGGAGGTTGATCAACCAACAGAGAGAATGATGGTCAGTAACCACAGTGAATGGGCGTCCGTACAAATAGGACTGAAACCGCTGAACTGCGAAACTGCGGCGAGGCACCCTTGCTCAGTAGTTGTGTAATTGTGCTCAGGATTACTTAAGGAGCGACTGGCGTAAGCTATAACATGTTCCTTGCCGCATTGACGCTGAATCAACACAGCATCGATGCCGACACCCCTGGCGTCAGTGTGCACATTCGTGGGGGCAGAAGGGCTGAAATGGCGACGAATTGGATGCGATGTTAGTAGAAACTTTAGTTTGGCGAAAAGAAGAGTCACAATCGGGTGTCCATTCGTAAGGGGCGTCTCTGCGGAGAAAGCACGTGAATGGAGGGGGGGGGGGGGGGCAATTTCAGCGGCACGGGCAAAGTCCGAGGAAACTACGAAGTCGTTTATATTATAACTTGAACGGCCGGCTGTCCCTAAAAAGTGCAAGTTGCCTGGCGCCTCGCTATTTAATGCAACTGGAAAAGGTATGAGAGATTAGTTTGGACAGCGTGTGCGCAATTTGCATAGGGATGAACGGGCTAATCTGCGATAAACGGGAGGTCGTAGAGAGGGGATTATATTGGTTCTGAAAGTAAGTGAAATCGCCATGCAACTGAATATTATGGCTCTATCCTTTGAACAGTGGCGCTATAAACTGAAGTACACGCGTCCAATAAACTGGAGTACGTAGGTGACTCGTTGCTATATCACGTTTACTTTGGCGGGACAGTTAAGGTAAGCTGACGGCGAACCAAGTTTCATGCGAGGTTTGCCCCTTTATGAACATTTTCTGCTCAGACAACGTTTACGGAAAGGCGTGTCTATCTGGGGCAGAGGGTTAATCTAGTGAGCGTTTAACCTGCCCGCTTCAGCCGTAATTTCTTGGAAGTGAAGCACAAGAAAGCTTGTGCAAAAATACATTTACGCATTTTGGCTTACTGTGTATAGTTTTGCACTTCAGGCAACGATTTGTCATGGCGGTTGGCTTAATTCTCATGCAGATGTAGGTTTTGGCACTGATGGAATTTTTTCCTTGTTTCGCAGGAGCAGTCAGCACTGATGCTTTACCCGTACCTTCCGCACGCTACCAAAGCCGAACTGCACTGCTTCATGACGTCCGGTTTCGCCAGCATGTCGGCCGTCATGATGGGATCCTACATCGCGCTCGGGGTACATGTCGTAGCCGAGTTGATGGGCGGGGCTAATAAAGAGCCAAATATTTCAACAACTAGGTTCACGGTCACTGGCTTCCAAAGCGCGATTGATTCCGACGCGGCCGCGCATCGAAGCCAAGTGATGAAATCATTTGGCTTCGATGAAGGCGGTGCTTTGCATGACCTGCCAGTCACCTTCAATGCGCAGCCGGGTCTTACGCAATAGCACTTTGAATAGTGTGACCGTGCTCAAACGAAGTGTGGACGGCACTGACTGTTCGTTTGAGGCGAGAGCTTGTCAGCGTTCCAGTCACCCTTCAGTTAGCAATGACATGTCGTTAGTGCTGCTGGTGCATGCAACTACGCTTTCCATTCCTTATAGGAAACCTGCAGTGGCTAGGCGGCGCTGCATTTGTTCCACAGTCCACCCAAAAAATGTTGCTGTTAGCCGCTTGGCTCGCGATAAACGACTGAGCATATTCATCGCTGTTATAGATTTGCATGTGACAGATAAAGTCCTTGCCTAGGCGCTC
The DNA here is from genome assembly GCF_055883805.1 of Amblyomma maculatum. NCBI lineage: Eukaryota > Metazoa > Arthropoda > Arachnida > Ixodida > Ixodidae > Amblyomma > Amblyomma maculatum. Next base: position 182,752,951 of record NC_139347.1, on the reverse strand, counting down.
TCGATGCAGCCCAGTTATCTGACGCGCCTTGCAAAGCTTCGGCAGAGCGTGCAATCTGATCCCTGTAAGTTCATGCAGGTGGCGTGAAAACGCCCTATGAAAGCGCCTTAAACGTATTTGCTCTTCTCACTAGGCTGTGTTACGGCGCGGCGATCGCCACTGCAAACTTGATTGCAGGCTGCCTATGGGCGTCTCCGCAGGTAGAGACCGAGCATCTTGTGACTGCGGCGGTGCTGGCGGCGCCGTCGTCACTGCTCTTCTCCAAGCTGCTGTTCCCCGAGACGGAAGAGCTGCGTGTCCTCACCGTGCGCATATACACGCACAGCAGGTGGGCACACGCTAAAGAAACCGTTTCATGTGTTGCTAAGATGTACGACCCTCCTTAGTGTCCAAGGTGCCTCTGCAACTCTACGTGTTCGCGAACCGTAGTTGGTAGCAGCTATTATTAGCGTCGCTTGACAGATTAGCGCTCTGAAGCAAGGGAATACAAGGCGCATTGATATTGCGATAAATCGCTCTAAATCGCATGATACAGATATCTGCAAGAATTTCAGTATCGCAACTATGCTTGGGCGTTAGACTATTGACACTTTGCCATAATGGCTGTTGTACTAACGAAATTGCCGCCACCACCTGGAAAACGTGGAAGTAACGAACATTAGCTCCTGAAGAGACGGCTTATATACCCAAGGATGGATGGAGGGATAAGGCTGAACCCATTGAATCGGGCGGCGGCGTCACAGGCCGCCTAGCCGTGAATAGTAATGTAGTTTGTACCTATTCTTACCTTGATTTCAGACACCAGTTACCTACCACCAATTTTAGACACCTCAGGGCTCCGTCTTAGGGCCGTCATTATTTTTGGTTTATATTAATGACATTCATACCGGTATATCTTCGCGACTATTGTTTGCCGACGACTGCGTTATACACAGAAAAATCAAAACTGAACAGGATATCTTTGATTTTCAGACTGATATAGCGAAAATTGTTGCATGGTGTAAGAAGTGGAAAATGGGACTAAATATAAACAAATGTGTCCATCTGTCCTTCCCGAAACAAAAGAAATTAGAGACTACTTACTATTTGAATACTGATGCTATTAATCGCCAATCTGTGTATAAATATCTGCGTGTGACATTTTCGTCAGATTGTTCCTGGAATGCCCATGTGAGTGAAGTAGCTTCAAAGGCCGCCAAAACTCAAAACTTCATTCAACGGAATCTGAAATCTTCACTTCGTACCCTGAAAAACACCGCTTATCGTTCTTATGTTAGACCGATCCTCAAATATGCTTGTTGTCTGTGGGACCCTCATCAGAAAACCTTGACAGACAACATAGAGAGCATACAGAGCAGAGCAGCAAGGTTCGTTCTTGGGCGGTACAATCCAGGTGAGAGCTGCACTGAAATGAAAAGAGAATTGGAATGGGAAGCGCTGTCGACTCGTCGAAGGAAATTGCGCTTGAAATTGTTCTTAGAATTTTAGAATTTATCATAACAGGACTGGCATTAATAAAGATATTTATTTTAAACAACCGAATTACGTATCTAGAAGAACTGATCATTACCTGAAAACTCGCGAATACCGGACTAGAACGAACCTTTATGCTAACTCATTTTTTGTCAGAACCATATCAGAGTGGAATGATTTGTCTCGTGACCATGTGTGCTGTACAAATAAAGATCTGTTCTTTTCCAAGTTGTAACCCCTTTCTTGTACGCCCTTGAGCAAAGCAGGGTATCCCTAAATAAATAAATAAATAAATAAATAAATAAATAAATAAATAAATAAATAAATAAATAAATAAATAAATAAATAAATAAATAAATAAATAAATAAATAAATAAATAAATAAATAAATAAATAAATAAATAAATAAATAAAAGTCTTTTTTTCTCCATTATCCTTAAACTCTAATGCTTTGGCTAAATCTGCCCCATTGCCTTGAGCTATATAGGGCGGAGCCCTTTACAGGAAATTAAGTGTTCAGCCGTTTCCTCATCCTCCATACACACACCGCACATCGTGTCTATCTCCTGGTACTTGACTCGGTACGTCTTAGTCCGCAGTACTCTTATCCTAGCTTCGAACAACAAAGAGCTGCCCCTAGAATTATTGTAAATGTTTTCTTTGGCTATTTCGCGCTTGAAAGTTCTGCACATCTCTAATGCTGATTTGGTCTCCATCCTTGTTTTTCACAGACTCTTCTTTGTTTCTTTAACCTTTTTCTTAATTGATAATTCCTGGCTGGTTCCCCTACAGTTGTCCAAATATTTGCTTGCAAATTTTCTTGTCCGCCTTCTCCATCTTGTGTCAACATTCCTCGTGTAGAGGTAGCTGAAGACTTTCCTAGCCCACCGCTTTTCTCCCATTTTTTCTCAATCGTTGCTCAAACACTATGTTTCTGCCAGCTTCCCTGCTCTCAAATGAAGACCATCCCATGTCACCCTGCACACCCTGGTTTGGCGTATTCGCATGAGCTCGCAAAAGCAAGCCTACCTACCCCGCGTTGCTTAATTTCCAACCGTGCTCGGACATCGGATTTCATACACAGGACTGCATTGGCAAAAGTCAGACTAGGAACTATCTAAACCCCTAAATCTTTCTAAGCCCCTAGCACCACTTCATACCTATTGTAATTCCACAGTTCCCTGTTTTTCTTGACGGCTGCGTTTCTGCTTCCCATAGCTGCTACATATTTTTCATAGTTCGTTAGATATTCAGCTACATTATTTATCCACACCCCAAGATAGATACTTGTACTTATCCACTACTTCCAGCATGCCCTCCTTTATCCTATGCTCGCCGGCCTCATTATCATTAAAAATCATGACTGCCGATTTTTTCTTGCTAAACTGCAGACCTAACTTATCTCCCTCTGTACCGCAGATATCCATCAACTCCTGCAAATCTACCCTGTTGTCAGCCATCAGTACTATATCATCTGCATACATTAGTCCTGGTAATGACTGTTGGATAAATTCTCCTTGCTTGAATAAGGAAAGGTTGAAGCAGAGTCCACACCTCTCTTGTTTAGCCTCTAATCCTTGCAGGTACAGCATAAACATGAATGACAGGCGACATCCTTGTCTAAGCCCCCTTTTTACCTCAAGAGGCTTCGAAACGTTTTTCCCATTGTATTATTGCTTGGTTATCTTTATAAATGCCTTCTAAAAGATTGGTTACTTCACCTTCCACACCTAACACATCCAGAATACTCCATAAGTCTTCTTGATGTACACTGTCATAGGCTCCTTTGATATCCATACAAGCTAGCCATGGGGGTCTGTGTTCCCGTCCTTTATAATCTGCATCACCACCCTGTAGAGTACTGATGTTACAGTTATGGGACGGTAGTTGTTATGTCAGCTTTGTCCCCCTTTCCCTTATATATGATGCTCATCCTACTTAGTCTCCATTCATCAGGAGCTTTGCCATCCATTAACATTTTACTCACCACTTCCCTTAACGTTTCCTTGACGGATGGATGGATGGAATATAAGAGCGCACACTTTGAATCGGGTTGGTAGCAGTTGCTGTCATGCTGCATGCTATCATGCCGCCTGCATCGACTTCCGGATGGATACCATTACATTCGAGTATAATATGGTCAATTGTTTCTCTGGAGTTACCACATGCAGAACATGCGTCATCTTCATTGTTAAATTTCTTTTTCTAGCTGCGAGTTCTAAGGCACCCTGATCTAGCTTCAAAAAGTAGGGCACTGCCTCTTGAGTTATCAAAGAAAGCTTCCTTTCTGATCTGCATTTTCCGCTTTCGGTATAATTCCAGACTCTGTTTCTTCTCCATCGAATTTATCCAATTTTTACCTTCTGTGTTTTTCACCTGTTCCTTAATGCTCTTTATTTCTCCGTCCTTGTGACTAGCATACTTACTAGTTAGTTTTGTAGTTCTTTTCCTCTATTGTCAGTCAACGCTTTTTAAGCACAGGTATTGTACTTATCCACTACTTCCAGCATGTCCTCCTTTATCCTATGCTTCCGTACTTCGAAAGATGCCCAGCCCATATCTCCCTGTACCGCCTGATTTGTGGTTTTGCCGTGGGCACCTAGTGCTAATGCGTCATCTTCATTGTTAAATTTCTTTTTGTAGCTGCGTGTCCTAAGGCACCCTGATCTAGCTTCAAAAAGTAGGGCACCGCCTCTTGAGTTATACAAGAAAGCTTGATCTGCGTTTTCTACTTTCAGTATAGTTCCACATTCTGTTTCTTTTCCTCTGAATTTATTCAATTTTTACCTTTACGCATACTTTTTACGCGTACGCCGTCTAGCGAAGCCAAGCGGAGAAATTACGATCGCGTGCTTGACGTATACAATGTACCATCTCCGACGGATCTCATTATGACAAATCGTTTGGCCCCACTCCCCTTTGTCTGCGGCTACCCGTTACCGAGTTAGGCCTTACCCATAACAGACGTCCCAAATCAGAATCGGGTTCATTTGCGGGGTTTCACTTATCTGATTCCGTGAATAATTTGAGCTCGAACAAGTAATTTAAAGTATTCAATGTAAATGCAGTTTTATTTATTTTCCGCCCCGCCTTGGTGGTGAAGTGATTAGGGCGCTTGGCTACTGTGCCTAAAGATGCGGGATCGAATTCCGCGGCGGCGACGGCCGCTTTTAGATGGAGACGAAAAGTAAGGCGCCCGAGTGCTGTGCGATGCCAGTGTACGTTAAAGAACCCGTGATGGTCGAAATTTCTGGAGCCCTCCACTATGTTGTCTCTGAAAGCCTGAGTCATTTTGGGACGTTAAGCTCCACAAACCAACCAAACCAAACCTATTTATACACCACCACCCATATGGTAATATTTTCAAACCAAATCGATCCTCAACTATCTCAGCTAAGGTAGTTCGTGTGTGCGGTGGGAATATATAGAGTAACATGGTGGCGAAAAAAAAAAAACTGATGACAACAAATGAACAGTCTAAAAGTGCACCAAAGAAACTATATTGGACTGACTTGCACCTGCAAAATAACTAAGGTCGGCGGTGCTGATAGCAATAAACGTGCCCTGTGATCGTCGAATTGAGAATGCCCATTTAACTCGTCAGGGATGAATTTATAGGCGGCGAAGAAAGATCTATATAAAACCACAAACGGTGACTAACATACTCTGGAACATTGCAGAAACACATGCGTGAGGCTGTAATCTTTCGGCATACATCTGGAAGCATAGTCTGCAACAAAGGAAATGATAAAGCCGAGTATTGTGACAAGCATGAACAAACAGTACATAATCGATCGGTGTGCTACTATCTGTGATAAGGCCGCATGAATGGTTCGCGGTATTACTTCGCTCTTGAAAAAATATCGCCTTCATGTTTCAAAATAAAGAAACCATCATGCCATTCTAAGGATTAAACATCACGGATCTTTTAATGCGCATATGGCTTCAGGGTTTCGGAAACGGTACTCTACTATCGATCATATCTATACCATCAATCAGGTGATAGAAAAATGCTCGGAATATAACCAGCCCTTATACATAGCATTCATTGATTACGAAAAAGCATTCGACTCAGTTGAAACCTCGGCGGTGATGGAGGCATTGCGAAATCAGGGGGTAGACGAGCCGTACGTGAAAGTGCTGGAAAATATATATAGTGGCTGCAAATCAACCATAGTTCTGCATAAAGAAAGTAACAAAATTCCCATAAAGAAAGGTGTTAGGCAAGGAGACACAATCTCCCTAGTACTATTCACAGCTTGTTTAGAGGAAGTATTCAGAGACTTGGAATGGGAGCAGTTAGGAATAAGGGTAGATGGAGAACACCTGAGTAATCTGCGATTTGCTGATGACATTGCCTTGCTAAGCAACTCGGGGGATGAACTGCAAATAATGATTGATGACCTAGACAGGAAAAGTAGAAAGGTAGGCTTGAAAATCAATATGCAGAAGACTAAGGTAATGTTCAACAGCCTCGGGAAGGAACAGCAGTTTACATTAGGTAGCGAAATACTGGAAGTAGTAGGCGAATATGTCTACTTAGGACAGGTAGTAACCGCAGATCCGGACCACGAAAAGGAAATAACAAGAAGAATACGATTGGGATGGAGCGCATTTGGCAAGCACTCGCAGATTATGACTAGCAGCTTACCGGTATCGCTCAAGAGGAAAGTATACAACAGTTGCATCTTGCCTGTACTCACCTATGGGGCTGAAACGTGGAGGCTAACCAAGAGAGTTCTACTTAAGTTGAGGACAACCCAGAGGGCTATGGAACGAAAAATGGTAGGGGTAACATTAAGAAATAGAAAGCGTGCAGAGTGGGTCAGAGAAATAACTCAAGTTACCGACATTCTAGTAGAAATTAAGAAGAAGAAATGGACATGGGCAGGACATGTAGTGCGAAGAGAGGATAACCGATGGTCGCTGAGGGTAACAAACTGGATTCCAAGGGAAGGAAAGCGTAGCAGGGGGCGGCAGAAAGTTAGGTGGGCGGATGAGATTAAGGAGTTCGCAGGGGTCAAGTGGATGCAGCTAGCACAGAACCGGGTTAAGTGGAGAAATATGGGAGAGGCCTTCACCCTGCAGTGGGTATAATCAGGCTGATGATGATGATGATGATGGCGTCAGACGTATACAACATGTAAGATATCTGGGCGTGCGTGTCGCCTTTGTGATGCTGTCGTACCGTCGGGAATGGCTTCACAGTAATTCATTCATTCGCGTTCCATTTGACGACACTGCGCCCCAAAAGTGCTTATCATGGACAGGGGAACAGCATTTTTGGCAGAGCTGATGCAATCCATCTTACTACAAACCGTCGACGTACAACGGCGTACCATCCCCGGACAAACGGGCTTTCGGAGCGTCTAAACAAACGATTTCTGACGTGATTGACATGTACTATCGGCGTCAAATGAAACGCGAACAGCGGAACGCATGGCAATAGGCCCAACTGAGGCCGCTTGCCTGTCATTATCAGAGAAAATGCGTAAATTTCTGGTTCGCGATAGTTTATTTCTATTTTCTATGGCGTGCGTTTTCTGCTTTGCCACTGGAGCGCCACATTCATACTTAGCACCGATTACACCTTGCACACCGCTATGATTGTGCTTCAACCGATACCATATGTTAAGAACAGCGCATGGGGCCGATTGGGAGCGGTCGGTGCGATACGTGACGTTTTTAATCGCTCTTTTTTTTGATAAGCCTCATTCGCAGGAGAAACTGCTCTTCGGCAGTTGCGATCGGTGGTAAGATTGAATGTGGCGCTCCAGTGGCAAAACAAGAAAACGAACGCCAAAGAAAATAGAAGTAAATATAGCGAACCGGAAATTCCCATCTCTCTCTGATAAAGACAGGCAGGTGGCCTCAGTTGGGCCTATCGCCACGCGTTCCGCTGTTTGCGTTTCATTTGACGCCGATAGTACATGTCAATCACGGCAGCAATCGTTTGTTTAGACGCTCCGAAAGCCCGTTTGTCCGGGGATGGTACGCCGTTGTACGTCGATGGTTTGTAGAAAGATGGATTGCATCAGCTCTGCCATAAATGCTGTTCCCCTGTCCATGATAAGCACTTTTGGGGCGCAGTTGCGAAGGAGAATTTTTTCGACGAAAAGCTTTGCGACTTCAGCTGCGGAAGCGTTAGGCAGGGATTTTGCTTCGGCTTAGCGGGTCACGTAGTCAGTCGCCACGATGATCCACTAATTTCCCGCCGATGGAATTGAGAAGGATTCGAGGAGGTCCATCCCTATTTGTTGAAAGGGCTTAGTAAGGGTGGCATCGGGTTGAGTAATCTAGCAGGTCTCGTCGGGGGTGTCTTGTGTCATTGGCACTGTAGGCACGTCTTTGTGCAATGGGCGACGTCGGCAGCTAACCGTGGTCAGAATACTTCTCCCGTTCTCGGTGTAACATGCGTGCAGGGCCAAGATGTCCTGCCGTTGGCTCATCGTGGAACACCTGTAGAATTTCCTTTTTGAGGTTTTCAGGCACAACAAGGCGTGTGGTCTTGTTAGATACAAAGCTCTTCACGAGTACGCCCTTGTGTAACGCGAACGACGACAGCTGTCGCCTAAACACAGCGGGTGAGGAAACGGTCTGTCCATCTAGGTAATCGGCTAGGTCTTTCAACTCAAGGTCTGATCGAGACTTCTTCTTTCGGGCGAGTGACGACGGGAGCTCAAGATAAGCGGTCTGCGTCAAAATGCTTCCTGCGGGACTTGCACACTACAGTCACATCAAATTCTTGAAAACGTAGGCTCCATCGTGCAAGGCGGCCAGAGGGGTGTTTCAAATTTGCCAGCCAGCAGAGTGCGTGTTGATCACTTACCACATTGAATGGTCGGCCTATAAGCATGGAAGGAGCCTTGAAGTTGCCCAAATGATTGCGAGTTACTATTTTTCGGTCTTAGAGTAATTCGCTTCGGCTTTCGGAAGCGAATAGCCGGCGTACGCGGTAACTATTTCCTGTCCTTCAGTTCTCTGAATGAGAATTGCGCCTAGACGCAACTCTGCTTGCGTCGGTATGTATTTCAGTCTCGGCGCCTTGTCGGGACGCAGGACGGCTTAATGCAGCAAAATAATTCATCGCAGTGGGCTCTCGCGTCAGAGCCATCGGAGCCATCGCAGCCGTCGCTTGAGGGACGCCCTGTGCCTGCCTAATTTCGTCCCGGAAGACGCCCGCAAGCGTGGCTATGTGGGGCTGTTGGGACGATGACAGGAGTTGTTGTAATTCTTCACGAACGATATCGCGGGTAAGTTCCCGCAGGTTATCTCTGAATGTAGGTGAGACGTCATAGTGATTTGTGGAAAAAGCTTGAAGCGACCGGTTGTAGTGGCGAGTTCGGGCTTCGAATGCTTTCTTAATTCTCGCCACCTCTTTGGTGAATTCCACCAAGGTTTTCGGTGGCTGGCGTTGGAGACGGGCAAAGAGCTGGTCTTTTGCAGTCGATCAGGTAGTTGACCTTGTTCTCCTCGGTCACGTTGGGATCGGCGCGGTGAAAGAGATGTTTCACCTCATCAACACAACGTTATACAAATGAAGTCCATGTATCACTATAGGCTGTGCTATAAATATAAACTCGCCATAATAAAAAAGGATGACTTCTTACTTACACTTGCTGGGTTAGAGCAAAGCAGAACTGTGTATGATACCCGCGCAGCAGAACCTTGGCATGTTAAGAAATGCCGCACAAACTATGGCAAACAAATGTTGCAGCATACCTTACCGACCCTTCTGAACCAGTTGTACTGCTCCGAAAATATAGATTTAATCAATATTTCTTTGAAAGAATTGCCCCAAATGTTCATGTAGTATTGTACTGTACAAGTACAATGCACTGCGTACTAAAAGTATGTCTCTTTCTTTGTGCCGACGATGTTTTTTTTTTTCCCTCACATCTTGTTTGATGTATTGTACTCCGCCGCCGTCAATGCTGCTCTGTAAGAGGAAGCCAGGACCTCTCAAGCTGTTTATACAGCTTTTTCCCTGGCTGTCCTCGCAACACCAGTTGCGGAAATAAACCTTCAACCTTCAACCTCTTTAACATAAGACAACATAAGACAGGACATACTCATTTGGGAATGAAGCTGGGTCTGGACTCTTTCTCTTTTGACGACTTTTGCAAAAGCTTCCAGAAACTCCTCCTTGAATTGTCTCCCAATCCTTCGAAAAGGGCGCGTAATTTTCGAACCAAATTCGGGCAGAATCTTGAAGATCAAAGTAGACGCCTTAGCTTTGCTTCATCGTTCCGGGCGCTGAAGCTTAAGCCACACGTTCTAACGGGTTGAGCTAGTCTTCCGCATCCTCATCTGGTCGTCCTCGAAAGCGGGGTTGGGAGGGGGGGGGGGTGGCTCAGTGGGTTGGAGAAAACCAAAGGTGCTTTCTACTCGACGGGTGCCATTTTCGGGGGTACGTCACGATGTCAGGGTTCAGTAGCTCCACCAGGTGTCACATGGGGGTGACAGAGCCGATGACAATGAAGAGTCTGGGAGTGCAGCACTAAAGAAATTTTTTATTGGGGTTACTAGCTCCCACACAAGAACTAAACAACTCGGCGGCGGCGGTGGCGTCGAACTGAGACTACTCGTCAGTGCTCAACTTATAGGCGGCGAAGAAAGATCTAGATAAAACCGCAAATGGTGACTAGCATACTCTGAAACATTTTATAAATCCATGCGGAAGGCTGGAATCTTTCGAGATACATCTGAAAGCATCTTCTGCAACAAAGAAAATAATAAAGTCGCGTCTCGTGACAATAAACGATCGATGCGCTACAATCACAGTGATAAGGCCGCATGCTAGCGGCCGCTAAAATTCGCGGCAATATAGCTAGAGGAACGTATGTATATGCAGTGGCCTCCTAACGAGACTATTTTATCGCCCGATTATGGAATCATTTAGGTGGGGGTAAGGTGGGGTGTATGTGCACAAACCATTTTAAAGGCCGTCATCTTGAACATGACGGGACGCCGAGAGCTGTGATCTTAGGCTTGGGATTGCAAAACCATGCCGCCATTTCGGCCCATGACGTCATAGCCACGTGGTTTCACTTCCAATCGCAGTAATTGAACTATGACGTCATATTCTGCTCTTCAGTTAGACCGCCAGCTTGAATTCCTTAGACTTAAGAAGTTTTCACACTGATCGACTCGCTGTGCGCACGGGCATCAAATCGAGAAACGTGAGAAGTAAGAACTAACCCTCTTAAAAATTCAGATGGCATTCACTGAGAACTTCCATTCAGTGCATACTCGAATGTCTGTTGAAGCAGTGAGTCTCATTCGTGTTTACTGTCCATAACATCGTAAAGGAGAGTCTGCGCCATTTCAGCTCCTTGCGGACAACGTTATGACGGTAGCATAAAGGAGCTGCGGAGGGATATGGCTACCTCCTCTCAATTACACACCATTTCCCGCCTCAAGCTCGTGGTTAAGATGGAGTGTACAGAAATATCTCCCCTTGAAAGCTATTCATTACAGCATTCTTGAAGCCATGTGTCTCCTGATTTGCAAGCATTGCGTAATATCCTCTCAGGAACAGACGGAAGTTTTCTATATAGCCTGGAAACAGTCAAGTTTTGTGCTGATGCGCACGCTCGGCCTCTACTCGCGTAATAGTGCTTTTCCGCCAACAGCGCGCTTAAAGGGTTGGAAAAAATACATAGCATATTGTGCTCAGAGAAGCTGGATGTAGCTGAAATGCATGAAATCGATATTTCAATACTCCCCATTCCCATGAACGACTTGCGCTGAGAATAATGAGAGGGGAAATCTAGAAGGCGCCTGCAGCTTTACTGGCAGGATCAAAACAATGCCAATTTGCGAGTGCTGCGTAAAGGACTTCAGTTAGAGACGCGAGAAGTAACAAGACTTTCGAGATGTCGATTCCTTACTGAAAATATATTTTTCATTCAGCTCAGTAGGTTTTTTGTTTCCGTGTGACCAACATCTTGTGTCAGAGTTTGATAATTTTCATTTTTCCATCTTAATCGGGATGGTTACAGCGTTAACCAGGGTAAAAAGTGAAAAAGCTTATTACAAATCCATTAGTTTTGTTTTAAATTTGTGTTAGCTGATGAAATTAAAGTTGTTACGTTGGAATATATATTTCAAAGCTTCATTTTCACTATTCTATAAATATTCGACGAGTAACAATAAGCGGTAGTGTACTTTCACCGACAGCGCACTGCCATCCTTCGATGCCGGGGTAGAACGGCTGCCGACGACGCAACGGAGCTCTGCAACTATATTTTAATTTTGGTAACAGGACCGATGACTTTGGGTTAATGCTTACGAGATGTGTGAGGCGACGGCGCATTCCTATATTGCTGTTCATGGGGCGGGAAGACATCCGAGCTGGTACGAATTGGTAGAATATAACGGATTTGTTGAATATTGACGTAGTTAAAAACATTACACGTTATCGCATCAATATAGCATCCTATCATTTAACTTGTAAAGTAAAAGTTTGTCACGGCTCCGGAAGGGGTGCGAGACACCTTCTCGAACCGAGGCAAAGGTAGTTGGAACTTTGACACCCAGCGTTAGCCGGTTAGGTTCAGCGTTGTGAATGAGAACAGAGCTACGAAGTCAGTGATGGAAACACAACTATATATTCTCCGTATTATACACAGGATTATACGACGCAATCATTTACAGACATTTAAAACAACACAGTTAAGGTAGCGTACATAAAAACACTAGCAATTACAAATACATCAATCAAAATTCTCACTATCAAGATACATGCAAATTGAACACAGACGTTTAAAACAAGATAAGACGAGTGTAGAAAAAGTTCAGAAGAAACTAGGAAACGGGCATATTGTCCGACGAGCGCGGCGGCACTCCACTCACAAAGACGACGCAGATGAGGAGCTCTCGAAGGCGATGTTCCTTCCGGAGCCCTGGGGCGAAGTCTTCGTGGTGCGATGCGGCGGCGGTTCGGGGAGCCCGGAGTGCTTGGAGGCGAGAGACGCACTGCTGTTGGGTCCGAGTCGGCTTCTTTTCTAGCCTTCGGTTGACAATCCGTAAGACACGCCCACGCAACAGTTCCCTCCCCACGTCAGGGTCCGTAGAAACAAACACGCACAAGTGCACACGCAGGAAGGGGCACGTAGGCCCCGCAACTTCCACACTGTATGGCCGCCATGTTGCGAATGAAAAAACGTAAGACACAACCAAAACAACCAAAAGAGGATCCACGTACGCCAACAACTTCGGCCCTGCTAGGGGTCCCATTGCAAAACAAGCTGGGAGGACGCCCCCGCTCGCGCACTGCGAGGGGGTTTCTAAAACTGCGCGGAAACTACTCCGCGAGGAGAACGCGCACGTACGCGTGCTCTTGACATTACCGACAAGGCAGAGGCACACAGAATACACTGAAATATATCAGTAAACTCTTCTAGAACACTGCATATGGTGAATTGTCATATTTTGAAGATAGAAATGCTGCCACTTTTGTGACACGGCCCCCCACTTTCAGAATATTATAGAATAATATTCTAAACAAACAAAACGTGGCACGCAGGCCGATGCACCTCATGGACATGCACTGTACAATAAGTAACACATAACAAAAATGAAGTTCAGGTCGGCCAAGGTAGTCCGCCCTGACGTTCTGACTACCCTTAATGTGTCGCACGCGGAAACTATACTCCTGGAGGAGCAAGCTCCAGCGCAGAACTCGGCTGGTCAGTTGCCTACTCTTCTGTATATATGCTAGTGGCTGATGATCGGTCTGAACAAGGAATTCGACATCATATAGATAAGTCGAGAACTTTTGGACGCCCCAGACCAAAGCGACGCACTCTCGTTCAATAGTGCTGGAGGCGACCTCCCTAGCGAGCAACTTTCGGCTCGCATAAGCGACACGGTGCAGCGTTCCCTCGTATGGCTGCAGAAGCACAGCGCCTGAGCTAGTGTCGGAAGCGTCGGTGCGCAGAACGAAGGACTCGTTGAAGCTCGGCAGCCGCAAAATAGGGGGATTGGATACACAATGCTTGAGCTTGCGGAAGGCTTCCTCATGTATGGGTTCCCACTTCACTGCATTACTTCCACCCTTCCGGGTCAGCTGGGTGAGGGGTGCGCGTATCTCCGCATAGTTGGGTATAAACTCTCTGTAATAGCCGGTCAACCCCAATAAAGCTCGCACCTGGCGCTTGGTCCTCGGTGGCTCGGCCGCTTGCATTTTATCCAGAGTTTTTCCCAGGGGTGCCAGCTTGCCTGCTCCGATTCGGTGACCGAGGAAATCAATTTCCGTCATCTCGAGTTCACACCTGCTGGGTCGCACTGTAAGCCCGGCCGCTTCGATTCTTGCAAATAGCTGTTGCAGCGTAAAAACGTGTTCCTCCCAGGTTGCGCTGGCGACGAGTATGTCGTCGTAGTAGTGCTCTACTCCGTGAATGCCGCCTACCACCTTGCTCATCACTTTGGCGAAAACTGCGGGCGCTGTCTTGATGCCGAACGGCATGAAGCGGAACTGGTAGAGTCCGGACGTAGTGGAAAAAGCCGTTTTAGCCTTGTCGTCGTGAGACAGCGGGATCTGCCAATATCCCTTCACGAAGTCCACCTTTGAAAAATATCTCTTGTCTCCCGTTGTGGCAAAAACAGCATCGGCTCTGGGCAGGGGCTCCGAGTCTCCGATCAGAACATCATTCAGCCTCCGAAAGTCGATACAAAGGCCATTACTTCCATCCGGCGTTTTCACCAGAAGTACGGGAGAGTTATATGGGGAGACTGAGTTTTCAACAATTCCCAGCCTCTCCATTTCTTGCACTTCGCTCTCGATACCTTGCCGTGTTGCGAACGGTAGAGGATACTGTTTAACGTGAACGGGTGCGGTTGTCGTGAGCGGTAGACTGCATTCCATTCATTCTGTTTTGCCAGGGACATTGGAAAAAATAGCTGCGTGCCTCTCCATCGTGGATAAAATGAGCTGTTTCTTCGCGGCATCGAGGTGCGGCGATAGCTTCACATCTGCTACTCCCTCCGTTTTTTCAAACTCTGGAACAGGCAGCTTACTGTCCTCTTCAGATCACCAGGCACTATCTGTTGGCGGGTGCGTCTCCCCTCTCTTCGTATCTTTTCAGCATGTTTGGGTGAAAAATCTTTAACCCGCTTGCCGTGTCGATGACGTAATCGGTGTCCCCTTTCCTGGCGGTGACCTCGAATGGGCCCTTCCACTGCAGCAACAGCTTGTTGCTATCAGTTGGCAGCAGAACTAACACCTTGTGGCCAGGTTCGAAGTTTCGGTCCTTCGCCTTGCGGTCATAGAACTTCCTGTAACGGGTTCAAGTTCTTCATGCGCCAAACGACATGTTTCTTCCAATCTGTTTCTGAGATCGAGTACATGCTCGTAAGTGGTCTTTGCCTCTTCATCTAAGCTCTCGTTCGTCCACACCTCCTTTAGGATGGCCAGTGGCCCACGCACGTGTCGACCGTACAGGAGCTCAAACGGCGAAAAACCGAGGCTGGATTGGGGAACCTCCCGGTAGGCAAAAAGAAGAGGGGCTAAGTACCGATCCCAGTCTTTCGGCTTCTCAGCGCACATTCGCTTCAGCATTAGCTTCAACGTGCCGTTGAATTTCTCCACCAGCCCGTTAGTCATGGAATGGTATGGAGTGGTGTGCAGCTGACGAATGGAGAGAAATCGTGCCACTTCCTTCATCAATTCTGAGGTGAAGTTTGTGCCGCGATCGCTCAGTACCTCGTGAGGGACACCGAATCGCGAAAACATCGCCACCAGAGCTTCGGCAACACGCTCAGATTCTATGCTTGGCAAGGCTACTGTATCCGGGTAACGTGTGGCATAGTCAATCAGTGTCAAGATGTACCTGTTGCCCTGTTTAGACGGGGGGTAGATTGGCCCGACGATATCAATGGCCACCCGTTTGAAGGGGGTGTCAATGACTGGTGCCTCCCCAAGGGGCACGCGTGGCACTCTCCCCTTCGGCGTGGTACGCTGCCAGATATCGCATGATGCTATAGATCTCTTAACATCCGCCGTGATGCCAGGCCAGAAAAACTTCTAAAATCCGCTCTTTTGTTTTCTGAGCACCCAGATGTTTTGCCATTACGCTGTCATGCGCCATCTTGAGTACCGTTTCTCGGTGCCGTTCGGGAACGACTAGCTGTCGCACCTGCCGTCCGTCCTTCTCTGTGTAGCATCGGTACAAAAGACCGCCTTCCTTATTGAACAAGATGCCGCTCTCCCCATCTCGACACTTTAAATTCTTGCCAATTTGTGTGAAGCATAAGCGCAATGATTGATCCTTTTCTTGATCGGCCGCATAGCTTTCTCCGTCCCCTAATTGCCTTTCAGCGTCCGGAGTGCAAAGTTTCTGGAACTTCTGAGGCCTCTTTGCGGCCTGAGCACGAGTCACTACGGCAGCGGTGGTTTCAGCAACCAGATCCGTTTCAATAGTAGTACTTTCGACTATTTCAACGGGATCATCAGGAGCCCTGGCACCTTCTATATTACCCAGGATCAGGTCATATATTGGATCCTGCATGCACAGAGCTACAAGATTTCCGCTGTAATAAGGGGTCTGGTCCTGCACCTGCGCTTCTGGGAGCATCTTCACTGTTCCGTCGACGAGGTATACGGGATTACTCGTCCCCGTTAGCTGGTCCTCAGCTACCAAATCTCTCCGGATAATCACGGTGTTGCTACCGGTGTCACGCAACACAGTGATTGTTTTCCCGTCCAAACTTCCCGCAACCACGGGCAACCCTTCTACTAAAAACTTCTGTCGCGCCGTTCGCACCGCGCTGACAACGGGAATACGGCTAGCATTCTTCAGTTGAACGTATCCGTCGCAAACGTTTTCTGCTACTTCCCTCGGAGGGGAATACAGACAGGCTGCCTGGGTTTTGTCAGGCGCCCCTTGCCGACACCCATTCGCTTTGTTCCCTCTTCGGTCACATTTGAAGCAATGGGGGATATGGTTGGCAGAGTCGCTGCTCCGGCAGTGCGCGGCATTGTGTCTCGCCCGGCCGCAGAGATAACATCTCAACGCTCCCCTCTCGACGGCCTTCATTTCGGCGCCTCCTGCTTTGTTCGCTTCCTTCCGGCTTTCTTTCCTTCCCCTCGCTAAGTTGACACCACCTTGCGCGTCCAGGAATTGATCAGTGAGGTTGATCATGTCTTGCAATTTTTCTGCCTTCCCTTCTTTTAAGTATAACGACATGCTGGCGTGACAACTGCTCAGAAATTGCTCTTTAATGAATAGCTCACGCAGCGACTTGTACTCTAGGGGGATTTCGGACAGCTCCACTCAGCGGTCTAAGTAATGGCTTAGACGCGCCGCGTATTGTGCGGCTGTCTCGCCGTGCGGCTGGTTTGCCACCGCGGAATTTCTCACGGAAGCCCTCGACTGTAAACCTGAAACGCTTCAAGAGCGCCGCCTTCACCTTCTTGTAATCGGAGGCGTCTTCTGGCGTGAGTCGCCCGAAAACGTTAAACGCCTCACCACTTAGGCATGTGCTTAATGCCGTCGCCCATTGGTCTTCCGGCCACTTCTGGCTACGGGCTATACCCTCAAACCGCCTGATGTAAGCATCTAGGTCCTCCTTCCTGTCGTCAAAGGAAATAAGCAACCTGCTGGGGTTAAGTCGGAAACTGGGTTCCGCTACTAGTCGCGACCATCGGTCCTTACTACGGACTCGTCTCCCGCCTGTCGAAGCTCTAATCTTAGCTGAAGAAGCCTGGCTTCGAGTTCACCAGCCTCTTTTGCTGCCGCGCGTTCCTGTTCCGCGGTTTGTCTAGCGAGAGACCTTTCCTCCCTCTGCCGGGCTTGCTCATCCTCTATCCATTTTCTCAGTTCCACTCCTGAGAGACCTAACTGTCCACCTATGGATACTAATTTCTCTAGATCCATGTTCACAGGTGCATAAGAACTACCAAAAAACCAAAAACTATCTATCAGCAATGCAACTTTTCAAATGTCACCCTTCGAGATCATTTCATGATTCGAGGCTCGGTCTCCTTCCACAACGCTTACTTGTTACGTCAAAGTCCTGTCGCGGACGCCAGAATTTGTCACGGCTCCGGAAGGGGTGCGAGACACCTTCTCGAACCGAGGCAAAGGTAGTTGGAACTTTTACACCCAGCGCTAGCCGGTTATGTTCAGCGTTGTGAATGAGAACAGAGCTACGAAGTCAGTGATGGAAACACAACTATATATTCTCCGTATTATACACAGGATTATACGACGCAATCATTTACAGACATTTAAAACAACACAGTTAAGGTAGCGTACATAAAAACACTAGCAATTACAAATACATCAATCAAAATTCTCACTATCAAGATACATGCAAATTGAACACAGACGTTTAAAACAAGATAAGACGAGTGTAGAAAAAGTTCAGAAGAAGCTAGGAAACGGGCATATTGTCCGACGAGCGCGGCGGCACTCCACTCACAAAGACGACGCAGATGAGGCGCTCTCGAAGGCGATGTTCCTTCCGGAGCCCTGGGGCGAAGTCTTCGTGGTGCGATGCGGCGGCGGTTCGGGGAGCCCGGAGTGCTTGGAGGCGAGAGACGCACTGCTGTTGGGTCCGAGTCGGCTTCTTTTCTAGCCTTCGGTTGACAATCCGTAAGACACGCCCACGCAACAGTTCCCTCCCCACGTCAGGGTCCGTAGAAACAAACACGCACAAGTGCACACGCAGGAAGGGGCACGTAGGCCCCGCAACTTCCACACTGTATGGCCGCCATGTTGCGGATGAAAAAACGTAAGACACAACCAAAACAACCAAAAGAGGATCCACGTACGCCAACAACTTCGGCCCTGCTAGGGGTCCCATTGCAAAACAAGCTGGGAGGACGCCCCCGCTCGCGCACTGCGAGGGGGTTTCTAAAACTGCGCGGAAACTACTCCGCGAGGAGAACGCGCACGTACGCGTGCTCTTGACATTACCGACAAGTCAGAGGCACACAGAATACACTGAAATATATCAGTAAACTCTTCTAGAACACTGCATATGGTGAATTGTCATATTTTGAAGATAGAAATGCTGCCACTTTTGTGACAAAGTTAAAGCTCAGAATACAAACGGTCTGTGAAAAACTCGAATAATCCTGTAATTTTTCGTTGTTCCTATTCTGAAAACAAAGTTTATTTCACTTCTCAATGCGTAAACTAGTATCTTTCTCTGCGCATGAGTCTAATGCGGTTTTATTTGTTGTTACTTCGTGAAACTAGACCTAGCCTAAACTACTAATAAATTCCAAAGTTTTATTTATTTCTGTCGGAAGCCGCGTGTTGGGATGGCAAGGGCCTCGCAGTAACTTGATTGTTTCTCTGTCTAGCATGTGGCTATTATCGCCTGTGTTGGTAAAAGTTTGCTGCTAGTACTTTGAACCTATATATTAACGCTGACCTCATAAGTTAAACGGATGTTCGAATAATATATTAAAGCTTCGCATGGAGCTGTCCAATGAGCAGTTATTACGAATTTCTCCTTCAAAATAATAATTGCCTAGTATCCGTCCTAGCTGAGCATTTCTATATCCACTTGTCGTTTTCCTTGTCTTGTGTAGTTATTTGTGAGCCAGAGTGTGCCTTTTCTGCAAGAAGCATCAGCGATGCGCATCTAAAATTTGTCTGACATTTTGTTTCCATTCCTCTCAACCACCCTCTATGCAGAATTTCGGTTTTGCTGCCTCCTGTGGAGTTAGGTAATGAGTGCAGTGTATATTTCCACTCCAATGTATCATCAGTCCTACGAACCTGTATTTCCAGAGACGCGTGCTGCAATCCGGGCGTGTTGCTTAAGTCCTTTCTCTAGCGAACATCAGCGTTTACGAACGGCTGGCCCGGCACTACTACGCCTTTGTAGCATGGGCTCATGTCTTCGTATACCCATATGTCTCCATGGGCCCCAAATTTCATAACTGCTGTATTCCTCAGCGTCCGCATCGGTACTGGTATAATTTGTTCACGTAGCAATGGTCTGCAAGAAGAACACGTGATGCCTAAGACATTAACTTCACCTAAGTATTGTTGTACCACCCCGCCGATGTCTCACCTGGAGGTGCGGCAGCTGGAAAGAGGGCAGTTTTATATTTGAAGGGATGCTAATTTTATTCCTTCGACATGGGATTCTCCAGCTTATCCCAGAGGCAATGAAACCTGGCGCTGCGATGCGCTTTGGTAGAACTCTCCTAGGCATGCATGTTCCCCAAAAAGTTCACTTGTTGCAGTTCTCGCAGTACTTGCGTTCGTTGAATGCAGATAGCTTCACATTCTACATTGCCGTCGAGGTTCTCTCCCGGCGCCATATGGTTTCAAGCTTAAAAAATATGAAACGCCCCAGAACAGCAAACTGGAGTGTTGAGCTGGTTAGTTGGTTGACGTTCATCGTACGAATAGGGCAACTTTGCTAACAAAACAACAGGAAATGAAAGACAGCACGCGCGTAGAGTCATGATGAAAGGTAACAAAAACAAAGAGCGCAAGGTTATCAATTCGTCTCTGTCATATCCTTGCGTCCAGAAACTGCACCTCGCAATAATCAAGCATAATCGAATGATTGCTAACACACAAACGTGTATTTTTCCTTATAACATACGCCTCGTACACCTCCCGTGTACGACGGTCCTTATGCCTGCACAAAATCTGTCTTATCTAGAAGCGGAAGGCACTTCTTTGTCTTCTTTTAACAGGCCCTGCATTTTTGGCGACATGCGAATATTGATCAGAAGACAGGCTGTTAAAATGCTTATTTAACCGAATCTTAAGTTCTACTTAAGTTGAGGACAACCCAGAGGGCTATGGAACGAAAAATGGTAGGGGTAACATTAAGAGATAGAAAGCGTGCAGAGTGGGTCAGAGAAATAACTCAAGTTAACGACATTCTAGTGGAAATTAAGAAGAAGAAATGGACATGGGCAGGACATGTAGTGCGAAGAGAGGATAACCGATGGTCGCTGAGGGTAAAAAACTGGATTCCAAGGGAAGGAAAGCGTAGCAGGGGGCGGCAGAAAGTTAGGTGGGCGGATGAGATTAGGAAGCTCGCAGGGGTCAAGTGGATGCAGCTAGCACAGAACCGGGTTAAGTGGAGAGATATGGGAGAGGCCTTCGCCCTGCAGTGGGTATAATCAGGCTGATGATGATGATATACAACATCGCACTGTGGAAATCTAATTTGATCCGCAGTTTACATGGCAAATAAGGGGGTTATGGCTAGTTGTACCATCAACGTTTCTCTGGACACGGGTACACAAACGAGCCTTGTTTTAAGGGGGCCGAAAACACTAATTTCATCCTGCACTGTTTCGCAACGTTCTTCAAATTATGTGTGACCTCATGTTGGTAAGGATCTCTTTTTCTGTTTACCCCTCGTCCTGATGAGAGACAGTCGCATCAGCTTTAACATTCTTAGTCACTTTCTCGCAAGCTTCTTCTATCACAGAGTACCTAGCAGAGAAAACCACATGCAGCCCATATTTATATATCGGCTGTATGTGTGAACCTGACCCTGAACCCTACCCAATACTGTGTGAACGCAAGATTTTCTTAGAGCAAGATCAGTGTTGGACAGAACACTGCCATTCTTAACTCTTTTCGATTGTCTGGAAGGAAAAATATAAGGGCGCTTTCGTAGTGCTAGGCTTACAAAACCAACAGGTGTGGGCCGCTTCAAAACGTAGGCGAACATTCAAAACCTGCTGCTCGTTTTCCTTGGGCAATTCATCCGGGAAGTTCAGGCCAAGCCTTGAATCTCTAAACATCTTTTGGCCTCAAAATTTGACTCTCAAATTGTTTTTTTCCCACAAAAATTTGTCATCTACATAGTGAATAGAGAATCTGGAGTTATTGACATTGGAGCTGCGAGCGACCGGTCACCGATTGGTCGCCGGTTTTTGACACATGACGAGACCACGCGAGATAAGCGAATATGAGTAGCTCCTTTGAGATAAAACTAGAACCTTCAAGGAGTCGTAGATTCCGAGTCCGACACCCTGCCCTTAGGCCGCGCGGGCACGCTCGTATGGCTTGCTTAGAAAGGGCTTTATTTATGCATCGGATTGCCACTCATATGATTTGATAGCCTCCGAATGTATGCTAATCAGAATATGCGAGGTAATACAGGCATAAATTAAGGAAATATTGATTAGGAAAGTAGCAGAGTTGACACCCCGGACATAAATCCGTGAGGGCCGCTGATGAGAGCCAGTACAGTTAGGTTTGATTTGGTTTGTGAATTTAGCGTCCCAAAGCGACTCAGGCTAGAGACGCCATAGTGGAGGGCTCCGGAAATGTCGACCGCCTAGGGTTCTTTAACATGCACCGGCATCAAACAGTGCAAGGGCGCCTTGCTTTTCGCCTCCATCGAAAAGCAGCCGCCGCGTCCGGGATTCGATCCCGCGTCCTTGGGCACAACAGTCGATCGCCGTAACCACTGCACCACCGCGGCGGGGCCCTGAAATGCGGAGTTTGAATATTCGCCAAGAGAATTACTCGTCGTATGTCTTTCTTTTTTTCCGCGGCAGCACTGACACGAGCGTTCTGGAGGCTGGCGCCAAAGGTGCCATGGCGTGTCTTGCGCTGGTCGGGGGCATCATCGCCAACATCGTGGCCTTCATGGCCTTCATACACTTCCTCAACGCTGTGTTCCGCTGGGCTGCCGAGATACTAGGACAGCGGGACGTCACCTTCGAGGTATGCGGAGGTGAACACCCGTGCAGGTAGTGTAGTTATAATGGCATTGATGGGAGGACTGATTCGAGACGTGGGGTATTTTCAAAAGTAAAGTTTACTTGAAGACACGATTGATCGCATTAAAGCTACACTGCCAAACGGTTCGCTTGTTTCGGTAAAACCAGTCGGCTGGCCAATGTTACGGCCTAACTGAGAGAGTAGCAAAGATGGGTGCGTCAATTTGAGAGATAAAATATCGCTTGCGTTTACCGGTTGACGGGGAGAAATAGGTAGGATGTTTGAAGCACTTCCAAGTGCCAAGAACAAGTTATTGCCTTTTTGTTCGCTATAGCGTGGAGTGCAATGCGCTGATCATGTGACCAGTTCTTGTGGGAGGGAATGTAATTCTTCGAGGATGAAAGGATATGCGCGAATCATCTCCTAGACTGTATATCGGTAATTGTTCAGGAGGGCGTACGTAAGTTACAAAAATGTATTGAACTGCAGTCATCGCCAAAAAAATATGTGAGCGAAGTACAGAGTTGAATCGACCAAAAAAGTAACTGGCTAATTAAAGGATGTCGAAAGTTAACTTCCTTTTAGAAAGCAATCCGCCGCTTGCGGTAGATTACGCTGTGACCTAACCACGGACATTAACCATACAGACCCACGGAATGTGCTAGCGAAAAGATTAATCTCTGGAAGCGTGCCATAGATTAATGAATTAACGTTGTGAACTTGCTCGCTGCAGCGCCGTTCAAGATTTGCCTTTGGTACTGGATTACGTCACACGCACGCCTGAACTTCGTACGCCGGATTCGACTGAGTTTTACTTACATAAGTATTTAAAACTGGTCAAAGTGCACTGCCAGGCGGTTGCCAACGATGCCGTAGCCAGTGAAGGAAGTTCATCTGTGAGCACAACAAAGGCTAGACTCCTAGAGGACTTCAACGATGGTTAAGAATATTTTCATGATGATGATATTGCAGAGCCTGCTGGGCAAGGCGTTCACACCGCTGGCGCTGAGCATGGGCGTTCCGTGGCAGGACTGTGCGGACGTGGGCGAGGTCATCGGCATCAAAGTGGTAGCCAACGAGTTCATCGCCTACCACTCCCTCCTCGCCAAGAAGCTCGACGTGAGTGCACTGCGCATGGGCGGATAAAAAAGCAACTCTTTCGTATAGCTATTCTCGCATCAAGTTTTGCCCACGTCCCGCGTTTCTACTACCTCATGGATCAAACATAAAATACAGCGTGAACTTAACAAGACCATAACGAGGTAGGATATATTCTGTGAGAAAATATATTGCTTTGTGCCTGCGGGAGCAGATGCTAAGCTCTGAGATCTATTTATGAATCTCCGTGATGCCTATTCACAAGTACCGTGATTTGCCTTTCCTTGCGCTTCCACCTATCATTTGCGCCAGGGTTCCAGAA
Source organism: Amblyomma maculatum (assembly GCF_055883805.1). Lineage (NCBI taxonomy): Eukaryota > Metazoa > Arthropoda > Arachnida > Ixodida > Ixodidae > Amblyomma > Amblyomma maculatum. The sequence goes on along the minus strand of NC_139347.1, from coordinate 182,729,389 downwards.
TAAGTAATTACATACAAACCAAAGCTCTCTGTCCTGTAGTTATCCTATCCCCCTAGCCTTTTTGTGACAGTCCGCCGCTTCCAGTCGGTGTCCCTAATGAGTGACAGACCAGAACCGTGATTCTGAAAGCTATCCCCATAAAAGTATACCATGAATGCACGCATTATTCGTGTGATGCCTCACGGTATGCCGTAAAGATACCGAGACATTGACAAGATGCCGTTGCGCAATTTCTGTGATTCCAGAGTGCGTTTTGCATCAGCAAAGCGCACTCTCCGTACAGTAGTATACTACCATCTATGAATAAGTTGAGCACAGTGTGCGCCGACTACTCGCTTTGCCAAATCGAGTTTTGTCAATGTCGGCGTTCTTTATGTGATCCATAGTCTAAGTAGCGGACAAGCCTGGCCACCTACTCTCAGTAGGCTAATTCAGTGATTACCTCCAATATTTTAGGGAAGGTATAAAGCAAAAAATTAAGCACGGAGCGCTTTACATAAATTCCTTCTGAGAAAATTGCAAACAAGAACACGTCGCACCGTTAGACTTCTCGCAATGTTCATTGCGGATGCAAATAGGCTTTATGCAGCGACGTAAAAGAGCACAAGATTTTCTGATGACCCCACATTACACAGATGTAAATGTCTGAGCATGCCGCACTTGACTTGAGGAAAAGCGGAAGCTCTAAAAAAAACAACAAAAAAACTGTACAAGTGTGGAAAGCTCCCAGGAGTACGCCTTAACTGATGTGGTCCGCATACGGAGCTGTAGAGCTTTTACTATAGCAGAAGACTTTGTACTCAACAGTTGACACGCGCGTCATTTGTCGAGATGTTTCTGTAAGATCTAGTTCTGTAATGCTGGAAAGCTAAACATGCATGCTAAAAGGCGATAAAATGACGAAAACCGTTCACATTTTGACGTTTGTGTTTACTGCTGCAAACATTCATTTACTCTGCATACTAGGATTTTTTTATCGGTACGCCTGGACAACGTTTAACTGACATTCATTCTGTATCCAGGGTGTGCAGAGGAACTAGTGATAAAAACCTCGTTTTCATTGCTTTTGACATCTGAAAAATGCCAACGCCCGAATTCGGTATCGCGTGTCCTTGCCGCAGATCAGAGTGAAGCTGTGTTGAGTTGTGTTGTCGTATTTGCAATGCGCTATGCAAGCAGCAAGGTAAAGCGACACAGCAATGGGGGCAGAAAGCTGGCTTTCGTTGCAGATACATCCACAAAGTAAGCAGGCTCAGCAGTGGCACCTTTTGTTATGAATCTTAGTGCGCTCGCACTGTATCTGTCGCACGCGAAAAGTCCATTATGCACTGGTGAAGCCTGTCGGCAAATCGCCCTTCAATAGGCAATTAACGCTATCAACTGAGTTATTTTTGAGATGAAATCTAAATAAATTTCAGATAAATCGGCTACTACTTTCCCCGGCTGGTAAATGAAAAATTGAGGAAGCAAAATACGCGTCAACGGCCGAGTTTTGAGGTGATCTCTTAGGTTGCAGCCGCAGAGATATATATATATGTATGTATGCATATTCTTAGAAGCAGCAATCCGCTGAAAACAGGAGAACAAAGAACAGGGAGAAGATTTTAGATGACCGTGAGATGACGTGTAATGAAATGTTGGCGGGCCTAGCGCGAGCGCTCCTGCCCATGCCACTGCCGTTTCATCTATCTTGTTCGTCCGTAACATGACCCGGGGCCACCGAGCGATCGTCCCGATCGTGGACGAGGAGGTTTACCGATGTTGATGATTCCATGGCATGATGATGGGCGTGCCTAGATGCTTGAAGAAGACAAAGAAGCAAGAATAGAACTGCGTGCCGACGCAATTTTCGATGAACTTTCGCCCAGGACGCTCTCGGGCCACACGTTGCCGCGACTCGATGGCGGAGGCCAAGGCACGCACCGCATGTCATAGGCAAGGGAGTATTTCCTCAACTGTAGCGGTGTCTTGAGTCGTGGGGTCTTTGGTCGGCACATCTGGTCAGTGGGGCCACATAAGGTCGTTCGAGTCTCTCCTTGTGCCTTGTGGTCATGTGTGGCCGTCCCGATTCAGTCTTCCCTTCGTCATGTCTTTTGGTCGGGGCGGGAGGGATGGGGCGGAGGAACGGCATTGTCTTGCTGGGTCCGGGAGGCTGGGGAACAGCCACGTGATGCCTCCTAACCTTCAGCCTATGGCGCAGCAAGTCGCAGGGCGCCGAAGCTCCGGTCCTTTGGCTGGTTTCATAAAATACCTGTACATGTCCTGGAGATCTGTGCTGCAACGGGTATACTGAGCATAAGAGTAAAAGCCGGACAAGGTTAAAAGAAACCAAACCAAATAATATGCAGCAAAATAATGGCGGACCTTTTAAGCGCACATTATGCCGTGGTTAAAGGAGCCGTATAACTCGAGTGTAATTCTTTGTCAATCTAAAGCTAAATATAGGTATAATTTCATGTATCACGAATAATGAAGTGTATTGCATAATGGCGATTAGGTACAGGTTGGTTCTGTAGAGTCTGATTTCGTGCTGTATATTATGGTTGTTAGCAAGCCTGCGAAGGTATTGTAATGTCATTAGGGCTGAAATTTCTTTCAAATCTTTCAGAATTTTTAGTATTGGAAGTGTTGTAAAGGCCTCACTTCAAGCTTTCAAGCGGTATCATGTGGTCTGCAAAGTTTCTATCAAACCAATACATTTCGCAAAGTTTTATATAGTGACAGTATATACTATCAGCATGTTGAGCACGTTAACTAACGTGAAAAGAATAAAAAACACTAGTTGCTGACGGCAGTTTACACCAGTTTCGGAGTATTACTTCTTTCAGCTGAAATCTCTCTTTTCTCTCTCACTTTATTCTGCATTATTCTCGTTTGACTTCAGGCTGGTTGGCGGCGACATTGCACCCGGCATGCGTAGACTTTGATGTTAAGTTCTTTTGTACAGACTTGCGACATGACTGGAACAACAGCCACGAAGAAGAAAAACCTGGTGCACTAAGCGCTCACTTAGTACCCTTCTCACAAACCAGTAAACTTCACGAGTAGGCTGTTCAAGTTCGTGCTTCGGTATTAAAGAACATGCATAACAGGAGGTACGAGGCATGGCGAAAAGTGTCGCCGACACTTATCGAAATACAGTAGCTTTTTTTTTTGCTATGAAAATATGATGCATAGGATTGTTCTTTAAAGTCAGCATGCTTCTTCGGTTATGCGTAGCTCACTTGCTGATGGTACTCCCGATGAGCATTTACGGGCAAAGTGCTCGAATTCGGTGGTGCATCAATGAGAGGCGAAAAACTGTGTCGCTTTTGCAATGCCATCTCATGCAGTTGGACTTATTTTATTGTTGAAATAGATCTGCTTTCGTGCTTATTACGTAAAGTAGAAGAGATGTAATAATTGGTACGCAAAGTTAAGAGAAACAGAGAAACGGTTGAGGCGGTTTAGGGGAAGCCTTAGTGCGTTAGCCAAAATTAAATTGAGCAACGCGTCATTCTGAATAGTCCAACTGCAGATAAACAGCACAAAAACTAACACACTTTTCAAAGGTACCAAAAATTACTCCACCAATGAAGTTAAAAAGTAGGCGACGAGAGAAATATAATACCTAAGATTGACGAATTCCACTCGCCGTAACAGTTTTTGTCCCGAGCGAGCGAGTGTTAAAAATAACACTCCAGGTTTATGGCCAGTAATAAGCCCACGGAATTCTGATGATATTCTGAAGCCAGCCTCGCTCCACCCTCAATTGAGAGCTGGCTCAATTTCTTAACGATACATTTGCAATTCTGTTCGCATCTCAAAAACATTTACCTTCCTAAAAAATGTAATCGTCAAGCGTGTCGCCTACTTCACTTAAAAACGCATGAACATGGTGGTAACATTTCCTTCTACAATCACAACAATTTGTGGGTTACATACTGGTGAACGGAATGCCTGTGCTGAGCAAAGGGACAACATAAGTGTTATACTTTAGCTGTTTGCAAGCTTTCTGAAGTACCACGAAAGATAAAGGCTGCCGGGGTCAGCCCGGGTTGCACGAAAAACAACTCAGGTCCTACCACTTTCTTTCACCGTTGGTGGCGGCCACATAAGAGCACATGCGCACCGACAAGGTTGCCTCAGGTCGCCGTTAACTTTCGGAGTGGAGCAAAACTGCACATGAAACGAAATATAACTCACTGCTTCGAGGAAAGATTAAAAACAACATTCAATGCTGCATCCGAAATAGAAAAAATCGAAAATTACATTCCCTAATAAATACCAACAAAATTTCTGCAAATTATGTAATGGCCTGAAAGTGAAACACTGATAGCCAGTTACACATGTATCCCATAAATGCGATATTTGCGTGGTGATGTAACTGGCAAATTTTGTAAAACATTTTCTAAAATAAAGGTCGTTTTTGTTTTACTAAGAACTAAAATATTTAGTTACTAAAACGTAAAAATACCTTGGCACAATTCTTCGGTCAGCATTATATAAATTAATATGCTGATCTTAACATAGCTTCTGCTAAGAACAGCCTCAGAGTTCTAAAACAAAACTTTAAACAAATTCCAGTGCATGCAAAAAACTAAACTGGCCTCCATGAGATTAATTCGTTCGAAACGGCATCTGCCACTTGAGGTCCCGAACAAGCCTACTTCATGAGTAATTCGGGCATCCAGACAACTTTATTTAGACTGAGGAATTCGTGAAGCCCGGCGAAAATGGACCTTACGATTCTTTCTACTGCGGCGTCTCTCATAGGTTGAGTCGCTTTGGCACGTTGAACCCTATAAATCGACCATGCATGATTGATATTTTGTGATCAGTTACGTATCGCTAGATTCACAAAATTAAAATTAAACCGTGCAGAGGAGGTGGCGCTTCGGGGGATTAGAGTTGGGGTGGCCCTAACACCAGCAGTGATCCGAAAGTGGCCACAATTTCGGTATTTATATCCACACCCTGGGTGCCCCATCTGCAAGTCTAGAAATATAGAAGCTGACATCCATCACCTACTGTGGGATTGTCCAGCGTTGAAGCCAACGCGGATCCGGCACCTGGTGGCAGCTGGCCTCTCCCCCCCATAATCCGCAATCATATGCTGTTTGGACACTGGGACCGCATCATCGTTCACTCCTCGATTTCATTGCATCAGCCAACCTTTTTTCATTCATTTGACCACACCCTTCATCCATCACAACATTCCTTTTATGCCCTGAGGCAATAAACTTCGCAAAAAAAAGAGGGATCCCCATAATGTAGCACATACCGGAAATGACTCCTTCAATCTTCTTAAGCAAGGTATATTGCCCTCCCTGCCTTCATAATCAGTTTCCAAAGTCGCTACTGGTTATTTTCGACTTCGACACCGTCCAGTTAAAATCAGCCTCATTAAGTGGCAGTCATCCAATCACGCACATTCTTTAATATTAGTTCAATAACAGAGTACAGTGCCTTATCAATTGCCACGGCATCCGACCGAGGGAAATATAAAGAACTCTTACCTTCATGACGTAGAAGCTAGTCTTAATTTGTCAATGTTTTATAATTTTGAGTATTTTTCTCCCGCATTGTTACGCTACTATTGAAGTTATGTTTGTTCTGAATGTTGTACTTATCAGCGGTTTACGTTCTTGTGTATGCATAACACTGTTTTGTCTGTTCATTATTTTCATAGGCCGCACCGCACTTATATTGCTTGCTAGGCAATTGTTCTTTCAGCCTAGGCAATACTCATGTGTCCAGGGTTTTGCAGGTAACCTAAATATATAAACATTCTTTTTCGGCTCAACAGACATTTGTATACTTTTTGGAATGTGAGCTAGTAGTGAAGACATGTTTGTTGCACATTTCACAACAGAACCATTTTATTGCCTTGACCACAGGCGACAGCATTGTTACAAAAATGCCTGGCGTTACGACGGGACGAGAAATTACTTTTTGGTATTTACGGCATAACGTTGTCATATTTCCACCAATGGAAGGGATATGAACGGTCTCAGAAGGGCAAGTAGAGTCGGTAACGTACACATTGCTAATGGGGGTGGAAGAAGTTAAATGCAAAAATAAGGGGCACAGAAAATGACAATGGAGATTAGGAGCGCTACTTCACAACCGTAGAAACTTTTCTTGTAGACTTATGAAGATTTAAGAGTTAACAGAAAAAACGAAAACCAAACTGCCAGACAATCCAAGCGGAAAGTATATGAACAAAACATTGATTCAAGTTTTTTTGGACTGCTGAACAAGTATGGAACACCATCAATTGGATCCAGACTGTTCAAGCGTTACGCTGCATGGCACTCTGAACATTAGCATAGAATATAGCGCTGATAAGCTATATGCATTTTCGTTGCGGTGATGTCCCAGGCTGTCATTTTCGCTGTAAGACAAATCTATTTTCGACGTGTTTGTGACAGTTATAGCTATCAGTCGCGTTCGATGCCCAATGGCTTTGTGATGTACTTTGTGCCCATTAGGTGTGCGGGGCTGGGAACTGCAGCCAGAACTTCCCAAAGTATATCATATAGTAATGTTTCCTTTTAAGAGAACAGAACAAGCGCTGCCGAAATGGCATATTCTACGAAGGAAAGAAACACGAGAAAGACGACCGGAGCAAGCGCGCATATTCTGTCTTCCTTTCTTTATTAAAATCATCTGTGCGGCGTAGCCCGTTGTAGACCAGGCAGCTGTCTGGAAGCCGCTTAGTTCATGGAGGTCAAAAACGTTTGGCGAATGAGGCTATGGTAAGAAGGCACAGAGGAGAATCCACGTTTTAGGAGAACGAAGACAGTTCCAGCTTGAAAAACGATGTCGGCGAAATACAATCGGGGACAAAGGGTTTACACCTCTCTAACAACTTGGCAGACGACATGCAGTTGCAGGTACGAAGTGAAGACCTCCACACTAGCGCTTTGCGTCCCTGTGGGCTTGGGTGAACATCCCACTCGTGGGCAGCACAGGTGGAGGCTATGGCACGGAAAGATATGTCTCAGAATTGCAGCATGAGCCTCACTGCAGACATGTTGAAAGATCGGCTGAGTCGCTAGAGTGGCATGAGCACAATAAGCACAGACAATTGAAAGGTGAAGCACTGCGCTTCATTGCTTTGTGTCTATCTTTGTGCTAATCCCACCAGCTCAGGTACAGCCAGTTTAATCGGTTACGTGATTGCATGACATCGTGCGTGTGGCCCGCGCGTTATCTTTGCGACAGGCCCGATCGACGATGCTGGCAACGTACGCGCTGTCCGGTTTCGGCAACCTGTGCTCAGTGGGTGTTATGCTGGGCAGCCTGGCCGCCCTCTGCCCCCGGCGACTGCCCGACGCCTCTGAGGTGGCCTTCCGTGCCCTCTGGGCAGGATGCTCTGCCAGCATCCTCAGTGCCTGCGTCGCCGGTGAGTGCTTACTGTAGCCATCTTCTTTTGGGCTTTCAAGCTTCAAAGCTTCGAGCAGAAGAAAATACACCAGCTGCGGTTGACTGCTGTTGACACACGATGGCTTACCCTTGTGCGCTGTCGCATTGTCTTGAGCTGACACGGCAACAAGAGAACGTTGTCATGCGTCCACCGACTCGCAGCGGTTTATTTTGCCTTCGTGCCCGTCAAGTACACAAAAAATGCGCTGAAGCCAGTACATTCTGGAAGAAAAGGAGAAAATAATTCAATTGATCAACACGCCAAGCGCTCACAGATTATGTATCCAGTTGAGTAGGTCGAGCTTTATAGGATGGTTAATGGATGGTTAATGGCAGCTAAAGTACTTAAATACTTGTACTTAAAAAGCGTTGACTCACAATGGAGGAAAAGAGCTAGGAAACTAACTAGTAAGCATGCTAGTCACAAGGACGGACAAATAAAGAACATTAAGCAACAGGTGAAAAACACAGAAGGTAAAAATCGGATAAATTCGATGGAAAAGAAACAGAGTGTGGAATTATACCGAAAGTGGAATATGTAGATCAGGAAGGAAGCTTTCCTTGATAACTCAAGAGGCAGTGCCTTACTTTTTGAGGCTAGATCAGGGTGCCTTCGAACACGCAGCTACAAAAAGAAATTTAACAATGAAGATGACGTATGTGCTGTATGTGGTAACTCCAGTGAAATAATTGACCATATTATACTCGAATGTAATGGTATCTATCCGGAAGTTGATACAGGCGCAGTCACTGTTCCTGAAGCTCTGGGGTTTAGAGATACCAGTAGCCGGGTGAATAAGCCGGTGGTGGAAACTATTAAAAAACGACTGGAAGATTGGTGGCTTAAAAGCAGAGAAGTGACATAATGTTAGTAACATAGAAACAAAAATTTAATAGATAGAATGATGATTTAGTTTACCAATCTAAATCAGAAATTAAGATATAGGGAGAAAAACGAGCATGATAGCTACTACTACCACCCCGTTTCAAAGGGGACGCGCCTATATTCCATCCATCCATCCAATGGTATTCATTAGCAACAGGGCATAGGTCAGGGCAAGTCAATCTTTCACTTACGCCGACAACAGCCAGGGACCTCAGAAAAGAGCTTCTGGAAATGGAATGACAGGAGGGACCAAGGCGGCAGGAAAGGGAAAAAATAGTGTGTCCTACGTCCTATGCTGTATATTTAGAACCCCTTACTGTAACAGAAGCAGGAGTCTTGAACCTCTCATTAAACTTGGACACAAAGAAAACATCAGGGCCTGATGGAATCTGTAATATTTTCTTGCGTAAATATGCCGAATGGGTAGCAAACTTTTACTGATACTTTTTAACAAGTCATTGTAATCGCACACCCTTCCTAATGAATGGAAAATAGCTAAACGACACCTATACACAAAACAGGAAGAAAATCAGAACCCTAAAATTTCAGACCAATTTCACTAACAAGCACTGTATGCAAGTTACTAGAGCCCATTATCTTAAAGCCCATAACAACCTACTGAGAGGAAAATCAAATTTTAACACCTTTTCAGCACGGCTTTCGGAAAGGAGTTCCTACAGTCACACAACTAATCGAACTAACACATGACATATCCTTCGCTATTGATCAGCAGAAACACATCGACCTCATTTTCCTAGACTTTTCGAAAGCTTTCGACCGCATATCACATTCCAAGCTTGTTATGAAACTTAATGCAACCTTTCGAGCTGGCCTTATAGTAGATTGGATTGTTGATTATTTGACATCGTCGAAATTACAATGCTAAGTCCGAAACAGATAATGTTACATCCGGTGTGCCACAAGGAAGTGTTCTAGCCCCAGTATTATTTGTAATTTTTATAAACGACTTACCTACTAGTATTTCTCACAATATTAAACGATGACTGTGTACTTTACTAGGAACTCAACTGCGTCAGTTACTACATTACTACAATTACTACAATTGTAGTAATTGTAATGTAGACACAGTAATTGTAGACACATTACTACATAGCCTTAAATAACGCTTTAACAGCAATGACCAAGTGGTGTAAAAAATGGCAGATGACTATTAATGCTAAAAAATCAGTTTCTTTATCCTTAACAAGAAAGATACACCAATCAAATTTTCAGTACACATTAAACAATATTCCTCTTGATTCGGTATCCGAATATAAATATTTAGGCATAACACTAACCTCTGACCTCAGATGGGATTCTCATATTAACAATGTCACATCAACCGCCTTAAAACAGTTAATTTTCATTAACACATGCCTCAAACTAGCACCATCGGAAACAAAGCTTCTTGCGTATAAGACGTATGTCAGACCAATTCTAGAATATGCTAATGTTTGGTTTCCTTTCACTAACAAGCTTATTAAACAAATAGAAGTAGTGCAGATGAAGGCAGTCAGATGTATATTTAATAAACACAGGTTGACAGACTCACCAACAGAACTACTCAAACACGGAGGACTACTAACCCCTCAAAACACAGCAAAGCTAGCGCGCCTTAAAACCATGTACCAACTCATGCACAATCAAAAGTCGGCACTTCAAGATATATATCAATCACAAACGCGACAAACACGTAATAATCACATACACACTCTAAACGAGTTTTCATTCTGTACTGACACTTTCAAATATTCATACTTTCCTCGAGCTATACGCGAATGGAACACCTTGAACACATTCATTGTTAGTAAACCATCACTAAATTCCTTCAGCACATGTGTGTAAAATCAACTACTTATATCTCAGTAATTATTGAGTTCTTATGTCACTACGAAGTTATTCCTTTCGTTTGTGTTTTCGCTCGTGGTATTATTTGTCCGCAAAATCTTGTCACATGCTTGTTTAATTGCTATACATATATCTTCTTATGTATAATCACGTGTCATATTTTTTAGGTACTTCAATTAATTACCATTTTTATTTCTTATGCCTCTGTACTTTTCAATGCCCTCCCTGTTACGATCCCTGATGGGATTGACAGTATCGAAAAAATAAATAAATTCAATATGCTGACGCGAAACTTGTCATGCTAGAAAAATGCGGCCTGTGTATGATCGAAAAGCAATGGCTGCGTTCGTGAGCCCTTATTATACCGTAAATATCAAGACTAAGCACACTCATCCGCTAAACTGTGCATGAAAGGTATCCACAAAAATGTATTTAAGAACGAGTTATCAGTCTGGCTCCGGATGCTAGCTATATGGATATCGTGAATCAGTCGAATTTGTAACGTGCGTATTTCTCCCTAGTATTTAGACGGTTCTAAATGCTTTTGATATGTTTGCTGCGAACATATTTTCACCGTCAAGAAGGTACTGTAGTGCCGCTACAGCATAATATAGTGCTCACGGGCGAATCATATCCGCATTATTTTGCAGAAGGGGCAAATAAAATAATCGTATTTTTTCTTTTATAACCAGGAAGCCTCACGGACACCTAAGGCTTAGAAGACTGGCGAATTTTGTATATTTTGTATATTAAGGTAAGTTAGGCACTTCTTTATTAAACTGTGGAGACATCGATGATCGTATATATAGAGGGCACCAGCAACTTCAGCCTCCTGTGTGGTGGTTCAGTGGTTACAGCGCTTGACTGGTGAACCCAGCGATGAGGGATCGAATCCTAGCTGCGGCGGCCGTCTTTCGATGTAGGCAAAAAGCAAGGCGGCCGTGTACTGTGCCATCTCAGAGCCCGGTCAAAAGCTCCAGATGGTCGAAATCTCCGGAGCGCTTCACTACGGCGTCTCTTATAGCTCGAGTTAGTTTGTGACGTTAAACCCGAAAAATGAAGAAAGCAAACCTGCAATTTTACAAAAGCTTTGTGAACCTAATCACAGAGTGTAGCAAAAGCGAAACTGGAAAGTTGACTTCGTCCTTAATGCCGCCTTTTTACCCTATAACGATTGCAAAGTCCGCGTGGAAACCCGAGTTCCGCGGCTGGGTGCATTTCCCGTCGTCCACGCAGGTAGATCACGCATATACTACTGCCAAGATGGGTACTGAGCCATTCCTGCTTGCTTTTAGCTCTAATGAATCGAGCTGTATTCTTCAAAAGACATTGCCACGCTTTATTTCGACTGTTTAGTTGTAGTTGCCAGGGCCCTGAGTGGGATGCGAGCAGATGTGGACTCACAGCCACAAGTCTTTGCAAAATTTCCATCAGTATTCTTTTTTAATGGTCCTTGGCTCCAATGTTGTCAGCGGTTGCCAAGCGCCTCAAGGTGTTTTCGAAACTTATCTATAGGAACCTCAGTCACGTTACGGTACTTCTGCTGTTATCGGCCCCCAATTTGGCAGCTAACAAGCTCGAATTTTGGGTAAACTGAGGGTGGCCTGCGCAATTAGCTAGTCCTGCAGCAACTTTCTCAAGTGTGGAATAAGTTACCTCCTCTGCCGAGGTTTTCTTTTGCGGGGGGCGCAAGAAGTTTATTCACTCTGAACAGCTTGTTTCGGGCTTACTTCCAGCGTTCCTGCCCATGTTTTGCGTCCACTGCGTGGTGGGCGTCATTGTCACGTGACAGTTTTTTTCTACAGCGGTTGAAAGTAAAAGAGCTGCGCGCGTCCAGCACTGACAGTGTGATCGCTGTGGAATAGCCTGATAGAAAAGTTAACGTATATACAAGGTTCAAACCAAAGGGTGCCGCTGAAATGGTCACGTAAGCCTGCATTGGCACAGGCATCATTCACGTGATTCAGCGTTTTATATCTCTACTCTAGAAGGATATTCCTCAAACAGGCCTAGACTTAGCCCTCGGGCATTTAAGGTAACCGACTGCTAACTGAAGGCGCCGTGGGTGGCCGTAGCTGCCTTGAAAGGAAACTCTGTACACAAAAACGGTCCCGTCTGGAGGCGTAATGCCGGTTAGGCTCTTGCAGACGTGCTTTTGAACGCACAGTGAACATAGCCCGAGGTGAAATGCATTAGCGAGCGCTTTGCCCGCTTGTAGAGGGCTTCCAGGATACTGAACAAAAGAAACTGCTTTGTGCTTCGGAAGTGGAAGATGCGAACGAACTTAGCGTCGATGCTTGAAAGACAAGGAAGTGTGCGTGGCGCGTAACGGAGCAAAATGTATTATACGGTTAGTGCCGGTAAGTAGAAACAAGACTGCAGTGTTGTTTCCTGGAGGTGACAACGCTGTTGACATCAGGCGAGTAGACTGACATATGGCACTAAAGTTGTTTATTGTGTGGACTTGCATCCACAAATAAATAAACTCAGCGGTGGCAATAGCAGTAAAGGTTCTCCATGTTAGTCTGAGCACAAGCCGATGGTAGCGCGCAGCCTCCCTGCATTTCAAGCTTAAAAATAACTTTCTAGGTTGGACACAAAAATGCATCTATGAAAATCTCCAACGCCGTAGTGGGTGTGTGAGCATAACTGTGCCCGATAAATATATTGCATCTGGCGTTACAGAGAGTCGTACGGCCTGACACAGATGACTAAAAAATGATAAAATGCTTCAAAGCTTTGTGGCAGGGTGGTCATGCAGTGATAGGCTAATGCAGACCGAAACAGGCTCATAAAAGCTTTCAAATGTGGCTGTTTATTAGGGCGAAGGTGTGCCCACAACGAGAAAAAAACGATCGAATATTTAGGTGAATCCATCAAGGTGGAGTAGATTTGTAATAAAGGAATAATTACTTATTGTCATCCACCCAAACGAAACCATGCGACCCTAAAATAAAGCTATACAGTTTACAGAAACTTCGTATTTAAAGAAATATTTCACCTGATCCGGGGATCAAAACTGGGACCACCGCTTTTCCGGGTAGTCGCTCTACCAAATGAGCTAACCATGACGGTGAGCAGAGCAGATGGTAGGGCGAGAGCGAATTGATCTATAACTCGAAGTGGGAACGGTGTTGATCTAACATTTAGGTTGGTTGATTTTGGAGTTTAACGTCCCAAAGCGACTCAAGCCATGGGAGACGCCGTAGTGGAGGACTCCTGAAATTTCATGCACTGACATTGCACAGCACACGGGCTCCTAGCTTTTCGTCTCCATCAAAAAGCGGGGAATCCCCAATAAATATTATTGATCAATTCGCCCTCGCCCTACCATCTCATCTGCTGGCCGTTCTGGTAGCTCAGTTGGTAAAGCGACTGCCCCAAAAAGGCGGTGGTCCCGGGCTCAATCCCCGGATCAGGACAAATGTTTCTTTAACTACGAGGTTTCTGAGAGAGAAGAAACTTATCCGGCGATAGCGACACGTGGACTGAGTGGTTTTAATAACAAAACTGCAAGTGCGCACGCACAATGTAGGCAAGAAGGCACATAATATCGCCATGTAACAGATGAGGTTTGTTAGCCCTCCACAGGCATAAATACATGCGAGGAAAGAAGAGTAAAAAAAAGGGTAGTCAGAGCAGACACTGGCATATCCACAGGCATTTAACAATGTGCGCGCAATTAAGCAATGAGAAGCGGACATCAGCTTAAAAAGGCACTTATAAACGGGAATCGCAATGAATGTCAGAGCTTCTTTGCGGGCTTGCATGACTCATACAAGTTGCACCACCACGTTATTGTCATGAAACACCTACTTTCCCGGCATTTTGTGATAACTCTCAGATAACGCGCCTAAATTGTCGTGCAGGATGTAGTCGTTTATAAGGAACATACACGAGATAAAGGGTCTCGCGTGTAGACCAACACATAAAGCCGTAGGATGGTGTTCATGAAAGCTGGAAAACTCTTGAAACGGAATAGTTGATCATCATATTTGTCCAGGCTGCGATGCCAATGTTCTCTCTAGACCTCACGACGAACAGTCACGAGTCATGCGGTCATACTTCGGCTAGCGCGCGACGAAATGTCGGACGCAAATGACTGATTTTTTTGTATCCAGGAGTTGCATGAGGTACTTCAGACAGCGTGGATGGTTTTCTAGGTATGGTGTCTCGCCGCGCTCCATTTTTGGCATCTGAGCGACTATGATAGTTATCCGTCTCACAGGCAACCACAGTGCATAAAAGCGCGGAAATATGTGTCAGGTATTTATTTATGCATTTGCCTAATATTGAGCACGTTACAGTACAGAACTGCTATTCCAGAAAAAAAATATAAAAATCGATCAAGTGGGCCCGAGCAACTTCAAGCTCTGGGTTCAAAATGAACTACTCTTGCACGAAGGGATGTTGCCAACGGCTGACTGCAGATGGTTTGGTCTATACGCCATAGGGTACAATACATCAAGGGAAGCACTGCGTCCCACCAAATCGCCCACAGAGAAAGATGATTGGAAGGATACAGTATATCAAATAGCATATATATGTTGCCATGAGGGTCATTTTTGTGAAAAAAAAAATTATTTTTGGCCACCGCATTTTATTGTTCTTGCTCACCAGGTTAGCCTTACTTTTACACTATTCGCACAAATATCGAGAAACGTTTGGTCAAGCTGTTCCACCATGATTGCATTCGATGTTTCATCAATGGAGCAGTGTTGAGTCGTTTTTCTTTTATTGAATGGGAACTGCAGGATATGCGAATCGCTACCAGGAACTATGAGATTAGCTGTCGCTTCTAATGCCACATGTTTGACTAGGCTATCGGGGGCAAGAAGGCCAATTCTCGAAGCCCGCAAATTAATTGCTGCGCAAAAAAAGAACGAAATCAACTCTGCCGATAGATCTTTGTTTTTGTTTTGTTCTATCGCAGTGCATGAGTCAAAGGGAAAAGTGCACTATCAGCTTATGCCCATGCTCGGGCACCAAACAAAATTTGGATACCTTTTTGCGCCTAAAGTGACTGTCCGCGGATTGATTAAGCAGCAAATATTTAAAGAAAGGCTGGATGCCCGTGAAAATACCTTTCCCACAGTGGTTCGGTCATTAGGAAACGGCATTGCGTTTTTTGAAGCCCGCCATGCGATGTTTTGGAGAGAAAGAAATTGGAACGGACTCATTGTGATATTAATGCTTCCCGTTTCCAACGGATGAAAGTAGAATATTTTGTCCTGCGAGCGGATTGCTATATTAAGAGCGAGACAAAATGCACCCATATTTCTCGGCACTTGACTGCAACAGCTGTCTTAGACATTAGAGGCCGCCCTTCAGGGGTACATGCGTTTCACAAGACGTTGTGCCACTGCATTTACTCCTATGACGTGGGACAGAAGAGCGCCGATTTTGTGCTTGCTGTTGCTTATTTTTATCTTGTGATAACGTACCCTCAGCTGATGATGATCCTGCACATATTTATTCGGAAGGGCATTTTTAAACAGGCATTGTAATATACAGTGCTTCGCGTCATCTTTGACACAAGAATTGGAATGCTGCTTGCGTTATTGAAGTAGTTATCTTCCACAAGGTATTATGAAAGGAATGTAGACGTGCTCTGAAGGACTTAATGTTTCGGAGTTGATTGGTGCATGGGGTTTAAGGACCAAAAGTGACTTCAACTGTGAGAGACGCCGTAGTGGATGACTCCAGAAATTTCGACCACCTGGGGTTCCTTAACGTGCTATGACATCGCACAGCACACGGGCGCCTTGATTCCCACCTTCATCGGAAAGCGGCCGCCGCGGCCGGGATTCAATCCCTGATACTTGGGCACAGTAGTCGAGCGCCCTAACCACTGCACCACCGTGGCAGGACGTGCTTTAGAAAGACGCAGACTTATTTCTCCGCTTTCATATTTGGGTTCATCTTTTTCAGATTTTTATGCCGAGTTCCTCGATCGGAGACTGCCAAGGACATGTTCGCTTCATGAACTATATACCCGCATGATCTGAAGAATTTTTACGTGATTTTTTTAGACGAACTTTTATTTGCTGTACTTCTTCCGAACTAATCTGTGATATAAAGTTCATCATCAATAATATTACTTACAGAACAAATAAACTAGTGTGACTTTCTTTCTCGGCTCTGCGTTTTGAGGTGCTGTGGCAGTCATTTCGGCAGCTGTATAAAATTTAGACGATATTTTCATACTGTAGTGACAAATCTGTCAGCAAAATTGAAGGTACTGTGATTGTACTGAAATAAATTCTTTTTGGGATGACTTGCGCCTCCGAAAAAAGTTTGCAACATGACGGGGCGATGGCAGGAAGCGTGCTCGTCGGTTGCGGAACCAAGAATACCGGTGGCATGCGTCAAAGGTCAATTTAAATTTCTGCGCAGTAACATCTAGATAAAGCCGCAAAGGTGACTAGAACATCGACCTTTGCAATTATTCTAGACATCACATCTCGGTGCATCTTGCGCGACGAGGAAAAGAATAGAGCCGCGCCCAGGGGCTTTGAGTATGCACAAACTCAACGAAATCTTGTCATTGCCTAATCATTCTGCATGTTAAAAGCATACTAACAAAGCCACATGTTTGCGCCGTTGGAAACAACAAATAAAAATTGCCGTAGTTTGCGGCACTATTTGGTATAAACTGCAATACTTCTGTTTATAAAATAAAAAAGATCAGTGGGCTGTTACACCTGTCTAGTTGTGTATTTCACGATGTCTGGTTTAGTGCGAAATGTTTACTTCCGCAGCATTAAAGTTTAAATTGCGCACATGGAAATTATTGGTCGTCTCGGCACAGGTTTCCATATTGAAAGAACATTTTATTTATAACTTAATAATGATGTGCCACATTACCCATTAGAAATCGGTTCTAAGTAGAGCCGAATACCCCGCGACATTACAAACCTGGTGCCATCGGCGGCTTTTTTTTGTCTTCTGTTTTATCTCATGTGCCGCAGTAGCGCGAAAATACACCAGGGTCCATATTCTGGGCAATTCTCAATTTTGTTCAAATTGTGACGTGCTCGTGACGGGTGCAGCAGAGGGGTGTCAGGCTACGCAAGCATACAAAAGGCAGAAAAACGCTATTAGCACAAAAAGCGTCAGCGTGTGCTACTACACATTGGCACCGAGATTGTAAAAAAAGCCATACTCTAGGAACTGAGCCGCGGCGGTGCATTCCGCGATGCGCTCGCCTCAAGCTGCAGTGCGAGGGAGTGAACTATGTTGCCGCGTTGCGGTCTCAGTGTATCATGACATACATGTGGTCGGACATTCGGTAGCAATTACGGAGGCCGAGCGAGTTTTATGAGACGCGAGCAGCGTTACAGTTAGAGCAGAGACTGCACCTGGATATTTGCAGTGGTTTGGCGGAAAATGGGAGCGGAAAGTGGTATTTCTCCTCATAAGCGCCGATAACAGTTCATTAATTTGTCAGCGACGTTTGAATACAGGCACTGCAAACGCGTATTCCTTATGAAGGGGGAATATTTTCTTGCAAGAAAGAAAGGGTATCCTCAAATCGTCTGTGGAGAACTTATTTCCTTTTCGTAAAAAAAAAAAAGCAAAGGGTGAGTCTGCACGCATACTATAGCAAACATTTACGTGAACCACATTACATGTGGCAAGCAAACATGCTCCTGTACATGGCACACACATTGCTTCATTAAAATAAAGAAGGCTCTCAGTTCTTGCAGTGTGAGGATGTGAAAGTCTACAAAATTTGCCTTGTGCACTCAGACATCCTGCTTGCCTTGCTCTCCAAATAAGCATCATTAGTCGGACACGATTTTGCAGTTGATATATGAGCGCATTTATGCTCCTCACACACAACCACGGATATTTCTTTCAATGCGTGATCACCTACAGTGCAACATGTTTCTTCGTGATAAACCGAGAGTTATTATAGCGAAAGCATTATTAGGCTACATTGGTGAGACCAAACTGTGGACGCAAAATGTGAAGACAAGACGGTTTATGTGCCCACAAAAAAAAAGTGAATAATGCGGCGCATTTATTTTTCTGTAAGCCAAATACTAATGCAAACGCATTTGTAGGTTAGATAAAAATAATAGTAAATAATAATATAAAGCAAATTTTTTTGATCAATAAGGATAGGGGGTAAGTGAAATGTAACGGATAAATTAATCATAAAATAGCAAATTAAATATGCAGGAATAGAAAGTAAATAAATAAGAAATAACCAGATGAAAAACTGAAAATTACAAACAACGTCACGACAGCACCAATGCTTTTGCATTATAACAGTGCAGTTTCTGCGATGACCTACAAATGTTTGCGAGGATGTCAGGAAAGGTGACGTCGGCAACAGAACGCCTTTGTCTTCTTTTCTACACCGATGAAAAGAACATAGAGGTCGAAAGATGGTTGTCGGAGATGCCGTACTGCAGAGATACAGTTTCTGTGAGACAAGATACTTGCTTTATTTGCCCCACGCAAGTAAACATTCTTATCAAACTACGCCTACTCATCGAATAACACATATAAGACATTGCTTGAACTCCTGTCTCCTCGAAGCCAAGCATTTCAGATGGTCATGCGCAATGTTTTCAAATGCAGCTAAGTGGCCCCGAATATGAGCTAAAAGAAAGCATAACGGCCAAACCTAAGGGTACAAGAAATGATAAAACAAAGATATTTCATTTACTTCCAGTCACTGAAGGCTTAGAAGAATTTTACATAGAGAATGGGGAGAACAGAAAATATCGGCACCAACTTCTTTGAATTTAGTGCAATGAAACAACCCCGATGGGGGCAGGAACATGATGGGAAAAGCACTAGCAAGCACAAGGATGTATAAAAAAGGCATCCGATTGAAGGCTAATGTGCCCCACAGCAGACTATTTAGGAGGCAGGAATGAGAATAATAATAGACACCTGGCAAAGGTACTACTGACATGGCTCCGGCTTCATAGCAGCAGCGGCTGTGGTCGAACAAGCACGCTGTTAATTCTTCATCCATTCCCCAGGCTGGTGCTATTGACACCATTTTGTCAGACTAGTATGTACAGGTATTTCAGCACAATTGCTGCTGCTGCTGCTGCTCCGCGTAGGTCTTTTCAATATTTTGTTTAGCGATCCTCTTGCATCTGACTGCTTTGAGCACAATTCCGACGAATGCTGAGCTTGCAAAACAAAAGCCTCGAAGCTAGGGTCAACGAAAAATAAACGAACTTGTTGGGCAGCTTGTGACGAATGCCAAGGAAAAAATTGATTGATGAACTCGATTTCAGTGGCCTTAATACAAAATTTGAGGGATTGGAGGCGAGCCTCCAGATGTTCAACAAACTAGTTGAAGACATGCGTGACTGGCAGATTTATCTCGCTGCCTTGAATAAAGCACTAAAGGTTGAGAACGATGCTCTAAGAAAAAGTAATGGATCTCGAGTAATACTCCCAGACTCAACAATGTTGAGATCAAGAGAGTGCTTTTCACACAAAGTGAGGACTGTGCGGCCATCGCGTCGGCAATTGGTGAAAAAATTGAATGCACTGTGTTGACAATTGACCTACAGATCGTTCATCGTGTACCAACAAAATCGAACGAACAAAACATCGTAGCACGTTTCTACTCTTGGTCACACAAGAGCGAGTTTGTGAGAAAGGCACAAAAGACCAGATTGTACACTAGCAGTATTGGCTTTCGAGAAGAAGACAAGGACGCAGTTTTTGTTAATGATCATCTCGCGTCAGATAACAAAAAACCTGTTTGCAAACGCCCTAAAGCTCAAGAAAGAAAAGTGGAATTTTTTGTGGACCCAATTGCCGTATAAAAGAGCGCCAAACCAACTACAGTGACGTGTTCCGTGTCCCTAGTGAACCTGATCTTTCCATCTTTTTCATATGCAGCTATACGGCCGCACATTTGGAAAATAAGTCGCATATTGCAGAAATATAGTGTGTAGAGGGCTCATAATGATGTCGTATGCTATTATATAACAATGAACGATATGCATAATGCCAGCATTGCAATATTCAGTGCTCTTAAAGGGAATATTTACACATCGAATTAATTCATGAATGAACCCTGTCGGAAACTGTACCGTAGCCACCGGGCACAATATGGTCTTTAAACCACTCAAACATAAATTAAGTTGAATCGGTTATTAAATACCGCGTTACTGTATTTGCACAGCAGTTTATGATTATAACGCATCATCATCAACCTTACTATACCCATGACAGGGCGATTACCTCTCCTATGCTTATCCAATAAACCAAGTACTCTACAAGAGGCATCCACTTCATCTCTGCAGACTTCCTACTCTGATCCACCCAACTCTCATTCGCCCCCTAGTACACTTGGCTTCCCTCGGAATCCACTTCCAGATGTGTTTAGTGAGACGCTGCCTGGCGCTGCTCCATCCCGCATACATATCGAACTGAAGGAGGGCGCACAAGCGAGGTTCCTGAAAGGTCGTAGCGTTCCGTTTGCCATGAGGGATGAAGTCGTGATAGAGCTAAATAGCTTGGTGGAACTGGGAATTCTGCACTCCTCACAATAGTCGGACTGGGTAACCCAAATAGTCGTGGTGCGGAAAAGAAAACGGCTCCCTCAAAATATGCGGGGATTATAGAAGCACTGTGAACCAGGCAGTCAAAAGTAATGTGTACCCACTTCCCTCAAGCAAAGAACGTTTTGCTTGGTTAGGAAGGGGGCATTTTTTTTCCAAGCTGGATATGACACAAGCCTATCAGCAACTGTGGGTCGATGACGAAACAGCGGAGTTACGATTAACACCGTGCAGGGACTGTACAAAGTTTGTCGGTTGCCGTTCCGCGTCTCCGTGGTCCCAGGGGTTTTTCAAAGAACCATGGACGCGGTGTTGACCAGAATGCCCCAAGTCCCTGCATATCTAGACGACATCCTGATCGCCAGCGAGTCTAGTCAGAAACATGAAAGAACGTTGATCGAAGTCCTTAGCCGCCCGTCCAAAACGGTGCTCAGAGTTAAAGCCGGGAAGTGCAAGTTTTTCAAAGAGAGCCTTGAATTTTTGGGGCATCGGAATGACTAAGGGCATATACCCATCGAAGGTCAAGGTCGACGTCATTCACCAGGCTCCGGCTCCTAAAAACAGAACTGCAAGCCTTTCTGGGTATGATCAATTTCTTTACTCGTTTTTCGAAGGGTAGGACAGAGGTGGCGGGAAAGCTGTATCGTTTGTTGGATAACGATGTGGCATGGAACTGGGGTGCAGAGCATATGGAAGCGTTTGAGAGTCTGAAGACGTTAACATCTCACTCGTTGCTGGTGCATTTTAAGACAGATTCCCCGTTAGTATTGTCATGCGATGCATCACTTGTGTGTGTGTGGGAGAAATTTTTGCTCATCGCGATAGCAAAGGAAATGAGCATCCTGTGGCATATGCGTCAAGAACGCTGTCAGGGGCGGAGCGAAATTATGCTCAAATTGACCGTGAGGTTCTTGTCGGGGTTTTTGGAGTTCGACATTTCCACCACTACCTCTATGGGCTGAAATTCCTTATTCTCACGGATCACAAGCCTCTGTTAGGAATATTTCAGCGGCAAAACCAAATTCCGGAGGTCATTTGTTTCCGCATGTTACGGTGGACGCTAATGCTGTCAGCCTACGATTACAGGAAAACCAAGGATCATTGAAACGCAGACTGCCTAAGCAGGTTACCGAGGCCTCTAACCCAGCAAGAGACAGAGGGACCAGACGACATACTCCTGCTGGAAGCTGTCGAGTACCCTCCCGTGGGCGCAATGGAAGTGGCCACATTCACCCGGCGTGAGCCCCAGCTGTCACAGGTGAAGCAATGGATTCTTGAGGGCTGGCCACGAGATCGAGTAGCCTTGAAGTATTCGGCGTTTTGGATAAGAACAAATGAGTTATCCTTATACAAGGATTGTGTACTAAGGGAAAGCCGGGTAGTAATTCTTGAGGCATTGCAGGCGAAGGTTCTAAGTCTTATGCACGCAAACCATCCGGGAATTACGCTATGAAGGCCATCGCTAGGTCGTACGTGTGGTGGCCGAAGATGGAAGAAGAGATTGTCGAGTGTGTCAGGCACTGTATGCCATGCCAGGCACTGTATGCCAGGCAGAGTGAACCAAAGACGCCAACGCATATCTGGACGAAACATGAATTTCCGGGGGGGGGGGGGGGGGGTAGAATCAACGTAGATTTCGCAGGCCCGATCCAGGGCGTGGTTTTCTTGGTGTTGGTAGACTCCCTGTCAAACTGGGTGTTGGTAGACTACCCGTCAAACTGGGTGGAAATCGAAGTGATGCCGTCTCTGCAGTCATGTACTGTAAACAAGAAGTTTTGAAAAATGTTTGCAGCATATGGACTACCAGACTTGGTCGTGTCGTATAATGGCACATCTTTTTCAACTAGTGAAATGCAGTCTTTCCTGAAACTAAATGGTATACGCTACATGTATACAGCTTCGTACCACCCGGCAAGCAGTGGAAGGGCGGAGCGTATGGCCCGTGAACTGAAGTGTGCATTACGGAAACAAACAGGGCAGTGTTATGCAAGGTTTCTCGGTTTCTGTTCAAACAGCACTTTACGCCGCACTTCGTGACCGGTAAATCGCCAGCCCAAGTCGTGGTGCGCAGAAAATTCAAGATACGCCTTATCAAGTCTTCACCCGGATGAGAGAGACTCAAGATGCTCATTGCAGCCACCACCACGAGGGTTCCAGTCGGGTGACTGTGTACGTGCTGACCTTCCGGCCATGGCCTGAGTGGTGGCTGGCTTTGTTGTGCGACGGATAGGACACGTCATGTACGAACTGCGGACTGCTGACGGAGCAGTGCGCCGACGTCACAGGAACCACGTTCGCAGAGCGTGGTGTTCTGAGTCCCGGGTCACAGACCGGGAGATCTACCCCTCACTCGCTATACCCCCGTCTAGGGACCTCCTCAGCCAGAAACGTCGCAGTCGCCCTGGCGTTTCACTCGCCAACGTCGTCCAGTGCGACAGTACGGCATCGATGACTAAGAGGGATGTGATAGACTGTGTAGACTGTGTGTGCGCTGTGTCATCGGTGTGTTTCAAGAGAGCATGCGCCAGGTTTTTGTGCCTGTGTTTGTTATCACCAAATGGCGTTCGCCGTCCGTGCAGCTCGACTCGGCGTCCGTTCATTACAGTTATCTAAGCTACCGTCGGTTATCCTGCGTTCGCATACATGCCTTACCCACGACCAGTTTTCCGTGGTTTCAACTGCTGCGCGTTCACGAACTTATTTTTGTTCTGTGATCCACTCTGGGTGCTTCCTGTATGAATGCTGCACCAACCATTTGACATACATGCGCATGGATAAATGTTTCCCCGTCATCCCATGTGCTGTCCTCAATAAATTAAGGTGAAGATATTTGGTCTGTCTGAAAAGTGAACGACATTGCAGCCAAACAGCAAAGTTGAACTCCGCTTTATTTTGAACCCGGTCGCATGTCCCGTTTAACAACTGGCGGCTCAATACAGATAACCGTGCGCTTAAATCGGTATACAGAGGCGGAAAGGGGGCGATGCCTCTACACTGATTCGTTGCCATAAATTATCTCCTCGTTTATTGAGCAAAAACTATAACAATAATAGCCATCATTCATGGTCTGTGAGTACTTTATAAATGTGGTCTATCCCAGTCTTATTCTCCCTTTCGTGGCCTGCCTGTCAAGATGATAACGATAACGTGTGTTTATACATACAACACACATACAGGTTCTTTACTTCCCGCTGCCTTTTTTTTTTTCAGACTTCTGAATTTACGTAAACTTGAGAAGTCAATGGCAAACTACTTAAACAAGAAATATGCAGACGATATCTACAACGACTTGTAATGTGCAAACTTTCTGGACGACCCGCGAAATCTTCGCGGCTACTCGAGCGTGGGGACTCCCACCCTGCTCCAGACACATCGACCATGAAATGCAGTGCATAACTCTTAAATATGGAAACATTCCCCGGCCTTCCTGCTCACAAAAGTAAAATAGTTCTACGTGATATCAGTTTGATTTCCTATTCGTCCAAACTTTCAGGACTTTTTAATTTTCCTTCGAATTGGTCACCCTACTGCACAACATGCCGTAGTACAAGCACAATACCAATGGTGCGAAGAGGACTCATATAAACAGGCCGGGTGCTAGACGCGAACGCGAAAGAATCTGAAACAGATGTGCCGCGCTCGCTGGCTCTGCTCCACTCTGCTCCACTCTGCTCTAGCACGCCAGAATAATGCCGTGCATTTACATGTAAGGAAAAATTACTTTTTTGTTTCTCTGATGCTCGCGGACAATTTCACAACAAATAAGACACGCAAAAAGAACAAATGACGCGCGAACCTTATAGCCTGAACCTGCGTCACTCCCTATCGTGAGTTGACGTCTTCGCTTACCACTTCCAGCTCCTTGCTACCTATGATCAACTGTGTTATTTCAAAGGCTGTTGAGCAATAATTTAGTCATCTGTAAATACATGTACTTGCATGAGATTATTTTAGTGTTTTAATTTCTCTAAACAGGACGTCAGCCAAATGATTATGTGAGCCCACGGCGGCGCGTTACGGAAACTATGGCTGACTTTTGCGTGCACCCTATGCCCTCCGCTCAGGATATGAAAACATTTGATCGGTGTTGTTCGGTTGCATCGGCGAAATAAAACAATTTCACCAGGAACACTACTCAACAAGAAAGTGTGCAATGATGATGTAATCTTTCTGCTCGCTGCTTGAGTTTTCCCCAATGGATTTTGATTTTTTGCTTCAAAAATGCGTCTTAAATAGGTTGCAGATGTTTGGTTGAAATCAGTGCATGTGGAAATAGTACAAATAAGCACAACTAGGTTATATCCAAGATTTATACCTTGACATTTATTGTGTTAAGCAACTTCGACGTAGATGCCCAGGTAAGCTGACGACACTTGGATCCAAGGCTCTTGATGAAAACCATCCACAAAATTTGGACCTTGGACTGAAGTTCTGCCTACAACCTGAAGTGAAACGTGTTGACCTGCTTACAATTCCCTGTAGAGAAGGCCACATTAGCAAGGAATTGCTCTGAGCTTGTCAAGAAAAAAGGCCATGCACAAAAGAAAGGGCGCAGGGAACGTTGAGGCTAGTGGAAGATTATATGGTTTGTAAGTTGCGGCCTCTGGCGTCCGATAAAGAAGGTAATTTCTTCATAGTTCCTCAAGAGCATTACGTGAAAGCGACTCCAGCGGCCGCGCTCAAAAACTTCACAAGAGTGCGCGTCAAGCCTCGCGTCGAAGCGAAAGCTATTGCTTAGTTGAAAGGCAAGAAAATTATGGGAGCTGTGCGAGAGAGGAGGATACGAAGCAGCTTCACCTGATTATAGTTTTCGCAGCAAAACCCCGCAAGCCAGATATTCCCTCCCGAGCGATGCTTTCTGAAGGGAAACATGGCAGTACGAAGCTTCTGGCTTCCCGCAGACACCTGAAGACTGAAGATCGGGGACCCGTTTCTCGTTCAAAGTTTGGCGTCAGTGGTGCAATTTTTGTCGGACCGTAATCCAGGACAATGTTCGGCGCTCAGCACAGAGGTCGTGGACCTGTTATACTCCGTTCACCACACAGCTCTTATGAAGTGCGTACGAGAGTGGATCATCACGTACAATGAAGCATGCCTTCAAGAATGCCTGCGGAATTTCCGCGAAGTGTTTCCTTGAGCATCTTTCATGGTGTCTCGCACGTACCATCGCCAATTGGGATAATAAGTTCTTCGTACAAACGTCCGCAGTGTACATCAGTTCTCGCATGGCTCCTGTCCTTAGTGGCATCTTTCTTTCGAAGGCGGATATGACGCTGAATATCGTTTTGAAAGATTTCACCGCGGCTGTATTCAGGTATGTGGACGATTATCTTGTACTCGCCAGAGAACCGAGTAATATTACAACTATCTGGCATACAAAGGATATTTAAGGAAACAGGTCAAGGACTCAAATTCTCACTTGAGCTAGAGACATATGGGTGCACGTGGTTTTTAGACCAAGTTCAGACTAACTGGGTAACATGTGTGTTTTATGTGTTCGCCAAAAGCCCGAAAGGCTCTTCTATTGTGCAGTTCGCAACATTTAACACTAGTCAATGACGGGTTAGCATTGTCATGCTTGTCGATAGCCTACAAAATGTCATGCCCACACCGGATCGACGAGGGTTTCCACGGTCAGGGTGTTATATTACGTGATGCAGGCTTTTGAATAAGGGTCCTTGTGCGATTGGTGGAAACACTTGGCAAACTGAGGCGAGAGGCATCTTTTCAGCTAAGGGGAACCAGGTTGAGACAACAATGCCGCATGCATCCCGTGCCTGCACTGTGTCTCCCGTCAACTGAATAACATTGCAGCAAGACACAATGTGCAGCTGATGTTCTCCGCTGAACATAAAGTTGGGAAAGCGCGTTATATTGAATAAGAAGCTGGAGCCGGCCTCTTTAAAAAAAAAGACAACCGACAGTGCAGGTTGTTGCACGCAGAATAGTTTGTAAACTGCAGAATAGAAGAAGTGTATAGGAGTCATTCGTCATCATGCACTATAGCTGCATTCATTTAACGCTTTCACACGTCTTAGTCTCATTCGCACATGTAATTTTTGCCACCCCTTGCAACGCTTTCCTTCCTACGGGGTCCAGATTGTTACACCCAATGCCCATTAGTTATCCTTTCCTCGCATTACATGATTTGACCATATTCATTTATTCGTCATTTCAATTAGAATAACAGTAACTCGACTATTTTTCTCACCCACTCTTCAGGCTTTCCATTTCTTAACGTTGCACTATGCTTGTGCTCTATCCTCAACCTAAGTACCACCCTTCGCGTTAGCCTACGCGCTTCTTTCCCAGAGGTGAGTGCCGGTAAGATAAAGCTTCTCTTGAGGGATACCGGTAAGCTCCTGTTCAGACTTCTAGTACGATTCCCGGAAAGATATATTTCGACAAACGGTTAGGTGCAAAACATGGGACTGAAAGAGCACGAAATTCCATTGAAGTGAAAAAGTCCCCCTCTAACCCCGTGGAGCACTGCCAAAGGTGCAAAGATCGCGAGGTTCATCCGCGCCAGTCGGACCTGCGTACCATGATTATTGAGTACAACAGCAGAAGTCAGTTAGGCAGAAGCATGTCGTGTTGTTAAGAACCCGGAAATGTGTGTGATAAAACCGTCTGTCACTTTAATGGGAAACATTTAGTGCTCGTGGTCGTGGTTACGCGAGTTTCCTTTGCAGTGTAATGCTTGATGTATTTGTGTTTGCATTTCTCTCTCTCTCTCTCTCTATATATATATATATATATATATATATATATATATATATATATATATATATATATATATATATACATATATATATATATATGTATACACCGGGTGTCCCAGCTAACTTGAACCAAGGGGTTCAAAATAATATATTTGAGGTAGGTCAGTGAAACCAATTGCATTCAACTGCCAGCCTGTTTGCGCACTACAGGCAATTTTTTGTTTTGCAATTACTTAATTAGCTAATTATGTTAATTTATCTAATTTATTAAGTATCGACTTTAGACCAAACATGTAAATTGGAAACTTGTAGAGCACCTTCAGAAACCCCCATTTCATTAATTGCGATAAAGAAAGTCTCACTTGTATCATTTCTTCGGGGCTCAGAAGAAAGCCCGCGAAATACAAATAATACCACGTGACTAGTGCATTTGTGCGCCGCGATTGTGGTGCTCTCAGTCGTGGTTTGAGCGAACGAAATCAGCTGCGGCCGTGTCTTCTTGGCCCCGTTAAAGCGGCAGGCCGATATGCCTGCGATGGCTTCTTCGCCCGCGTCAAACAGCCGGCCCACGTGACGGTGCAGTAGCAGCTAGAACGGCGAGCCGACACCACCGACATTCTAACAAGGCCTCCTTCTCTCCCATCAGCGAACGTCACGACAAACGAATGAGCGATAAGGTATTAGCCACTGAATTTGCGCATACAGGCTTGGGTAAAGGGGCGAGATGACATCATGTGACTCGACTAAAATTAGCGCTGCACCTTCATTTGCCGGTTTTTTATCGCCATCCGCCTGTCGTGATGTAGGCTGCTGCGGTGCGCAGGCGTGGCCAAAATCGCGGTGGCGACGGGCGAGCTCGAGCTCGCTCGAACCATCGCCAACATTTCTGCCTGCCGCTGCAACGGGACCATCGGGTCACAGACGCAGCTTATGTCGTTCGCTCAAACCACGACTGAGAGCACC